>NW_006262201.1:37145868-37272283 GCF_000493195.1 Citrus x clementina | reverse complement strand
GAGCAACTACATGTTAAATTCTTTGTTAGTGGATAAGAAATTGCCAGATCCTTTCTGAGATTGTTACATGTTAATGGATAGCAAATTACCAGATCCTTTTAGAAATTAACTTCTTAAAATGTTTCTGTGTAATTTTTTGTATCCCCCTCAGTAGGAACAGGGATTCTCTTTAAGGGATCTTAATTATCCTTTGAAAATTTGTTGCTTTAGATGCACCAACAGAAGTAGTTTTAGACATATACATTTGTAAATTTTCAAGGAGGAAGCTATGATCCCGGAGTAGCAAAATAAGAAATATGGTTAGGTGATGTGTTGTGAAAACCTAAAATACTCATTCAAGCAGTGACTTTAGTCAATTAGAAAGCACAAAATGGATAAGGGGAAGGCTTAAAGGAACATTGATCAAAACTTATAAAGGACATTACCTTTTGGGACTTAAACAGAGGAAACTGCTGTAATCGCATATGATGATGGAAAATAATTTATGTAGCTAACCCATCTAGTAGAGGTTTAAGGCCTGTTGAGCTGATTTGAGTATATAAGCCATACGCTCAGTAAATGGTCACTCAAACCAAATAGGGAAAATGTTGTTGAATATGGTCACGGTGAACAAACATGTCATGTGAGGCTAGTTTGGAACTAAACCTTTATAACTGTGGAATGTTAAGTTTGTGATTTGGATTTTTTGTTTTAGGTACTACTATTAGTGCTTGGATTCATAATATTTTCAGTTTTGAAACTGTTTATGATTTATTAGTTTTTTTTTTCCTCTTGTAGGTTCCTATTGACTCTTGCTATTTAGGGGCTCAAAATTCTGCTTTCCTGCAGCAGGTAACTGTCTTTCGTGCATATTTTTAGTTTTTGTTGTAGTGGACATAAGTGTCTGCCCTCCATCTGTCCTGATTGCTTCTAGTGCATGAGTGACAGGCTTCTTACATTACTGGTGGAGTACATCATAAGCCTCAACAATTGGATGGGCTCTTTCAATATCTCTTGGTAAGTCATTTACCTTATCTTGGACGTAGTAACTGTTAATATTCCTTATAGTTGCTGATGGAACATATCAATCAGTGGTCCGCTAAGATTTAAATTAATTTCTAGTCTTTAACATCAATGTTTGGATTTGATCTGAAAACTGGATCTTTCATTCAAAATAAAGATATGTAGTTTGATGATTTGAAATCTAGACAAGAGGATTTTCAAGCTTGAAGCACTTTTATTTTTGCTATTGACTTTCTTTGAATTGTTGGAAATGAGCTGGGTTGTCTAATGAAAAATCCAAACTCTGTTAATGGCACGCGTTTAAACGTTCTTTGTTTCTATTGTGTATGGCAATTTTCAATTGACTGAATGGAAACTCATTTGTCTTAAGTCAGAGGGTCTTTGTTCTGCTTTCAGTTTTGGGTTCATGAATATAATTTGATGTGGTTGACACACGCAGACAATTTTTGGAACTGATTTGCATTCCCGCAACTTTCTACAACTTCCTAAGCCTGTTGGTGTTGATTTCCGTGCATCGTAAGTTAAACCATTTACAGTAATTTATTTTCTTGTCTGTTGCCTTATTAATATTATTTATTTGCAACTTCCAAGCATCTTATTTGAAATTTATATTTACATCTAACCAAAAGCTCAAACTCTAAAATTCTTTTCAAGTGAGCTACGCCAAATAATGTCGATGGCCAATGTAGTTTACCTTTGAATTTATTACCTGCTCAAAAAATTGTTTAAGTGCTGCTGTTAAGTTTAGGTGAATAACATCATGCGTTTTATTCAGTGTTCGATTTTTGGTATGCTTCTAGAAATCTTTAATTAACCTTAAGTGACATGCCTCAAATGCTTATCCACACTTTTTATCTGATAACATTCTCTTCTTCCTTGCTTCTGAATTCAATTTGTAATTAATGTAGTCACAATTGTTCATTTTGCAGCTGTTTCTGCCATAAAAATACAATTGACATGGGCTACATTTGCTCTGTGTGTTTGTCCATATATTGTAAGCATCTCAAGAAATGCTCAACGTGCGGGTAAGCTGGAATTACATGCACAGCTCTTCAGTTTTTTCTGATACGTGTTTCATCATCATTATGCTTGCTTAAGTTATTGATTGTGGGTTTATGCCTGTGGGGTGCTGCAGGTCAGTATTTGGTCAGGCACAAACCCAATCAGACGAGCCTTCTGCAACTAATCGAAAGAGAAAGACAACGGATGCATAAGTCATATTCTGCTTTGAGATTTAGCATTGGTACAATGAGCTTTGAAATTTAAAAAAAAAATTGTGTTATAGAACTAATTAAGCAGTTTCTTTTTTAGGATTTATGTTTTCCAACGAAGCGTACTTTATATGTTGAAATTTTTTTATTCAAAAAAGATAAATCCTCAATAAATGATGCGCAAAGTACCTATATGATAAATCTGCATCAAAGTGATCTTCTAATTAAGTTAGTTGTAAGATAAACTATATATATATGTGTGTGTGTGTATAATTTTTCTGTTTGTTGTTGACTTTAATATGATTAAAAAAAATTTATTGAAAAATTATTTTTCTTCACTAAGGTTAAAAATGAGTAAGTGGTTCTGTTTTTCTGTACGGTTAAAACCAATGAAGTAATGATTGAGGGATCTTCAATCTTGAGACAAACATTTGTTGATCTTTGAATCGCTTGTCATTTTCACATTTCAATTGTCAATCAACTTGATCAATTGTTTCCAATAAACAGTATCATCGTGAATCAGTGCCGGTGATAATTATGGCCTTATGAACTATTTTATAAAGCACATCAAATTGCGTTATGAATTATAGGCTTCGTTCACACTCAAGTTTGACAAATCAACTCACATAAAAGCATAAAAGATTTATTTTCACTCGAAACAACTTGTACATTTGACAAATGATTCATAGAGTTTTTCTTGTGAAGATCATGAATGGATCGAAAACAATTAATATATTGTTCAATAAAACAGCATGATACAGAAGCCAAATGATTTACAATATTTACAATAATCCACACTCAACACTATATGAAGAACCACTAAGTTAGCCCACATACTAATTGAGAATTCAGTCCCAGCATTTCTTACAATTAGTATTGCCATTTCAATGGGGCTGTCATCTTCAGAGGGTCCTAAGAACAACTTTGCTGGTTGTTTGAACACCCATTGCAGCAAGTCTCAGCACGGTACGACTTCTGTACAATCTGCACCCAAGAAAGTCATATCAAGGAAAAGTAACAGAAAGACGGATAGAACATATTTGAATCTTTTCCTTTCTGTTTCCAGAACAACACAATAAACTTGTGTAACGTTGGTTTGGATCCTACATATTATTCATTCAGCTTCCTACAACTAAAAAGGGGAATCATTCCTCATAACTCATAAAACTAACTTCAGCTTATAGAAACTACCTAAATAACATATCCTGTGTGTTGCCTCATAAAGATTACATATCAAATATTAAGGAGGCATAATCATAATTTATATAATGGCATATTAATTTATCTATTTTAAAATCCATTTTCATAAATTAATCAACAATTGAAATAAGTAAAATGACCAAATTTAGAGCGCATCTGTACATTCATAAAGAAAACCCAGACAAACTCACCCTGCAAGAGCAAGTCCCCAGGTTGAGAGGCAATAAAACATTTTCCCACCATGCCAGATATTTAATATCTTCTCCACTTTGCTCATGCTGCCCAATGCTTTTGCCAGAGCTGCAAATAAATAATATTTACTAAGATGAGTGATGATATCCTTCAATACCATCACACTGAGGTGTTAGTTGTTTGAAGTTAAAGCCAGGAAACTTTAAAAAATAAAAAATAAAAAAAAATTTCAGGTCATCAGACTCAGAAAATAGATGAATAGTTCCCATGGTACCCAAAAAATAGAGGCACCATTTCAAGAAAGGAAGAAAGAAACATCACAGAGTGAACAGCAGACCGAAACAAACATCCAGATTAAACACCATAAGATATATTTTCCATCCAAAAGCAAAGTTATGCTATATGAACCGACCATTCTTCTGCCTAACCGAGTCACATTTTATCAAAGCTCTGTAATCACTTTCAGAAACAAAAGAAGATTTGTGATTAACTTCAGGGTAGGTTGAATTCCTTCTTTTAAAAAATTAAGACATAAGTATCACTATTTAAGTCTTTGCCAACCCCAAGGAGCAATTATGGACACCAGGAAAAAAAAAAAAGGAGCCATATGACCTTCAGTAGTTTTGCATAAAAATCAAGGCGAGTAAAGCTTTAAGATAAAACATTAAAACTACAAACTTACTTTTCTGCAATTCCTCCGGCGTCATATTCTGCAATTCCAAGAAAGCAGATGGCTTGAGATACATCATAGAAAGCAAATCAAAACAATTTACATCTCCTAGCGCCTTACCTGAGCTTTTGGGTTTGACAGAACACATTTAGCCATGAAGTTGGCAACCCCATCAATGACATGTTCCTCGCTAACAACAACATAGTTCTCATCATCAATTCCGCTCCATTCCTCAACATTGCTCGGGACCATTTCATCCGTCACCCATACCCACCAGCTTGGCTCTTCTTGGTCAATGTTAACTAAAATTCCAGCCGCACGCACATCATCTCCTTAACACGATACCAAGACCAAGTCATTATCAAGTAACAAGCAAATAACACTACATACTCAATAGAAAGTAGCAGATGCAGACACCTGTAGCTTCCTTGAAAGGAAACATAATCCCAGTCCCATCAACCGATTTATCATGTAGAGATTTTAATTGAGTCAAGAATTCCTCAGAATCCACCGTTGCCACTAGGCGAGCATGCAGCTACAATTACAAAATAGATTCAAGCTTATTTAACCGCGTTTTATATTGAAACAAAATGATTACAGAATTAAGAGAAACCAAAAAGTAAAAATCAAATTTTGATCTAATTGTACCAATATAACATAGAATAATTATAATTAAAAATGAAGAAAAAATCGTTCCTTTCTTTTTTTAATGTTTGAAAATTAACACAAAAATAAAGTGCATTACGAAACCACAAATACACACATCGGGAGGGCAGTCGTTTATCAAACAAGGCGATTCAGACAAATTCTGAAGCAACTTGAGGTTCTGCTCGAGCAACTTCCTTAAACGATGATTCTCCGATTTCAGAGACTCCAGCTCTTCCCCAGATATAGGCTTTGTTTCGATCTGATCAGCGTCAACCGACTTGTCATCGTGGTGGTGGTTGTGGTGTTGGTGACCGTGGAGGTGGTGGCAGCATTCGACGGCTGTCCACGCCACGTCAGCCACCTCCAGAACGGTCTTCGCTACCTCCATCGCCTCGTGGCCCCCCATGATGTTTTGATCTAAAGAAAAAAAGTTTCACAGGAGGGAACCCTAGGTTGCCCGGTGGCTTCTTTTTTTTTTTTTTTTTTCCTCCCTTTTTTAAATGTCGTTTCGCGTTTGTGATGGTTGTCGTTGCGTGTGCGAAGGTTGTGTTGTAAAGAGCGCACGCAGATGCAGGATAATGAATTAATGATAAAAACTTAAGTTGTATTTTTTTTTTTGTTTTTTTTTTTTAAATTTTTTAGTAACTGAAAGTTCGTATTTGTAAAAAGCGCCTGGGGGCTGAAATGAAAATTAATTCCAATATACGGGGTCAAACTGTAATTCAATAGTTTAAGCTTAGATTTCTATTCAGTAACGTCAGGCGAGGTGAATGTGACATGCGCATTTAAATCGATCAATGGGAAAAAAATGGAAAACTAGCAAACCGACGGTCGTGATTGCATAGACAATACCAAGCCAGGGTATGGATGCACCTTAACATTTCCTTCGCCTTATTTCGGCTTTCCCACTACGAAGACCTTCTTCATTCTAATTTCTAAGCTCATTCGCACAGGAACTAAAACTGAGCTCACTGACGGAGCCGACCGACTGAAAACAATGACAGAAGAAGCGCAAGATAGCGAGGCCGTGAAGAAGAACGATCCGCACGATAGCATCGAGCCACAGATTAAGGCGGCCATGATCTCTCGCGTTTCTCACTTCAAAGAACAAGCCGAGTAACGCCCGCGCAATTTCTCTCCTCTCTGTCTCTCTTTCTCCATCCCTCTCTATAATATTTTGCCCTTGTTCTACAAGTCATTACAAATTCAATTACTCCTTTTTGTTTCTTTGATTAATTTATCCTGTGCTGTAGCTTTTACTTCCCATTTTAAAATTGCTCTTGAACGTATTATTTCTGTGCTTTATGAAGTGAAGTGCGTTTTCTGTCTAGGGTTTATTTGTATCTACAGTAATCTACCTTTCAAATTAGGTTTCTTTCTTGGTTTGTTGCTTGATACTGGAATGAATCCATGCCTTGGCTTGAATTATTATTATTTTACTGATTTGAAATGATTTATAACAGTTCGTTTATAATTGCAGTTCTTTGACTTTTGAAGGGGTCCGGCGATTGATAGAGAAGGACCTGGGGTTGGAAACACATGCTTTGGATGTTCATAAGAAATTTATAAAGCAGTGTTTGCTAGAGGTACCTTAGTGCTAGAAATTTTTTGAACACTGGTTGTCAATTAAGCTAATAATGACAGGGTTCAGTAGCTTATCTTGTACACACTGAATTTTTTTTTTTTTAGTAATGTTTAAAATATGGCCTCTGAAAAAGGCGGGATTGGGTTCAGGAAAAGGAGGCCAATGTTTCTTATGCACCTTAATATTTATCTTTTGTAGTCAATATGGGATTTAGGCATGTAAGAATTCACCGCACCATTTATTAGTCTTTCATTTATTGTATCAATGCTCTAAAGGTATTATATTTCTAAATTAATGCTGTGCAGAATCTTGTCAGTTATTTGGGAATTTAGTGCGAGTTGGTATTGCATGCCATTTGTTCCATTTGGGGTATTCCTTCAGTATTATGATAATCCCCTTAGTTTTATTGCCACTAGTATCTTCGTCTTCGTCATCATTAAGTTAGACTTTGCATGGCTAGCTTCTCTTTCACGAGATTTCATTGCTGATAAAAGCTGTTCAAATTGTTCTTAAGTTTGGTATTTCATTGTGCTTTGATAAATATTTAATGGCAGTGCATGGATGGTGCTGGTGGTGTCAGTGCCTCAAAGGATTCTGCAGAAAGTGCTAAAGAAAATGTTTCTTCTACAAAAGAAGAAGAAAAATCACCCGAAGGATATCAGTCTGCAAAAGATGTAAAGGAACCTTGCCCTGAAAATTATGAAAAAATGGAAGACTCTCCTGTTTTGGGCCTTATGACAGGAAATAAAAAAACTAAATTTGAAACTGAGGAAGCACAAGGTGATGGAAATAAAGAAGATCCAAGTGAGAGCGCTATAAAAAAAGCTATTAGAAAAAGAGCTGCTTATATCAAAACTAATATCGAGTATGCTACTTCATCAGTTCAATTGTCATTAATTGTATTACTGTTACATCCTTTGTGCACAGTTGCTCTTATTAGTGTGAACATGGTTTCCATGTCAATTTGAGTCTTTAGTTGATTCATTTCTTTTCTATTCATTTTTATGGGGTCCAGGCAATTAAACAAATAGCTGTCACTTTATTTTAGGAAAGTTACAATGGCTGGGCTTCGTCGAATTTTGGAAGAGGATCTTAAACTTGATAAGTTTACTCTTGATTCATTTAAGAAAATGATTAGTCAAGAACTAGATGAGGTGAGTTGTTTAGGAGGCATTATTTATCTTATAGATGTACCTCAGACAATCTACTTTTCCTGTAATTATCTCTGTTTTCTGATAGGTATTGAAATCTTCTGAAGTTTTGGAACCTTCAACTGTGGAGAAGAAGAAAAGCCTTAAGAAAAATTATCAGAGTAAAGCAAAAGAGGTCAGTAGTGAAGGAAGTTCTGATTCATCAGATGGCGAAGTAGATGAGGAAGATGAAATGAAGCCCAGAAAGAAAATTGTTTCGAAAGGAAAGGTGCAGAACAATGAAGGACTTAAAAAAAGAAAAAGACCAGAGAAGGAGACCAAGGCATCTATCAAGAAGAAGACCAAGGCTGTGAAAATAGCGTCAGAGGACAATAATGATGCAGAAAGTGGAAGTGTCTCTGACGATGGTCGCTCGCAGTCATCTTCTGAAAAACCTATAAAGGTCTTCCTTTTTATTTGTCCAAGATTTCACCAAAATCTAAAACCTGATCAGATTCAATCTTATATTTTGTTATTGGATGCAGAAAAAGGTAGTTTCAACTCCAGCTTATGGCAAACGCGTAGAACATCTGAAAACAGTTATAAAATCATGCGCGATGAGGTTCTATTTCAACTAACCATATTAGAGCTTTGAATTTTGTCTCGATTGTTGCCTTCACCTTTTTTTTTTTCATTTACAGTATTCCTCCCTCAGTTTACAAGAAAGTCAAGCAGGCACCTGAGAACAAACGTGAAGCTCAACTAATAAAGGAATTGGAGGGTATACTTTCTAGGGAAGGATTGTCTTCAAACCCTTCAGAAAAAGGTAGGTTTGATATGATATTTCTAGCTTTAGTGCACAACCTATCAATAAGTAGCATATTTTGCTTGCTGACAAAAGAAGTTCGGAAAGGTATATATATATTTTTTATCATCAAGTCACTTGTTTCAAGCAGTAAAAGGGGGAAAATAATTGTAAGATGAAATCTTGTTTGATGTATGGCCTGTAAATTTTCCCTTTCTCCACTGACTCTAGTATGGGAGATGATGATCATTTGTTTATTGTATTTAGCAACCCTTAGTGCTTGGATGTCTGAAACTCCAAGCTTGAAAAGAATAAGAGGATTGACTCTATTAAAATAGTAACTTAGATATCAGATGGTCAAATGACTGGATGATAGATTTCTGAGGCTGTGATGTTCCTCAAGAGTTTCATTTTATAATTTCCCCAGTTGAAAGGGTCTATAACCTTGTCCCGGTTGTCGAGGCCGCAGGACTATGACCTTGAAAAGGAAATTGTCTTGATGTGATGGAAAATATGATGATTTATAATCAAACTATCCTCTCATTCCTGGGGAGAGCTTGCAGTCAGGTAATCATTCTACTGGGATAGCTGAATTCTACAATTGCAGTACGTAATTCATAGTGATGTATGCTTTAAATACCACTACCTACGTACGTATGATTTTGATTACTATTACATATCAATATATCATTATTCCTGGAAGTTGGTTATCAATGCACCTTTAGAGTCTTGTTTTGGTGTTTACATAAGTAGGTTTCCTGGTTTACTCATGGGTATGCACGGACAGCCTCACACTTGTGCATCAAGGTTCACACACTAATGTTGACTATTTGTGGTTTTGATTTCATGATATGCCCTCAGAAATCAAGGAAGTTAAAAAGAAGAAGGAAAGAGCAAGAGAACTTGAGGGCATTGACATGAGTAACATTGTATCAAGTTCACGTAGAAGGTCTGCGACGAGCTTTGTACCTCCTCCAAAGCCCAAAATACCAGATGAAAGTGAGAGTGGTGATAGTGAAGATTCTGATGATGAGGACAATGATAGTGACGACAGTGATGACGAAGATAACGAAGAGGATGATGGCAACGATGATGGTGATGCTGAAAGCAAGAGTGAAGAGGTAAAAGAAGGTAAGCTTTCTACGTAATTTAAAGTTTTTTTTTTTTTTAATGTTTATGTAATTTAAAGTGTTGATTGGATTGCGAATTACCAATTGTCAAGCCCCTTGCTTGCTAGAGGACTTGCATCGTCTGATTATTGGTCCTTTACTGTGTTTTGTTTGTTGCTTATGCCCATGCTGTCTTGGACCAATCATAAATGAATTTTAGTATCCATATGTTGCTGGAAGTTCTATGCCTAACAATTCATCAATTCATATTCATTGTGTGGCGTATTCTGAGACTGACTGAATTTTTATTTGGTCCATAAAATAAGATAATTATGTTCTTCTTTGCCTCCATAAGCAGAAATTCCTTTGTTTCTTAAAAGATCAATACCACCCCGCCATCCCCTGCAAAAAAAGAAAAAAAAAGAGTAATAATAATTTTTTTTTAAAAAACTACTGACAGACATTTTTGTCCGTTGATTCTTACACGATTATCTTGATGCTCTCAGTCGATATGGATAACTTTTACACTTTTGAGGAATTGGAAGATAATGAGGATACACGTATGAATAGATCTGAAAAATGAAAATCATGAATTGCCCTTGCAATGTTGGGCCTATAAAGAGTCCTGCAACTTTAAAAAATGAGAGTGTGCAATCTGCTCTGCAATTCTGTATCGGTAAGCACAGTTTGCAGGATAATTTTAATCATTGAAACCTGAATGATGACCATGTAATTTAATATGCACTGAGATCTTTACCATGTAGAAGCTAGATTCACATAGAATAAGATATGGAATAAAACGATGAGATTATCTTTTTATTATGCAGTCGTTTCATACAACCAAAGCTGTTTTGTGGAACGTCTTCTAGGACATTTGTGGAAGTGTGGTTTTTCTCCTGTAGGCTATGTTAAAAGCAACTTGCATATTTGCTTACACGACCTCTACGCTTTATTTTGCAGAGGATGAGGCAGAAGACAGTGATTGATCCGGCATCAGCAGACATGGAGATAACTGATTTAACAGAGTTTCAATCTTAGTAAATGACACTGTATCATGTGTTCAGTTCTTTTTTTAATTTAAATTATTGTAGTTTAATTTGGGCGTGGGAAAAGGTGACCTTCGATCAAGAATCAGCTCTCCGGGTTAGCCTTGAGAGTTTTCAAACTGTAGTCAATTTAATGATTATTAAAGTTATCGACTTCTTGGAAAGTCTCTCTTGTAGGTTTTTTTAGCCATAGTTTGGATGACAAAGTATGTTATATTTGATTATAAGTGTACAATTGGTTGACCTTCTTGTTTGGTGTATCCCCATAATTTGAGATAGCTGATCTTGGTTTTGACTTTTGGAACGTCTTCAAATAACGTCACTTTTTTTTTCTTCTCTATTTCATAATTTGCTTCAATGTGGCAGCGTTAATTTTACAAGGGCAAACAATTTTTTGTTTTCTGGGAAAAAAAATTGGATTCGTCAAGATTGCTTTCTGTGTTTGATACTTATGAATAATGTTCACTACAAACCGTAGTATAAGAGCACAAAAATGCCATCTGAGCGACCATTATTTCATAAAATCTCATGAATAGAGTGTGGCCAGCAATTGTCGCTTCTGTAGTAGCTATAACCCTAGAATGCTTCCTCACTTGAGTAAAGAAACACTAAAAAATGCAGGAGCCAAAGTTGTATACGACGGAATATAAAATTATGAACCAATAATTGTAACTACGATGAATGGGATCTACCAATAATAGTTGCTTCTAATGGATTCATATTCAGATCACTTTGAGGCCGAGTCCTCCTCTGAAAGAATGCGCCTGACTGTATTCGCAAGATCAATGACATGCTTGTCTTCACATCCTGAGCATTCTTATGATGAACAACATTAACATTATTGTAAAGTAAAAGAAATACGAATAATTGGAGTTCAGGTAATAGTAGATAATTTCGAGGGATCCTCAAGGAAATGTACCGAGTTCAAGAAGAGCCTTCTCAAGCTGGAAGAGGTAATCTCTGTTGGGTCCTGAGGGGCCTTCAGCTTGAATAATTTGTCTGCAAAATTCCAAAAAGGAAAAATGCACGAGAGAATGAAAGAAAGAAGCTGGCCCCAAAATCAAATTGTTATGGGAAATAATAAAGAGATTGTTACTCCAAAATATTAATAAACATGATCTCATGGCCATTAATATTTGAATCTACATTACACACAAGGATTAACCAATGACAAGAAAGATAATAAACTAGATAGTCTAGGTTTATCCGATCATCTAACACATGCCGTTTTTTATTACTAGGCAGCAAGATGCACACATATCATGTAATTTTCAATCCCACCAATTGGTCACATGTACACAAATCAAAGGTGCTAATATTTTCTAAAGAAGTTCATTTGTTGAGATTCAAAACTCAAGGAATTGAATAAAAAGCATGTCACACATAATGGAAACTAAAGTAAATAGGCAGAAGACACATACTTGGCAATATCTTCAAGAGATGCAGGGCCCAAATAGTTACTGTTGAGCTGTTTGTTTGCAGATGCAATGTATCTAAGAATAATGGTGTCAATTTAATCTGGTTTACTTTTGGTAAATGTAATGCGTAGAAATTTTATGGTTCAACACTTGTTTATTCAACTTACACCATTACTCCTGAAACTGCTGGAGTTGTAGCCATGGGATCCTGAAACAAATTTCAGCAGATGTTACATGAGCAGTAAACTTAAAATATTCGCATTTATAACTTACAGAGATATTGGCGTTTAAAACTCACAGTGAACAAATCAAGATAAGCTTTCTTGTCATATTGTTTCTCCCTCACTTCTAAATACTGCAAGCCATAGAAAAACAAAAACGATAGAGACTTATTAACAGTGTAAACAAGCAGATACAAGCACAGAGTTAAAAACCAAAACCCCCAAAAAAAAAAGATATTTCAGAAGGACCAATCAGATTATAGCTGCAACACATCAGGTAGACCTCAGAATTTGAGAAGGACAGGTACTATGCAAGCTTATAAGTTCTAATTAATTATGGATTTGATAACTAACAATTGATTTCTTGTGCCTCTAACAAGATGATTTCACCATCATACTCACGACAAGGTACTTCTAGAACAGATCCAATGTGAAATATATGGTAAGACAAAGGTTTACTAAGACATTAGTTGTCCAGTTTTACCCAGAAAATGAATATTTCATCTTGGAACAATAGTAGGCAAGAATATTTAGTCAAATTAGGACTTCAAATAAAAGCAAGATTTATGATTTAAAGTTTATCAGATAAATAGCTGAAAAGGCCTAGGCTTAGTTGATTTGGTGGCAATATGTCATTACGGTTATTCTTTGCTGCTAAGTTAACCAAAGACCATAAATATTTCAATACCAAGGAACGATTAAATAATGAATCATGAGTTACAAATATTGAGCACTAAAATGATGGAGGAAAGTGCTGGTAATTCAATGGGAAAAGGTTGTGACAAAAAGGATCTTACTAATTCAACAAAGCAATTCCAGTAATTAACTTAATGCACATACCGTCACCGCAACTTCTTTATCTTCTTTTTTGGTGATCTTGTATGCAGCTCCCCACTATGAACTCGCAAACCAAAGAATTTGTTTTACAAAATGATCTCACTTGATAATCTTATGGTTATAACAAAGAACACGACTCATTAAAAATCTAAAGCAAATAGAGGACACAATATAGCCTGTCATTCACATATAAATGATAAGCTTGCCTAATACACTCTATGGATCCAAGTTCATATTCATTGAACTATCAAAATCAATTGTTTGTTTCGTTGTCAACGTGTGAGAACCAATAAATAGCATAGTTTTGACCTATAAATTAAAAGAAGTGAACTAGAATAACCTCAGAGACCTCGGTTCTCACAAAAATCATTGCAGTAATGCACCTTAAACCCGTAAGTCAATTTAACCATTAAAAAAAAAATTTGGAGAATGACCAATACTTTTTTTAATCTCCACTAGTGGAAACATATATAGAGTAAATTACAGAGTGACGCTGACAATAAATCAAAGTTCCCGCTTCCCACGTCGTTGGAGCATCATTAAAGGGGATTTAAAGATGCTCCATTGCTCCAATAAACTTTGACCATTAAAATCATTAACTGAATAGAAAAGAAAAGGGGGCAACAGATGAAAACATACACAAACTTCGCCCTCAGCAGGCTCCAATGTCACTGTTCTTCCAGGAAACTTTGGTGTCCCTCTGTGATCCGTACTTCCTGTTCACAGACCCCCAAAAAAAAAGACAAAAAATGTATATAAAATTCATTTGCGTAGACATCAAAGTTCAAAGAACAAATTGCATATGCATTCATTAAAGAATTCGTTAATTTATTAAAGGGTTAAAAAAAAAAAAACCTTGGTGGAATACACGGCGGTATCCTTTGATGAAACCAACAACACGTTCATCAAAATGAAACCCAGCTTTCCATATTAGAGACCCGTAACCAAATACCCACATGGCCATTTTTTTTTTTCTATTTTAACTCAAATTCTGATCCTCTTCAGCTCAGTTCATGTATTGCCTCAAATAATAAACCTGTAATGTGTTTTTATTAATTTTTTGGAAACGAAATTCATTTGATTGGATAAAAAATAAAAGAACTAATGAGCGTCGCACTTTTCTCACGTACAATGTTACGTATTTTGGGTTTTGGAGGCCTGGAAGGTCGCATTCGGGTCGGAATACCATCTTGGACCCGTTAATCTTGTTCTGAATTGGGCTTCTTCTTGTTAAGCTGCTCAATTGGGCTTTAATTAAAGCCCAAACAAACAAATACACCGACTTCTTGTTTTTTCTAATAAAATTTGTCGGTACACAACTGTATATTACGAATTAATATCTCATTTGAGATAAAAATTGAAAAGTGAAGCATGAAGCATTTATCAATATAATTTGTTGAGCACATGCTTGATAAGCTAATGAAATAAAATTTTGATTAGATTCTTCAGTTTAATAGCTAACCCAATATTATTTTGTAACTTTATACGACTTGTTTGTGAGTGGATGGTGTTAGTGAGCATAAATCAAATTGAGATTTAAATTTAGTAAGGAGATTGATTCCATAGGATTATATTTAGTATGTTTATAGATTATTTTTTTTTTGGACAGAATGTCAAATTACTTATAAGGAGAATTTGATTCTTAACTTTTAAATGGTTTACTAATAGAAAACGTCACTAATATCATCATGATATGATATATGATATGATAAAAAATCCCCAGATACAACTGCATTCTGTCTTTGAGATTCGAATTAACACAAGGTATCAAACTGTTTTTGATTTTAATAACAAAGAGAAAGAAAAAGCAAATGTTTTCTGTAGAGCTGAACGCTGCAGATTCTAAAAATATGTGTATCTAATTAAGAGGAAGGATTTATTCCAATTCCCTTGTTATATTCAGAAAAATATAGTATCTCAATTCTCAAACATGACATGGGCAAATCTATTTTCCTTGGAATTTGATTCGTACTATTGTAAGGTCCATTAATGTGATTGTGATGTGGAGTAATGGTCCAACATGTTAAGTGATTCCAATTAATTTAGACTAATTAATAAACTATATATAAAAGCAAATACAGGGAAAAGGAATATTAGAGCACCAAAAAGATATAATATATTATTGTAATTTGGTTTTTGATCACATTAAAATTTCAGCATACACTAATTTGAAACCAAAAAAAGGACACAGTTGGGGGGTGGAGAGAGAGAGAGAGCAAAGGCTTTGAATAGTATTATAATTGATCCCTTTTGGAGAAATTTCTGCTAAATTTCTTCAAAAATTTTCGATGTCATTTTCAAGCTCCTTGAGTTAAGGTACTCTTTGCTTGATTAGTCTTCAGCATCCCACCTGGCCCATCAATGTTATTATCATCAACATTAATTGATTTACATGTGATGGGTAACTCTTGTGCAGCTGCTTTCTCATCAGTGAATGATGCTGCTGAGCTTGGAGGATCTTTGCTTTTGCCCCACACAACAGTGTATAGTCCAAACACAATGAGAATTGCTCCAAGTATGCTGCAACAAATTTTATCACAACAAGAGTTAATATATTTCTGGGAGCAAATTAAAAATTTAAAATTGAAGCATTGGGTAAAATTTGAAACAAATTTAGCGAGTTTAAAGTTACCTTCCAAGATGGACTAGCTCAGCCAAAATAATGACTCCCAAAGCTGATGTAATAATCATGCATAAAGGGCTAAAAGATGTGACAAAAACTGGCCCTTTTTGTTTACTGACAAAACCTTGCACATAATATGCAATGCCTGAGCAGACCACTCCCTGCAAATTTAGATTAAATTAATCAATATGCCCAGCTCGGTCAAGTTCTTATTGATTTCTAAAGCACTCACTCACCGAGTAAGCAGCAGCGAGGAGCCTTGAGTCGAAACCAATTTTCCAGGCACTCATGTCACGTTCCATGATCAAAGACACTGCTGCTCCTTCCACCACGCCCATTAAGCATATCAAAGTTGATAGAGACAGCTCCGCTGGGTACTTTTTTAACGTAAATGACTGTTTCACAATTACAGTGACAGCGAATATTTAGTACAATAGATTAGGTGTTCGAAATATTTAGTACAGATAAATTTATTTATCTGTGCTTACTTGCAATATGAAGAAGCCGGCCCAACCAAAGCAACTACCTATAAGCATTAATGTGCCAGTGAAAAAATGACTGTCACTGGAATCGACACTACTTCCATGGTGGCTACCTGCTCCTCCGCTTGTGAAATTGATAATCGGACCTTTGTACAAAGTCATAACCATGGCTCCCGCCACCGTGACGGCAGTTCCAATTACCTTGGCCAGACTCTGTAACCTCCTCACATTTACAGTCTCCAACCTGATCATGAGATAATGATAATTATCATAAAATCCAAGGGGGAAAAAATAAAGTGATAATTATTTGAGGCTGTTTTGTAAAAAAAAAAAAAAAAAAACCTAAGTTGGGAATTGATGCTAAATTCTAGGAATCACTAAAAGAGAATATATTCGTTTAATTTATATTTTTAAAAACTTCTATTTATTTTAATGGTAGGATGATGATGTTGGATCCGCAAATTTAAACTGTCACGTAGTATGATGTAACTGTCACAGTATCCATGGTAGTGAGATTTTTATATGTCAATAACAAGTAGTGGCTCTAAAGCTAGCTTTATTTTATAAAAATTGCTGGCCCTGGTGGCCATAAAAACTACTTTTAGAAATGCATGATTGGGCACAAAAGATTATGATGCGTACTGAATTTGGAATCTCCCAATATATACCTGAATATAATCGCCAGTATAAAGGTAACGGCTGGAAGGATATTGACAGTGGCAGATGCAAATGTTGCTGTAGTGTATTTCATTCCCAGGTAGTAGAGGTTCTGATCCAGCACTGGCCTGTTAAATCCATCGTTAATATATCAACTTATCAGAGAAATTTTAGAATACATAAGAGATTCTTAAGTTAATATACATTAAACTTTTATGAAAAAAAAAAAAAATTATTGAATACTGTTGGTGTATTGCACCCTTTTTTTGTTACTTAGTATTTCTCTTGTGTACACTTAAGGCTCTTTAGCTAGATTCAAATGAATGAACCTCTTTTCAGGTTTCGATTATAAGAAATAGACATTAAAAAGATGTTAGAAGTATTACTCGAGGAAACCAAGAGCCATTATTCTTAGAAAGACCGGGAGTGTCAGCTTCGGCCTTATTTTCCTGTAAACAAAACAAAAGCAATTAAGTTCATCAATTAGCTAAAAATCATTTGAATCGTATTTGCCAAAGAATATAATCATATACATATTCATGAACATATGTATGCATTAATGCATGTACGTAAATGAAAGGTTAAATAAGATTAAAACCTTTCGAGTACGAAGGCGAAAGGTGCCAAGACAATCGTGGCAACCACGTGCCGATAAACAGCAAGTACGTAATGACTCATGCCATGTTTCAAAGAAACCATGGTGATTATGTACATGCCTGCATAACCAAATTGCAAGGAGATTATTGCTAGATAGGGTTTGAATTTGCTAAGAGCTAGGCAAAATGAAACAAATGGTGTTTGGTCGCCCATCTCTCTCTCCTTCACAAGCACAACTAGTGCTTTTCTCTCTCAAGTACTTCTGTGGTTTGCTTAGCACTCAAGGGGAAGCGTCCTTCTTATAGACTTGTAAAAAAGCTAAAATAATTAAAGCAAGGAAGCATTTCAACACTACACGCATACATGCCCCTAGGAGAAGCACTTACTATCAGTCCAGTTCTAGATTCCCTTATCCATTAACAAAAATAACTCATATTCTCATCAACCAACTAGAGAATCCTCGCCTTGGTGATAGAATCAAAACAAATAATAAAATAAAAATTAATTAAAAGTTAGACAAGAGTTTCTGTAGATCTCTGTGAAGTGATGCTAGCTAGCTTTCAATTTCTTTTCTTTTTTTTTCTTTTTTTAATTTTTTTTTTTAAATTAGAAGTGGGGATTTGATTCATTGACCACCAAATGATTTTTAGGTTTAGTGCTCTTGGTACAATGATTTTAATGCAAAAGCTTAGTGGTTTTTCGTGATGTATCATGTGAGTGAAATGAAGAGTGGAAGCCATTTATAAAAAAGACATTTGAATTATTGAACTCATGATTTAATCGTGGCACCTCATTTCACTTGTGATTAATTACATTTTGACCTTTATTAAAGAAAAAGCTTAGTTTTAATGACGTCGGCAGTAATTTAATCTGATTTATTCGACGCACTCGGAAAAGAAATTGATCATGAAACTCATAATTTAATTAATTGGTACATGTAAAAGACAGTTTCCAATTTCACACACAAACACACATATATATACATTTATTCTCAATTTTTTTTCAAATTCTTCGAAGTTATCATGATTTCTCTAATCTAACATCATTCAAGTAAACATTTTGTTTTTCGGTGAGAGCGAGAGAATATACAGTACTGATGGCAAAAAAAATAATGAAATTGTCCTTAATTGAGGAATCGTACGTAAATATATACCTTTAGAAAAGCAGTAACTCAAAGAAAAAACATGAGGAGACAAAAAGTCCAGCAATTTAAATAAAGCTGGTGCTTTCACGTTAGGATTCCAATGAGAGAAATAATCGAAGTTGGTGGAATTCCATCTTACAAATGGGAAGCATTGCAAAGATATGTCAAGCAAGTGCTTGTGGCTGTTAGGCGAAGCTTAAAGAAAATAATTTTTATTGTGCAAAAAGAAAAATTAACAAAACGTTATTTTACTAAATATTTTTTGAAGACATGTGGTTAGGAATAATCTACTGTTTTAAATGGGTAGTTGCCTCATCTTTGCATGCTTACTCACCAAACAAATTAAACGACTGGCCATTTCATGAGAGCTTTCTCCATTTTCATCTATCCCTTTATAATAAATCTCCTATTTTCACCTTTTTTTTCATTTTCTTGTGCTCCTTTCTTGAGTCAACGCTTTTAAATGGAGATTGTGTTTTAAATTAAATGATGTAATAAATCAAATGTAAACTATAAAATGAAAGTTAATATTATGTAGTAAATAAAACATTCCTTATCAATCGGGGTCATTCATCATTAGAAAAATTTAAACAATCTATATTATAATAAAACACACACAATGACATGTGAGATGTTATGCCTACAAGGTAAGTTTAGAGTATTTGAATGTATAATGTTTGGCCCCTCAAAATTTCACTATTCTCAGATGGTTCTTTCAAGTTTGTGTTTTCTATATTTCGAATTTAACCTAGTTCAGTCACTGAACAATATGCATTTACTTCTTAATTTTTTTTATATATTAATTTAACATCTCATATGACAAAAACGAAAATGTAGGATAATATTTGTTGTAAAATATTGTTAAAACCGTTGGTATCGTCGATTGAGTTCTACCAATGATTTTTTAATTTGTTGTGCGCGTCATTCATATTCTTCTTCTTCGAGAGAGAGAGAAAGAGAGAAGAAAAGAAAAAGAAAAAATCTGACAAAGCTTTGCATATTCCACCGTCCGTATCAGATATCAAGGTTGACATCACTTGAGGCACTCAGAGGCAAATAATTGCTTTATTCTTCCCTCTTCATGTGAATCAAACCACAACCGAATTTTTCACCCAACTTAATATCTAAAAGTATAAATTAAAGAACTATCCCATATGCTTCATTTTGATTAGCTCTTTACACACGTGATTTTCTAAATTTGTTTTAATTTTCGCACACTTATGATTTTACCATATTATTACAAGAAAACTCAGATTCAGCTCATAATGGATATGATTTTATTCTTGGTGCGGTGTGACTCGTGAGCATCAATCCTATAAAATTAAATGTGCTTGGTAGATTTAAAGTGAAAAAAAAAAAAGGATTCATTACAATCGAAAGGGAATAGAACTTAATTCCATACAAAACTTGACATATATATACTCCAGTACACCAATTGGTACTAAGCTGATAATAATTTGGAATATATTTTATACTTGGTTTAGGATACATTGCAAACAACCCAACCCCAGAAACATTATGTATATGACCTCACGTTGGATTCCACAACTCCTCCTTTTTCCCAATTAATAAATTTAATGCGTCGCACTTGTATAAATTGATGATGCCGTGATTGTGATTTGTCAAGGCATGATGCATGTGTTTGGAGAACAAACAACTCTTCGATGATACTGTCGGCTTGAGAGATGGATTCACGTCAGCGGCTGAAAATGAATATCGGGTTAAAAGTATATAAGGGTTGAGTTACGTTTAACTATGTTATCTACTTAAAACTATTAGTTAGTCTCATGGACAGTTTTAATTATAAAAAAATACTTGGTGTAGAGAAAGATGAGAGAAATAAATAAGAAAAGGGAAGAGAGAGAGAGAGGACAAATTTTTCTCATCTTTCTCTACACTAAGTACAACTCTTTATTATCAACGTCAAACTCGTTCATAGGAGAGTCGCATGCTTGGATTAAATATATAAAAGAAATATTACTATCGAATGTGATAAATCAACTGAATAGAAAGGAGAAAATAACAACAATTTTATAGCAAACAGAGTAGGTCTTGCCCCCATAATATATGTATAACACTAAAACAAGAAAATTTACAAAAAAAAACAACCAAAAAGAAGAACACACAATTGATGGCAATCAAACTAACTAAACCTATATTATTGAAAGCTATTGGCATCAAGGCAAATAATCATGTTTTCCCAACTCATTTAAAAAAAAAAGCATCATGTTTACCCAAACACCTATCAGGTTTTAGTTGGACAGACAGATGTTCTATTGCACAACAATTGTGACTTAAAAGTCACCGACTTCACAGTACCAATTACAGAGTCGTAGTTTGGACCAACATTATCCATTCACATCACACATTATTATGAATTTCCCAGATAAAATCAAAGAGCGAAGAGCCTCAAGAAAGGCTATATATGTACACGGATTTTTAAAATATGATCAGCACCAGGAAATCGTGGGGAAGATAGTAATTACTCTCCAGCTTTGTGATCAGTATTGTTAACTGTGTCAATCGCTGATATTCCAGTAGCACCCTTACTTGCTGTGATTGGTAATTGCTGGGCATCATTGTTTGCGGTACAGGATGGTGCTAAGCCTGAGCCTGATAATCCCTCCAATGATACTTGCTAGAAAATCAAAAAGTAAGATAATAATTATTGAAAGATTCTATCAAAAATAATAATAATAATTATTATTATTATTATTGAAAGATTATTATTTTATTAATAAAAATCATCTCTTAAAACTTAATGATGTTATTTCCCGTTATTTGGTTGATATATGTATGCATGCATGCATGTACATGTAGAGGTATAAATTCCGCCGCCTGGTCTCATGTTGTGTGATCACCCGACTTCAAAATAGTTAGGCTAATTTAATTTGCTGTGGAGTTTTTGCCTATTTTATTCTTAA
This sequence comes from Citrus x clementina, assembly GCF_000493195.1. Lineage (NCBI taxonomy): Eukaryota > Viridiplantae > Streptophyta > Magnoliopsida > Sapindales > Rutaceae > Citrus > Citrus x clementina. Next base: position 37,250,782 of record NW_006262201.1, on the reverse strand, counting down.
GAGGTCGGTGCAACATGGCCCGTTACTTTATATAATGTTTTTGTCTCTAGTTCGACTTCTTTTTTAAAAATAAAAAATAAAAAATATTAAAATATCTCTCAACTTAGTTGTTTTTAAATTGTTTCCTAAGATACGTGAAAAATTAATTAATTAACCCTGATTTTACAATTGGCCCTTAGTGTGGTGGCACTTTTAGTTATTATTATTATATTTTCTTTTCTTTTTTTTCCCAATGCGGCACTCTAAGTCTTACAGAATCCGATCTAAACTTGAGCCAACGGGGGTTCATATTTTAAAAATCCAAAATGTCAGTTTTGGCTTGTAGAAAATGTATATATGTTAGCTTCCAAGGTGAAGTTTTTCAGTAACGATGACGGAGCCAACAATAGCAACGATGATCATGCAAAGAGGTCGAGGGCAGTGACAAATACTGGGCCTTCTGTCTTCGTCACAAGTCCTTGCACATAATTATGTGATTCCCGAGCTAACTATTCCCTGTAAATGCATTTTTACAAAAACACAAATTAGTGAAGTAATATAAAAATAGTAAAGTCTTATACATGAATATATAGAGGAATTTGACATTCCAAGATTGTAACCAGTAAAGTTTTTAATAAGAAATTTGACATTCGTATTAAAAAAACTAGTTAATTTATGGGTTAATAACATCTATAACCCTGACCACATGTAAGGAAACACTTTATATTATTTTCTACGCAGGTCCCCACCGTGTAAAGTGGGGCAAAGAGCCTAGAGTCCCAGTCGACTGCCCATCCACTGAATCGCTGCACCCTGCAAGAGTTCCGGCCAAGCATATAATCGACGACAGAGACAGCTCTGCCCGGTATCTCTTTATCGTTATCGACTGAATTACCATGCATGCATTCAAAATATATCATAGAGAAGAAGGGCTTAAGGTTAATTTTGTCAAATAAAAAATTATATCAAATTTATGCTTGTAAACAATTATGGTGCCACGCAAGAAGATTACTTGAAGTACGTAAGAGGAGGACCAGGAGACGCAACCTAGAAGGATTAGGAGTGTTCCAGCCACCCACTGTTTATCGGAGTCGTCGCCACCGCTGCTTTCGCGGTGGCTTGTTGTTTTTTATGACCATGCATGGGAGATGAAGGACAGGGGTTTTGAGTATTGTCGTCAGCAAAGCTTCTCCAGGAGTCACTACGAAGACCTTAGCTTGACTATGCTTGAAACTCTTTCATATTTACTCTCTCTAATCTGTTGGTTCACCAGATTTTTTTTTCGGCGTCTTTTGAAAAGATTCACTGGATACGATAATTTAAAAGAGAATTAACTCTGCATTCATAATCAATTGCAGATGCATATGTTGCTGACGTGAATTTCATTCCCAAGTACGTGAAACTTCGATCGAGGATTGGTCTGTGAATCAAGTACTATATACTTAGCATAAAATATAAATGTTATAATTTCACCTGAGACTTTTAATTGAACGATAAAATATATGTGCCATGTTATTTAATATTATCAATAAACTTACGATTAATTCAAAAAAAAAAAAACAATACACTTATATATTTTGAATATTTCCAGTATTTTAGTATACATCCTTCTTGCTAATAAATTCTTTGTCATATGTGCTACACCATCGATTGCGGAAAAATAAATATATGTACGACAAGAATCCTAGCGAGATTTTACATCTAAAAACTCACCATTCATTTCATTAATTTGAGTGTATAATTTAAAAATTGCAATTATCTGTACATATTTTAGGATGAGCATTCCATTTAAATAAAAAAAAAAAAGAACAAAGTGCACCTCATAAAAGTGATTTTTTTCAGATATATTTGTGTAAAGTTTTCTTTTAAAAAATAAAATAAAACACTTCTGTTAAAGGGTAGTGTTTGGCCCTACTTTTTGTTTTTTAAATAATCCATTATCACCCTAATATTTTAAAAAACTAATAGTAATAACCAATTAATACCCACATGTATTTTGTAGTGTAAATATCATTATACTTTGAGCTAATTAGTTGTGTAGGTATATCTGTTTAGTTATCATATATTTCTCACCTGTTGCATGTTATATTTATATGAATTATAAATTATTTAAGATAAAAATATTAGAGAAAATAGTCCACATCGACTGAGTATTAAAACTTGAGTTAGTATATAAGACTTGAGTAAACCCCAAACTCTTAAACTAGCTTTTAGGTTGAGTTAGGTTTACATGCTTATATATGTTACCAGAGCCAAATTAATGTACGAGTGGCCTACACTATCTTATCATGTGACAAGGACCAATCAAAAGGATGGTATGCACGTGACAGGGGGTGCTATGGCAAATATCTCACATCAACTGAGTATTGAATTTAGGTTAAGTATATAAGATTTGGACAACTTTCAACTTTTGAGTTAGTTTTTAGATTGAGTTAGACCTATAAACTTTTATGAAAAATATTATTTTACCCTCGAAAGGGTCAAATCGCTCAGCCATGAAAGCATCAAGATGTCTTCTTCAATACTCTTTTAAAATATATGGACTGAATGAGTTATTAATTTAAACTATTTGAAGGAGCGTTTACTCGTTATTTTCTATTTCAAAGAATAATAATGTGCTCTTCCAACTCTAACTAGCTAAAAACATGTCAAAATGTAAAGTGTTATGTGGGTGCATGAGAAAACATACTTAAGAAATCCCACGGTCATTATTAGTAAGAAATTTGAAATCTTCATCTTAGGCCCTATTTTCCTGTAAGAAATGAAGAAATGGAGACGCATTAAAATCAACAAGGAAAAGGTTGAAAAAGTACAGAGAATAGAGTAATCTTTTGTAAGAAAATATTTAGTAGAGAGTTAATTTCAAATTATCCCAAATAATCAGACTACCTTCAAAATATCGTCCAAATTATTCAAAACTTTAAATTACTCCTAAGTTCAGTCTTTTTTAATAAATTACCTTTCAAGCACTAGGGCAAAAGGCGCAAGGACAAAGGCAGCAATAGCATTGCGATAAACGATTGGCACATAACGATTCATGCCTTGATTGAGAGTCGCCATGCTAATTATGAACATTCCGGCTGAGCCAAATTGCAAGAAAATCATAAGCAAATATGTCTTAAGATTTTCGAAGACCGTTCTTAATTACTTAAATTATAATTTGATGAACTGAAAACTCTATACGATTCGCACGTGAAATAGCGTGAATGGTCTTTCTTATATAGAGCAAAATCATGAAGCACGCTTAAATTGTTCAGATAATACGGTTGCTCTGGTCATCAATTTGCACTTTTAATTCAACTGATTGTTTTTGTCTTCTTAATCGTTGGGAAATTCATCTTTTCATTAAAAATAAAGGAAGCGGAACATATCAATCAATGTTTCAATCTAATCTTATATGATAATCTAGATGACTATTGCAAATTAAAGGTTTCTCATGCATGTAATTCAACATGAATAGTACAAGTGCTATATAATAAAAAAAATAAATAGTATTTCTATCATTCTCTATAGAAGAATACACATATATGGGAATACATAAATATGTAATGGATTTCTTAATAGTTAACCACATTCTACCAACTATTGGTAAACTAATCAAATTCTGCCACTTATTGGTAAACTATCAAACATGTATTATTAAGCTATCTTTTAAAATAATAACTTCTTAATCGAGTTTGTTGGCACTCCATTCTTCCCATCTACAAAACACTCTTTATGATAAAAGATCCAACTAACAATAAAATTATATATCATTATTGATACAATCCAAGAGTACATAACAAGCTAAAAATTAAATGATTTTTCGTGCTTTGGCCTCCATAAAATTAACCAGACTTCAATTTCAGTTAATTAAATTGGATGGAAGCAGTTTCTTGTCGTGCATATAGCGAATTGATTAATCCACCATGACATAATCATATCCATTAATTTTACCTTATCACATAGAACTCAATATACAATAGACTAGCAACATTTTGCAAAACCAAATTAGAACTTAACATCTGGCATCGATCAGTATATATAGTTAATTTGGATGCAAGATGCGGAAAATAGAAACAGCAAACCTATTTATATCAGGCCATGCATATACGTATATATAGAGTACCTGATCAAGATTTTTTTTACCCGGAGATCACATTTAAAAAGAATTAAGTTTTAATTATTAGTTATTAATCATAGGTAGTACATTAGTATATATGGTGTATAAATGGAGAAAATAACGAAAGTGCGTAGTGAGGTAAGCCCATAATGGGGTGGTGAGTGCTTCATTATTTGTCTTCCAAATTAAGTGTTAGTTAATTACGTGTCGTTTTCATCCTCAAAACAAATTTAATCAAATATGTAATAAAGGTTTGGGAGTAGGAGAAAAAATGATATAGGACAGATGAAGCAACTATATACCGTGTGCTATTATTTTGCATCATCATCAAATGATGATTTCTTGTTCCAAAAAATATTAATTATCCAAAAAAAATTTTACACTAATGGAGCCGGTACACACATCAATCAAGCATGAATCGTCATATCCTAAAAATGTGTAAACATACATTTATCGGCTACGAAAGAAATTGGGAGCAAGCAAAGCAATTGGGGATAAGTTTCCCCCAGACATTGGGATGTGTCAGTGATTTCAGCTTTTCTTAATTTTCTTATAGCTGATTGGTAGAAATAAAGCAGCGGCTGTTAATGAATTTGCGTATAGTTGCTTCTCAATCAGCTTGCATGATATTGATAGGCAAAAGAAAACAAATCTTCGCCTCAATTCTGAATTCTGATATTCAAAAACTAATTCCCTTAGCATCAATGACCAAAATAAATAAAATATATGCGAAAAGTATTTTTTTTTTAAAAATCTCAGTTACCATTAATAATAGAAAGAACATAAAATATTTATCAAATACAAAGTCTATTAGTCTTAAAGCAACAACATCTTAAAGGCCACAGTCTATCTAGGTGTATGGATTTTTATTGTTTAAAGTTGGAGTTGATTAACAACAATTATTAGATTGATACGATGTCATCCACTTTAACCTTAAAAAGACCCACTCAAAGTAAAAAGACCCACTCAAATTTAAAAGAATGAACTCTTTTGTTAGTTTAAGAAATTCATTATTAAGAAAAAGGAAGAGGAGTTTTGTGGGGGAAGATCACAGAATACAATTAGGAATTAAATGGTCGGACAACAGATCGATACAATGAAAGAGCCAAAAGATGATAGAGGGTCTTACATAATTAAGTGGAAAGCAGTCAAAAAGTGGGAAAAAGGTTGTTCTTTTCTTCAATGTTGTTTGATTTGCTTTAGAATGATTGAAGAAGAAAGGTACCATTGTGATGAACTAATGAAAGAGTTGTTTTCCATTTGCAATTAAACGGAAAACGAAACTTACAGAGAAGTTGTGCACATTTGCACGTCATATGCTTTATAATCGATCTTATTTTTCTAGTTGCCTTAGTTAATCTGCTACTTAATTAACTGCTTTATTGAAGCACTCACAAATTAAACAATAATAATTGAGTACATATATGCACCATTCTTATTATGTGAGTGAGATATTTAACCATTCTAATAAATTTTCTAACAACTCCATGCACATTCAAGCTACATGCATGGACACGTAAGTCGATAAAGAGGATCTATATACTGGTCTTACACTACTTTAGAGTTCTTTTCATTTTCAAAAAAGAGAGAAGAAAGCGTTAAAATGATTAATCAAATAATTTGGCCATTACTAGCTAGCCAACTACATGACTGTCTCAATAAATTATTGCTTATCAGAAAGCTGCTTTAATGGTCAGAAAAGCGAACTAGCCAGCTAGCTAGCTAGGGATCCATTGATAAAGCAAGAAAACAGCTTTGACATGATTCCAGCTTAGTGATATCGAGTCCAATCCGCAAACTTTAACCCTACAATCAGCCCGTGCATGATTGATAGCGATAGAATATTCAAGATTCAAGATTCAAGATTCAAGATTCAAGATTCATGATTCATGAATCATGAACAAAAGGCCACGAAGCTAGTTTGATCCAGAACGTGTGCGTACACGTACTCATTTATTAATTTGTGCACGGATGTTGCAGTCATGCAATGCTTAATCCATGGGAATACAAATTTGGATAGGCTTGGAACTAAATAATTCCTCTGAAAAAGGAAAAAGACAAATTAAAACGTGGGGGGGGGGAAAAAAAAGATTGTAACATAACGCATTGATTGAGAAAGAAAGAAAAAAGTTAATATCAATAGACTACGTATCTTCCCACGTCCAAACCCAAATCGTTGATGGTACCGTTGCCAACCAATTTTGGCAAAGGAATTGTTGGCAAGAACGGCATAATCTATGATGAGCAACAACAACCCAATATTGGTTAATTTCCAAATTAATGTAAGAATTAATTAGCAACGCGCTTTCCTCTCTAATTTTTGTCTCTTTCGTCTCTTATAAATATCTAGATCAACATCCCAAGATGAATGTTGAAAGATAAATAATTTTTTTTAACCACAAATTGATATTAAATAAAAATCTGACGCATGCATAAATCCAAAGTTTTATAATTTATTTGATCGTATTATATAAAAATGTACTTTATCTTTTATTGTTTTAATGCTAGTATGAAATGGGTATTATACCGAAACCAAAAAGGTAATCATAATAAACAACGATTTGCAAATAGAAGAAATATCTAGCCTCTATTTCCAAATACTGTAAATGCGTTTATGACAGAACTTTGGCTAGACCAATGTATGAAAGATGTACTTAACACTTGTCTTAATATTAACGTTGAGTTCTTAATTATCAACCTAAAGCTAAGGTCTCTCTCATGTTTGGACACACACATGCTAATTTTGTATCAATTAGTTTTTATTTTTTCAATCTTGACCCATTTTTTGGGCGAAGCTCAAGTCCTTTCACGTAAAGAGATCTACTTAAAAGTTTTAAGTATATCCTTTTAATTTTGGCCCCAATTAACTACAATGACTAAACTCAGTATCTGGCATCCCATAAGATAACGTTGTGAAAGTGAAGCGTTATTTAATGGAGAAATTACATCTGTTGATAGTCTTGAGTTCTCTTTTCCTCACACGATGAATCCACGGCATCGATAATGGTTGTCACTACCAATAACAGCAATACTAGCATCTATCAAATTTATAATTTGCCACAATCTTTTGGGTTTTTGGCTCATTCAGCTGCTAAGTGACATTTTTTTTCTGTAATGCAACAATACTTGATCAAATTCGATTATTAATTAATTAATTAGTAAAGCATTACTTTCCAAAGTTTAAATAAATAATAAGAAAAGTAATCTGAAAGAATTGCATTATGTAGCAGTTTAATTAGAGTCTTGAAGGATATTTTTCAAAAGTGCCTCTAGAGAGTTGTAATTTAAATACATAAACGTGGATTTCTGATTGTAAAACCAAAAAGACAAAAACTGAATGAATTGAATAATCCTCTTCCGAAAATGCGACACCATAGTTTGAGAATGGGCTGGGCTTGGTCTCGAGTAAAAAGTTCGTTTTAAAAATAAATACAATACTATTAATATTTTATAATCATAACTATTGAGGAGGAAATTATTCTGTTTTCAGGGAAGCAACTAACACTCTTTAAGTACTGGGAGAAAATCGAGTCCCTATAAGAATGAGTTGTTACAACTGTGCTCGAAGTCTATCGGAACCTAAAGTTAAATGATATTAGTTTTATCAAGTACAATACAAATACAAATACAAAATAGGGAAACAAATTTCATTCAGTGATAGATGATGACAATGACATAACACAATACAAAACCGATTATCCCAATTTTATGTGTCAGTAACCTCCTATGGGTCCTGGCCTCCTGGGTGTTGATAAAGCAGAAAGCAGTCAAACAACATAAAGTTATCTTTGTTGCCTTAGGTTTTCTGATGATTGGATTTAAGAGATCAAACTTAATGGATTGGTCAAAAGAGCAAAATGAAAGCACATCTGCACCTTGTCCACAAAAGCAATGGAAGAAAACAAATCAATGTCTCTACTTTCATAAAAATCACAGTGATTGGCTATAAAGATACACTTTTTCGCTAGAAAGAACAAATACCAGAAAATTGTTGCCACCATTCATCAGGAGTTCAAGTTGATAATACATCACAATTCAACCACACAACCAGCTGTCACCTTCAAGATACTTCCTCCGGATAAAGCGATTTTAGTTGAGTTTTAATAGCACATATGCCAGTCATTGTCTTAAAGCAGCTGCAATCTTCTTCTGAATTAACTCCACCCCGATCCGAGGAGATAATCTAGGTAGAGCTTCCTGAAAGAAAGAACAATTTTGTGTTAGATATTTAAAAAGATCATGTGAGTTCACCTCCAAAATTGATCAGATAATAAAGGTAAAATTGATCAGATAATAAAGGTTTATAAATTTTATACAACCAAACAGGTTTAAGGAAAAAGTAAAAGCATAAAGCACAGCAGATGTCAAGAATGAAACAAGCCATGACAAAGGTGATGACATAAAAAATATTTTGTTTAAGAATCAAAACCGCATGTTAAAGAGAAACTGTAGGTATCAGTCATCAATATCTTTTAATTGTGAAATATAAACTTTTTCTAATGTTGGTTATATATGATCTTAATATCTGGTCAGTAGGGATAACGAGAAAATATACATAAACAGATTGATCAGTGATGACAAGAAGACCTCAACTTGTAGAAACTTTCACCACAAAAGATATAGGGTCAGGAACAACTTGAAATATGCGGAAGCAGAAGATCCATCATCAATTACTGATTATATATATATATATATTTACTGACCAGAATATTTAAGAAATTCAATTGCTGATAAGCCATTACACAGTCAAGTGACATTTGGCTCAACCAAGCCTCAATCCTAAACCTGTGATCCAAGCCATCAGCACCTGCTCAACATTTACTTTTGGGAGTTATCAACTCTCACATGATATTATTACTAGTGAATATATTGCAATGATCATTGGAATATGAAAGACATCTATTACCATCCCCCGTCACAACTCACAAGACAGACTTCTTAAGTTAAATACGGATGTGATTCAAAATGATCTATGGTCGTCTAGTGAAAGAGTCATTCATGCACTGTTCCACATGATTTAATCTCAAGCCATCTGTTTAAGATATCTTTGTACATCAAGTTATACAATCTAATCAACTGTCACAATGACTGCCAAAATCCTTGTGAGCCTGAGCGTAATCATTCACAAAATAACCCCCCTGTAATTAGCACATTTCTTTCATTTGTAACCTGCCACCACGAAAACAAAAATGAATATAACTCCAGAACTCACATTCTTCGGTGGTCAAATATGACCTTGTCCAAAGCCATATAAATGGGGGGAAAAAAACGTCTATCTTATTCTCAGTAAGAAATTACTCTATCATTTTCAATGAGCAACTGCTGAAGCAGTTGATATCTCCTAGGTAATTTGTATACAGAATCAAAATTTTGAGTTCTTAGAAAAATAAATTTTTAAGTCAACGGTGTGTTGGACTGTTAGCCTTTTAAGCTCCACCTTGATTCTAGTGCTTTTCTCTAATGAATTCATTAGTGTGATAGGAATGTGTAAATTAATGAATCTTGAAACAGAAATCAGCAGACAAAGCTAAAGCTTAAATTTCAGAACAAATTGCCCAACAGAAAATCAAAGAAAAAATAAAATAAAATAACCTCGGTGCCATCAGAAAGTACTCTGGCCAATACAGGTATCTCATACTGGTAAGACTTTTCCCACTCAGGATTGGTTGTAATATCTCTCACCTGACAAAATCAACAACACACATTCAACACAATCAATCAAATTACTACACACAGACAAAGAGAGAGAGTGTGTGTGGGAGAAATGGGTAACCTGTAAATCGACGTCGTGAAGGGAATCAGGGCCCGAGAGTAAGAAAGCGGCCTGCAGCTTTTCTTTGAGGCCATCACACAAACAGCAACCGGGCTTTGAGTATAGCACTAGCTTTCTTGTCGAAGATGAAGAAGATGATGATGATGATGAATAAGCCAAAGGAGAAAAACCCCATCTGGATCTTCGTCTGCTAACCAATGTTAATGACAATGGTCGCGCCACTACCGTTGCTACTGTTGCTGCTGCCATAATAGCCATTATGTTCCAGTTATTCTTAGCCTCAAGACTCTTTCTCGGGCCCGTTCTGTTTCCTCTTCTTTTTTTTTTCATATTAATTAAAATTACGTAAATAACTAAATATAAATTATTTTTTATTTGTTATTTTTTATTTTAAAATGAGAATTCAATGAAATATTTAAATAATTATTATTTTAATAAATTTTTTACACATTCATTTTATAATTTATATTTAAAATTTTTTGAGAAAATTATAAGAGTTTAGAATTATGAAAATAGAGATTGTGTAATAAAAATATTTTAAGATTTTTATTATTTTATAAATAAAAAATTAAAAGAATTATTTTTTGAGTGAGAATTCATGAGAAAATAATTGATTTTAATATAAAATTTATTTTTCACAAATTAAATTGAAGTATTTTAAAAATAAAATTAAAAAAAGGAATTATAAGTATTTTTAATTGACGCAAGAAGCTCGGTCCAAATGGTGTTGGTCTAATCGCTTATTATTGGGCCAACAATGTTTTGCACAAAGAAGTGATATAGAATCCCCTTTAAAACTCCCATGTAGGCATGTACCCCTGTTTGATTAAATGGGAAAAAAAAAAAACCATTAAACAATTAAAAAAGAAGGCACATCATCATATACCATTTTTTTCTTCTTAAATCCGACATTCAAAATTTTAATTAACAATTAAATACAGTTATCATTAGTTCCCAATTTTCAGATAAACTGGAGCAAATTTGTATGGGCTAAATAAATACGGGACAAATATAAATAAAACAAAGGCCAATGTTTAGAGTCTTGTAACACAAATAAATTGACAAATCAAATTTCATAAACTATAAATAGGGGAAAAACTTCACAAGAAAGAGGCATTTGAAGGAGCAGCAACAAGGCATGAAGGAAAATTTGAACATGAAAATTTATCCAAGGCAAATAGTAGCTACAGACTGCAATTAACACTCAAGACAAGATCCTAGTTAATCGAAACTCAAGATCTTAATATTGTAAAGCAAGCTTCACAATTTTAAGTCAATACAATATTTGCTCAGCCACCATTATGAATGAAGGATCTTCTACTCATTTTGTTGCGTGAAGAACAGACACTCAAAATGTCTGCCTGCGTATCTCTCAACTAAAGTTAGTAAACTACGTTAACACTCCTATGTTAATGTTCACGAGTCCCTTTTAGTACTGCTTCCGCCCATGGGTGTTCATCACTTAACAGGGCGTTGAATAAGATAATTAAAATTTTAAAAAAATAAATTAAAGGGTGCAAGTAGAGAATTGTGTTAAAAATAGAGATAATTATGCTAAGGCCCATTTCTCTCTCTTTCTCTCTCTCTATACGTTTGAAGTAAACATTGTATACCTTCAAATTTCAATTTCATCCATCCAAGACACAACTCCCATCCACGATTCTTATGAGAAAAAATAATAATAAAAAAAAAATAGAAGAAAAAGAAAGAAACTATGGTATGGTGTGAACGAATGGATTTGGGCATTTCAGTTCCCCAGACTGAGGCAAGCTTTCTATTGACAAATAAAATTCGACAGCATACTCTAGATAAGCTTCTTCTTCTGAAAGTATCGTGTCAAGTACCACAGCTGCAATGAGGAAACTGCAATGCAGACACCAAGCGACAAAATACTGAGCCACGCCACTCTAGAATTGGTTACTTCACTGACTTCCCTCATCTCTGCTTCCCTGTGTGTTGCGCATATCACAAAATGAAAGTTAATTCGAAACAATTCTAAGTGCAAAGGTATTAAAGTTACAGCACCGAAGAGTTTTCAAGCAAAAGCACAAATTGGTAATAGTAGGCCCTCTAACATGGTAAATAAATATCGTTACAATACAACCGAGATTTCATGTTTTGAGTTAGGGCTTTCAGGTAAGGTTTTCAGGTTTGGTATTAGAGATTTAAGTTAGGATATCAACTACACAGTTGGAGATTTCAAAGTTCTGTATTGGCGGTTGTAATGTTGCATGCATGCATCTTAGCCAACTTATTGTAAATTAACTTATCATTCTAAGATATATCTACATAATATGAAAATTTAGAATGATATTATGCACATAGTATTACCAGAAACTGGTCCTATACATGTTTGTAAATTGATGTCCCCGTACGAGAAGATAATCTCACTTTTGAAAAATGACTGATAATTTTTTTTTTCCTAGACGAAGTAACTGATTTGTTGATATAAGTCAATACAAAACAGTATTCTCTTAGTTATTTTCCCTCAATGTATTAAATAAAGGTTGTTTTTACCTTTTAGTAATCACACTTCAAAACTGTCCGACCGGAGGAGATCCTTGCCAACACTATGAAACTATCCACTAACCAAGGTTAAAGAGTTACTCGAGAGTCAAATTTATATTTTTCATATTCACATCATATATATGCTTAGGAATCACACAGTAACTATACTTGTTGAGACACCCTCAGGGTTTGACTCGAGTAGCAAAAGGATGGGGAGGATAGGCCCTAGGTCAAACCTTCACAAGTGTATTTAGCGAATCAGAAATAATGTTAATTGTAATTGTATCTGCACCAATACCTATATTAGGAGCCAGAATCAGCAAACAGCTCAACTCTTTTCACTCTTGCCAATATATCTAGTTATTGCCACGTTGTACATTAGAGCCCGAAACAATCAATGATAACGCAAACTTCATGTTTCTCTGACTCAAATTTTTATGAATAAAAGTTACTAGCATACACTAATTGTAGTAGGTTAATATTCCAGTCTGCCAGTAATCAAAATGGAGGGAGAAAGAGGGAAGACCTGTGCTTGAGGAAGAGCAGATTCTCATGGATGGACTGCACTTGCGCTTCAAGTCTCTTCAAGTGAAGCTCAACACCCTGGAGGCATGCAGTATAGACATGAACAGAAAAACAAGAAATCAAGTGGAAATCTGTAAAAATCTTAGTCCCGATTCTAGCTTCAGTAGGAATGAATAGTTTAAGGAACTTGCCTCAATCTTATCTTTCTTTGCAACTGATTCCCAATCCTTGGCAGAAAATCCAATTCTCCAATCAAGGCCCAGAGTCGCGTCTGCAACTTTCTGCGGGTTGGATCCCAGCCAGAAACATGCCATATAATTGCCGGCCTCAGTAGTGGTAAATGCAAATTGACCATGAGTTACATTTTCATTGTGATGAAGATTGTTCCCATAGGGAGATGTCACCTAAATAAACATACGCAGAGCTTATAAGCTGCTAAAGAAATCACACCGATCCTGAAATTTGAATCTTCCTTCATACTCATCGTAAGAGAACAATTCATGACACAGGTACAGATGATGGAGAATAGATCCAAACTCACAGATTTTTTTTATTTTTTTAAAATTTATGATACTTGGAATTTTTAAATCTACCTTTGCCGCGAGCAAGTAAAATCCAATTTTACACAACAAGTGATACATACAACTATCACATGTCAATCAATATACAAAACAATAATAATAAATAAATAAATAATTCATGAACCATACTGATTTAATCAATAATTAAGCTTATCTCATGGGTGAATTCAACTGTTCAATAACGGATTAAGAGGTACCTTGGCAGATACAGTGGGAGGGTGTTCGGGGTGAGCTTCATCGATCACGTAATAATCAGCTAAAACGACGACGTTGCTATTTATCTCCTCGGACACACACTTGGTCCCCGAACTCGGTATCTGTAACCATATAGCTTCTGTTACTGGTACGACGCAGATGTAACACGCTAAGCATAGCAGCAGTATTAGCGGAAGCACCGTCGCTCGGTCGAGTGAAATTAGAGTTTCTCCCATGCTAGTTCCACTGTGAGACTTGTCTTTTGTTTTCGACGAGATTTGTTCTTGTTGTTGGTTTTGGTTGTAGAAGTCGAGAAGAGGAGTTAGTAACACGCGAAGCGGGCGCGTGATTTGGTCGCTTCCGATGGGGTCGGTATCCGCCTATCCGGAGCTTTTGACGCGACAGGTCTTGAGTGACTGTCCAATCGCGTTTGAGTTGGACGGTCCAGTTAGGACATTCAAGGTTGCATGTCAATTGGATTATGAAATTTCCCACGCGCAGCCACGATCCTAACACTGCGAAAATATATATATCTTTTCTTTTTGTGTATGAAGTTTTACCTTTTTTTTTATGATTAGCCTATGATTGAAGTATTTCGTCTCATATAAAAATACTCTTATGTTGACAGACGAAAATTACACAATTACAATCACGGCAAGAGAAAATGTTTTGTGAAAATCTTTTTGTCTTTTTTTTTTTGAAAGGTTGTGAAAATCATTATAACCAAATAATTAATAATTTATCTATGGAAGGAAGAAATATACATGCTTTATAACATTGTTATGTTATACTAATTTGTATAAAAAAAATTATGGTTCTATCATTATTGATATTACTATGTACTTTGATTCTAAATTTTTTCTTTACACAAAAATCATCTAAAAACGAAAAATTGTAGTAAAAATAATGATTATGAAGAAAATGGTATCAACATAGATTGTTACTTTACAAAAGTAATATGAAACAAGAAAAAGATAATAAATGAAAGTTTTTCTTTGGTGATAAAATGTTCTAAAAGATTTTTGAGTAGATTTTATTATAGGATATATATGGTCATAGACTCATAGTGGGATTGTGTATCTTTTTGTAATATGATGGTAATTCTCTTTTTACTCTATATGAGCTATGATCTCTTGTATCACTAAGTAAATTTTTTTTACTTAGCATCCATTAAACATAAGATTTACCCACAATTATAAAATATATTACCCAAATTCCTTCATATCATGTGATGTGTGAATGTGTATTAGGATTTTATTTATTTTTACTAACTTGGAACAGAAATCTGAATTAGATTTGTTTTTGAAATTAGTATAAATTAATTTCGATAAAGAATTATACTGGCAGGTTAGATAATTTATATTCAAGTATTAACATTCAGATCCCTACACTTAAAATAATTTCTCAACTCTCTTAAAAAAACAAAAAAAGAAGAAGGTAATAATCAAGTGAGGATAAGATTTTACAATGTTTTCAAAATAGGTCCAAAAATTGAATACTACGAAATGACAAACATTAATGCTTTGTGTTTACAGTTTCCCACTCGTCGAGTTCTTTGCTACAGTATCACAGTCCACTCTATTACAGTCTACAGTCACTTCCATGGCCGCCGGTCGCCATATGCTTCTGATGCTCGCAGCCGCGATCCTCTTCTCCTTCACTTCATCTGGAAAATCACACGAAGAACGAGAGCCCATAACTCGCTTCAAACAATACCTCCGATTCAATACCGCCCACCCGAATCCCAACTACACAGCTCCGGTGTCCTTCCTCGTATCCCAAGCTCAATCCATTGGCCTTCAATTCAAGACCCTAGAATTTGTCCCGAATAAACCCGTCTTACTCCTAACTTGGCCCGGCTCAGACCCTTCTCTCCCTTCTATCCTCTTGAACTCCCACCTCGACTCCGTCCCCGCCGAGCCAGACAAATGGTCCCACCCTCCCTTCTCCGCCTTCCACTCCCCTGAAACCGGCCAAATATTTGCCCGTGGGTCCCAGGACGACAAGTGCATCGCCATCCAGTACCTCGAAGCCATCCGCAACTTGATACTGGTCAAAAACTTCAAGCCAATCCGTACCGTCCACGTGTCCTGCGTGCCCGACGAGGAAATCGGAGGGTTTGACGGGATGGCGAAGTTCGTTGAGTCTAACGAGTTTCGGGAACTGAATGTTGGGTTTGTTATGGACGAAGGACAGGCTTCGACGAACGATGATTTTAGGGTCTTTTACGCGGACAGGTCGCCGTGGCACTTGATAATTAGAGCTAAAGGTGCGCCGGGGCATGGTTCGAGGATGTTTGATAATGGGGCGATGGAGAATTTGATGAAGAGCGTTGAGATGATTACCAAGTTCAGAGAGAGCCAGTTTGATGTGGTTAAGGCTGGACGAGCGGCGAACTCTGAGGTCATTTCGGTCAATCCGGTTTATTTGAAAGCTGGCATTCCGTCACCAACTGTGAGATTTGTCATTTGAAGTTTGGTATTGGTTCTTTCCTTCTTTTTTTTTCCTCCTTCCGTGGGTGATGCTATTGTTGGATTGCTTGTGCTTTTTGCAGGGGTTTGTAATGAACATGCAACCTTCGGAGGCTAAGGCCGGGTTTGATGTTAGATTGCCACCTACGGCAGACCCTGATCTTATCAGAAGGAGAATTGCCGAAGAATGGGCCCCGGCTATAAGGAATATGTCGTATGAGGTGAATTGTGATCTTTCAGTTATTTTGTTTTTAACTTATACAAATTTGTAGTGCAGCTCATTGAATTTGATCGGCTATTGTTGAGAAATTATTGTTTAAGTGCCTATAAATACAGCTTCATCAAGTATATGCTTACAAAATTGGGATTCAAAGATTTTACGTCGTTTGATTACAAGAGGCATTTTAACTTACTTAGAGGAAAGCTCTGGGTGGCGTTATTACAAATTGTCATGCATCAAGTGATTACTTTTCTTATCATCTCACTACCACACGGTGCATTATATGAGGGCCCTGGTATATGCCACATTATGTGTACTGTTGCTCAGTAATGACACAGTTTGTCAGTAAGTGATTACAAGGCTCTATTGAAGATAGATTACAGTATTGGAATTACTAGCTCTTTACATTTTCTTCTGTGAATAGAGGTTCCTTTGCATCCTTCTATAATACCTATCTTCTTCTTTGTGATAAACATTAGAGATGTTCTGCGTAAATGAACAAGAATTTTGCATCTCAATTTATGTAAAAAGTTGGTGCTTTATTGAGTAGATAGGAATTGCACATCCACGGGCCATTGTAACATCAGGACATGTAATAGTGGTGTGCCATTTGATCAGACTCGGGGATTACTGGTTTGAAAAATTAAGTTGATTATCAATAATCATTAGGATTTGGACTTTGCATTCTATACCTTTCTGCTGTTTGAGCAGTAGGTGAGCTGGTGAGGTACTTTTTTCTCTCTGTGTGTGTATGTGTGATTTTGTCTGTATGAATATGGGTTTCTTAGGAATTTGTTTCTTTGATCCCAGACACCTGTGTGTTTCTTGTGCTTTCAACTTGTCCTTTGAATGCACACTCAAAAGATATTACTGGGTGTCAATTAGGAATCAAGCAATAATAAACATTCATGCCATTGTCTCTGCAGGGTAATATAATCCTGTAATATGTACAAAGGTGTGTTGTCTTTTTGACCTGTTTGCTTCTGGAAGTTTTGATTTGTTAACTTATGTTTTTCAAAGCTTTTGTTCTATCCTGTTATTTGTGAATGAGCAATAAGATTTCTTCATTTTGGTCCATATTATCCTAGAAATCATATAGCTGAAGGGTTCTTGTTTTTTCGTAGAATTCTCGTTCCTTGTTATTACGCAAACAATGGCTCTGATAAAAATTATTATGATCAAATTCTCATTATCTGCCCAAAAAATTTTTGTTCAGCTTTCTAAGAATTAAGTTCTAACAGAGAACTCCAGTTTTATTTTGTTGGCCTTAGTTTCTCTTCGAAGATTTTAGCAAATAAGGTCAAGACTAGGGAGACTAAAAGACCCTGGCTTACATCAAAATAGAACTGGGATCCTTCATTCAAAAGTGCCTTGATAGTGCTAGACTCAGTGTACCATGTGTTATCAGCTGGATATTTATCACATGATTTCAATGAAATCTTCAAACCTCAGAGAAGCATTTTAAAATCTTTTATGGAAATAATATGCATGTTTGGTGCAATTCAATTATGTTGCTATTTGGTTCATTTTATCTTTACATTCTAGTTTATATTGGCATGATAGACCTCTGTTTGTCACTTGATTATTTTTGATTCACTGGTACAAACATTTTATTAACAATGAGTCCAAAGTTGCTGACTTCAAGTTTTCATATGTTTTATCATCCTCCTTTGTTTTCTTGGCAATGAAAGGGATCAGCTAATTCTGCTCTTTTTATGGCAGATAATTGAGAAAGGACCGATAAGAGACTACAAGGGCCGTCCTCTAATGACGCTGACTGATGATTCCAATCCTTGGTGGTCGGTCTTTAAGCAAGCTGTGACATCAGCTGGAGGAAAACTTGGAAAGCCTGAAATTTTGGCTTCAACTACTGATGCACGCTACATGAGACAGTTGGGAATTCCTGCTCTTGGCTTCTCCCCGATGGCGAATACCCCTATCTTATTGCACGACCATAACGAGGTTAGACAGATTTGCCAATTTTACTTAAAGGTAGCGTGTGCATTTGCTGCCAGCTCCTTTTCTTTTTCCTGACTTATTTCTTCTGTCTTGCAGTTCCTGAAAGATACCGTATTCTTGAAGGGAGTCGAGGTATACGAATCTGTAATCAGTTCCTTGAGTTCTTTTGTGGAGCCATCTGGTTAGACATGCAATTTGGTTGCTGATGAAGACAATATCACACGCTGAGCGTCAACATGGCTGGTGGTGATGTTACCCTGATATGATAGTGCATGCACTTCACCACCCTGGGATATATGTATTTTTATATCATTTGGTTGGCGTACAGTTTCTGTACTATATACATGTTCATTATACTTCCACTTGGTCCACAATAATGTGTCTTTTCAGCAATTTGCATGAGCAATAAATTTTGTCCATGAGACTTTACTTGTAATTAAATTCCGTGGTAAACCTTCCATAGAGACTTTGCTGCCTGATTTCCCTTTTCCCTCTCAACTATTTGGAGGCTGACTGCGAGCAAGGCAAGAGTAGAACTACCATTGTCAGCTTGGCCGGGCTGCAACTTTTGACTATTTCAGAGCTTTTACTATATTCATTGTAGATTTGACTCCTGATATTGAAAATTTTGTTTGCAAACCCCACGTGGGTGACTTTGTTGTTTTTTTTTTTTTTTTTTTGGGTGTTGTGGTTGGGGGTTTGGGTTGTCCTCAGTTTTGAGTTCTAAGCAGTTTCCAATGAGATTAGATTTTCACTGAAAGCAACGTCACATGAATCAAACAATGGTAGTCCTGTAGATGGCATTTTTTCACTGGAACCAGAGAAAATGTTTACGGCATCTGGAGGGATTTCCCTTTGTTTTCCAGATCATATATGCAAAACAAGATGATTAAATACCCAGAAATGAGGATCACATGTCCGCAGATTTGCCCTGCGGAAAAGATTCAACACAATCTCAAAAAACATTTAAGAATCCACATATGCAAATAATAAATAACACAAGTTGCTGAAAAACATTTTTTTCATAAATCTCGTAAACTCTAACTCACGTCACGCACTGTTTCTAATCTATCCCTTCAAGCGTCAGCCTGCTCGTCATCTCATCTCCCCTCGTAACTTAAAAGCACCCACCTAAATGATAAATAAAATAAACCAATAAAACAACTGTACCTCAGCATTGCCCGAGCCATTACTATGGATATGGTGGTGGTTGTTGATACTGTCATACACTTTTTCCTCGAAGTTTCTCGTCTGAGAATAAATAAATAAATTAAAAGAGGATTTGATATTCTTACAAAGGGCTAACCCCACATGGATTTTGCCCCTCTATCCTCCAGCAAGCTTCAAACTTCGGAATCCTTCTCTGCAATTTCGCCCATCCTCTCTTCTTCATTTTTCCCATTTCTATAATAAATGCAAGTGACAATAAGTCTCAATTATTTAAAAGAATTATATCGCCGTGCGACTTCTTGTTTTATGCCTCAACAAACAGGCCCTACTTCCCGCTGGCTGGACTCAACACCCTTGAAATATGGTATTTGTATGTTTATGCGACGATGTACGGAAGCTTATCGGGGTACGGGCTGCCAGTTCACCAGAGAGCGTCCTAATTCTTGTGAGAGATAATGTACGTAGTACAATTAATGTACAAGATATGATAAGAAAATGAAGAAGTGTTCATGCATGCATGTTCATTAATGATTGTGCATTTTAATCATCAGGTAGGGACTCTGAGTTGGCGGTGTGTATACGATTGACAAGTACAAACTAGTGTCAAAAAGGGACAATTCTTTTGGTTTAGTAGTGTAGATTCAGAGGTGTATTTGTAATTGTTGTGCTTCAATTTAACTTTGAAAACTAGTAGTTAAAGTATTCGATAAACAAATACTTTTACTTAGTTTCGTAAATAATTTCGCAATTGCACGTTGAGAAGCCAGGCATCCTCAATTATAAATATACCCTCAAATGTTTAAGCAAATATGTCCAATTAATTCGCCCCAAGGAATCATTCAATTTAATTAGAATAAGTTATTGATCAAACATATATTGAAATGAACTTGTGACTGCTCTTTTCCTTCAATAACCCCCCAGCTCTAGCTAGGTAGGGTAATCAAATAACAAGTCTTGTTACAGTAACAACAACGACGACGACGACGAATGGCGAGTAACACAAATCTACAATATTTTCAAACAAAAGTACCCTAGCTTGTTTAGAATCTCTGTTAAAGCTCACTTCGGTTTCTAGTTTAGTTTTACAGCTTGCAGCCAAAAAAACATAAAGAAATTGGTAAACAAAACTTTCCCAATAACAAGCACAATCTTGACTAATTTCTCAGTTAAAAGTATAACTATATAATGTATATATATTGAACCACAGTCATTGTTAATTGTGCTTTGAGTACCCATTTGGTCAACCAAGTAGTGCCTAATGCCCTTTCAAAAAAAAAAAAAGAGTAGTGCCTAATGCATGCTAGCCGTAAGCAAATAACCATAAATATGACGATGAAATTTCCTTCTCAGTTTCGGTCAAACAAAGCCCTTGTTTCATTCCGACGTTTCTGACACAGGCTCTCTCATAAATATTGAAGTAAAATGGAGTGTGGCTTGAACATGTGGGGGGAGCAATAAAAAATGACCTCATACATGGGGCGAATCGGAGTGACAGCCACCTGACAATAAAATAACAATATAGTAACGTATAATTATTTTTGGAAGAATTAATAATCCAATTTATTAGAAAACGAAAGAAAGAGATGCTTCGCAATTATTATGATTCTTTGTGATTTTTAATTTATGTGTGTTCATATGAAGGAAGGAGGGACGAGGGAGACGACTCGTACGGATTGACGACACTATTCTTTTCACACATGGATTATCATTGGCAAGTGCAAATTTTGTCTGCCAAATATTAATTTCTCTCTCTCTCTCTCTCTCTGTCCCCCAAGAATTTCTTTTCCCTTTTCTAATTGGGGTTTACACTTTTAACTGGTTGAAAAATTGAGTTTACATTGGGTGATAGAATAAAATTAGTAAGACTAAGAGAGCATATAGAAAATTTGCATTCATATATTGTCTAGGACTAGGATTGCTTGATTTTCTGAGAAGTGTAAAGTTTTTCGTTAGTTTTGTAACTTTTTATAGTTAGAGATCAATATTCTTGTATTTTAGAAAATGATACGAAATTAAAATATCCTTAAAACAAAACTAATCTAATGTCTGTTGTGATCTGTGCGAACTTGAAATCCAAAATCAATTTATTTGAGAAAATTGTTGGTCTAATCCTACCCTACTTACCAAGTGTTACAAATTAAACAAAGGCGATGTTCCTCGAGAAACTATCGAAATTCCAAAGCTTTTGCCCAGTTTATTTGGTTGAGGCAAATGCCAAAGGTGAGATTGGAAAACCGAGAAGGTATTTGACTTTCTCCCCGTAAAAAAGCCATGAAAATGCAAATGTTAAACATTATCTGACGCATTTATGAGCTGTTTTGGAAAAGTAAGTTTTGAGGAAAGTTGACTGTTGAATTGCTTCTTATTGGTACCAACCAGACAACCAAAATTTTATAGCCAAGAGACTAGGAATAGTAAACCTAGCATCATTAATTTTCTCCCTGGCCCTTGTATTTAAGAGTTTGATGTAGATGTGCTTCAGGAATATTAGAAGTACTTGAACCAAAATTTATAGCTCTAACGGTAGTACTGTACTGTCATGCTTATGAATTCTAGTGAAAATCATATGATATTTTAAATATGAGAAAGAATATATAACTAAATGGGATATGGCACGGTCCAAGATTATTCTAAAAATTTTAATAAATATTTTTTTTATTATGATCATTATCAGAATCATAATTAATTAATTTCAAAACAAATGTGTTCATGTGTTAAAATTTTATTAAATGATCGTGCCGACATGATGTGTCAGTTCTACTTAAATAAATTATAATTTCATAATTTTTTCACCTTAATTTATCTTGAAAGATCATTTAAACTGCCATGACATGATGTCCTAAACTCTTCAACAGTTCGACAAACAACAATTGTCCTTGCAATTTTCATACTTCACCATTAATTATCAACGATGAACTTTTTTTTTTTTTTTTGATAAGGAAGTAAAGCTTTCCATTAACAGAACTTTGACAGTAACAACGAAACATGAACTGAGAAATTTTCCAGCCAAATACACTGATTTTCAACGTCTAAAGCTTTCTTTGCTACAGAATGAGCAGCTATATTACAGCTCCTTGGAGCAAATTGGATTGATGCTTGGCTCTGGATCCTAAGCTTTGTCTGGATTTCTGCAATAATCCATTCAATTTCTATCTTGCTTTCCTTTCTGTTTAATAAAAGATCCACCACCTCCTTTGAATCTGACTCAATGACCATTGGCACGCAAGCCACCTGTTGAGCAGTTTCAATTCCAAACAAAACAGCTTCAGCTTCCATACTAGCTACAGTGCCTCGAAATGGACTTAATTGTGCATGATGAACTTAATTGTGCTGGAAAGTTGACAAACCCCTATCATCTCCATGCTGCCAAGTATGAAAAAAGTTACAATCAAATTTGTCACTCTATGACTCCATCGATCTATCTCAATCAAAGTGTGAAAACAAATATGTCGACCCGGCTTAGAAAGTTTCTCTTGTCCTTCTTCCAATGCATATATGGATTATGCAGCAGCTATAGCATGGTCAGCATGCATGTGACCGTGTGTGCTGGCAATTTGCAAAAGTAAATCAAAGGCGTTCAATTTTAGCATGTTGCCGTACCGAGCGAATCCCATCGAATCCCGCAATGAAAAAGAAGATTATATATGGTATTACAGTGAGTGACAAGTAGCTAGTTAGAAAGAAAAAAAAAAGAAAAAAAAAAGAGCAAGGTCAATTCATGCAGGCGTAAGCAGCTAAGAAAAAAATATCATCAACACGGTTGAGATGTGTGTGTCTCAATTTATTATTATCACTTTCGATTGACAGAAATTGAATTGATTTTGGCTTAATTTGCACGATGGGAGGGCCATCAGCTGCATGCCATAGAGCCCATTACGCGGTTTTAGAGCTGCATGCAAGACAGTGAAGCAACAGCTGTTTTCATTTTTTTTTTTTTTCTTTTTCTCACTTACAATACGTATTCTCACTATTTAGACTGCCCGTACTGATGTTTAATTCTTGCGTGTTTATTAAAATAATTCTGATATCTTTGCTTAGTTTTTGTGTTAATTAATATCGTTAACTGCAGATCCCTGGAAGTTGCCTCTAGGATGAAGCATCCAATGTTTGTCACTGTTAGAGCAGCTCATTATGCTGAACAGAAGAAGGTGAAGACTAAGATGAAGAAAATACAGAGCAAGTTACAGGGCAAGTGTGTCAGCAGTGCCAGCTCAGCTAACAGCTCAGCAGATTAGTTAAAGATGGTTGTAAGCATGATGTGCATTGTACTGAAGTTAGTTAGCTTTGATTACAGTTAGTCTTTGGATTAGTTAAATGAAGTTACCGTGATTGCATTGTATATAAACAGGTGATGCTTTGTAATTAAATGTTAAGCAAAATAAAAATCAAAGTTTGTTAAGGAAATATCTCCAGAATTATCAATTCATTTTCTTAATAACCAAACAACTTTATTTCATTTTCTTTCATGGTATCAGAGCCACTCTAATGGCTAGTTCCAGTAGCACAACATCAAATCCAAATCAAATGAATCTAAATCAATCATCACATATCTCCTTTTCGTTCAGCACTCCAGTCAAATTGGATCGATCAAATTTCATGATTTGGCGAAAGCAAGTTCTTACTACAATAAGAGGAAATCGTCTTGAAGATTTTATTTCTGGAAATCAAATCATACCAGAACAATACATTTCTAATACAGTAGCTGATGGATCAGTACAGAGAATCACGAATCCAGCTTACATCAACTGGCGAGCTCAGGATCAAACTTTGCTTGGCTGGATTTTGTCATCCATAAGTGAAGGTATCTTAAATACTGTTCTTAATTGCGAAAATTCATTTGAAGCATGGAGATCAATTGAAAAACAATTTGGAGTACAATCTGAGGCTAGAGTTATGCAATTGAGGTATGAAATGAATGTCCTTAGAAAAGAGAATATGTCTGTTGAGGAGTACTGTTTAAAAGTAAAAGCTGTTGCTGATAAGCTTGCTTGTGCTGGTAGCCCTGTGTCTGAGAAAGATCTGCTAATGCAAATTCTGAATGGCCTAGGACCTGGATTTCTAGATCTTGCTTCAATAATTACTGCTAATAGAATGTCGTATGATGATGCTTATGCATTACTCTTAACACATGAGGCAAGAATGGAACAAAATCATAATACTAAAGATCTTTTTAGTGCAAACTATGGGATGATGAATGCTAACTACTCTCAGTTTAGAGGAAATAATAAGAGAGGTGGTTATAGTGGATATCAAGGGCAATTTAATGCTGGAAATAGGAATCAAAATGGAGGAAGAGGAATGTTTTTCAATTCATTCAATGCATATGCTTATAAACCTGTGCTTAACAACAGGCATAATTTCAATGTGAATCATGGCTCAACTTCAATGCCCAATGGAAATGGATCTGATGATAATGTGCTTATCTGTCAAATCTGTCATAAAGCTGGACATGCAGCTGATGTTTGTTGGCACAGACACTTTGATGGCTATGCTCCTCAACCCAGACAATTTGGAAGGGGCAGAGGGCATAAGTCTGCTTATATGGCTAACTTTGATCCACAAATTGGCTTTACTTCACAATTTGAAGATTCGTTTGCTACAGAATATCCTGGTTATCATGGGTACCATCCACCTGATATGAATGCATCAGTTGCATCAGTAAGTCATCACTCATCTGATATGCATTCTGTACCTGGAGCAGCTTATATTGCAAATTTTGAAGGACCAGCTGATGAAGGGTGGTATCTTGATAGTGGAGCTACGCATCACATCACTAACAGCATGGCCAATATGCATATCAGAGATCAATTCACTGGAGCAGATCAGCTCATTATTGGAAATGGACAAGGTTTGCCCATAACTCATGTTGGTGATGCATCCTTTCTCTTTAAAAGTTCCAATTCTACACACAAACACTCACCTATAGTACTTAAAGATATTCTGTTGGTGCCTTCCATTACCAAAAATTTGTTAAGTATCTCGAAGCTTACCACTGATAACAATTTGTCTGTTGAATTTCTTGGAAATGTTTGTTTTGTGAAGGATTCTCTGAGGGGACAGGTACTTCTGCAGGGTCTTGCTGAG
The DNA here is from genome assembly GCF_000493195.1 of Citrus x clementina. NCBI lineage: Eukaryota > Viridiplantae > Streptophyta > Magnoliopsida > Sapindales > Rutaceae > Citrus > Citrus x clementina. The sequence continues at coordinate 37,225,215 of NW_006262201.1, read as the reverse complement.
AAAGGGTTATACAGGCTGTTATTGAAATCATCATCATCCTCTCAGTTATCATCATCTTTTCTTTCTCACATGTGTTCCAATAAACCTTTGTCTATGCTTTCTTGTTGTTGTTTCAATTCTGTTCCTTCTGGAGTTGTTACAGAATCTCAGAAATCATGTAATCAAACTGATGATTCATCTTGTAAAACTTCAGTTAATAAAGCTATTTTGCTTCATAGAAAGTTTGGTCATCCCAATCATCAAATATTAACTCATATACTCAAAACAGCAAAATCTATTCATTTACCTGCATATCAAAAGCAACAAATGCATCAGTACATCTGTGAGGCCTGTCAAATGGGCAAAACACATAAACTTCATTTTCCAATTACTGAAACCAAAACCTCCAAAACTCTAGAACTTATACACACTGATTTATGGGGTCCTTCTCCCATTATTTCTAGAGATGGTTATCAGTATTATATAAGTTTTGTAGATGACTACAGCAGGTATACATGGATTTATCCTTTGAAGCTAAAGTCTGAGGCATTAGAAGTCTTTAAGCTCTTTAAACTGCAGGTTGAAAATCAGTTTAGCACAACCATTAAGATGATGCAATCTGATTGGGGGGGAGAGTATAGACCATTCACTGAGTTTTTAAGCCAATTTGGTATCATCTTTAGACATCCTTGTCCTCACACTCATCATCAAAATGGGTTAGTTGAAAGGAAGCATAGACATATTGTTGAATTGGGTCTGACTCTCTTAGCTCAAGCTCAACTTCCCTTTAAGTTCTGGTGGGATGCATTTCATACTGCTGTATATCACATCAATAGACTTCCATCTCCTGTTTTGCACCTTTTAACCCCATATGAAAAGACATTCAAACACAAACCTGATTATGATTTTCTCAGATGTTTTGGGTGTTCTTGTTATCCTTACTTGAGAGATTACAATAAACATAAATTTGCCTACCATTCTAGTAAGTGCATATTCATTGGTTACAGTCCTTCACATAAGGGCTACAAATGTTTACACCCTTCAGGTCGAGTCTATGTGGCAAGACATGTTACCTTTGATGAATCAGTTTTTTCCTTATGCCACTGAGTTTGTTTTTCATAGTCATGCTAAAACTGATTCTCAAATTTCTCATTCCCATACACCACAGCAAATCCATCATATCTCTTCTTTGCCTGTCAATAACAGCACTGGTAATCTGAACTCTGTAAGATCTGGAAGCAGCAGTTCAAGTCACTCAGATCATCTAGAACAGACAGCAACTGATCAGAATTCACAACAAGCTACCATAAATGACAGGTCACCTTTTCATACATGTCCAACAATTGTTGAATCTATACAAAATATTCCAGAACCTCCACATCACTCTTTGCCTATACAAAGTCACCATCCTAGCAACACTTCTTTCTATCCATATACACAACCAAATACACATCAGATGATAACCAGAAGTAAAGCAGGGATTTTCAAACCCAAAATTTATACTGCTGTGCTTACTCACAAGGAACCAGATACTGTGCAAGAAGCATTAAATGATTCAAAGTGGCTACAAGCTATGAGGGAGGAATATGATGCCTTGATTAAGAATAATACATGGACATTGGTTCCAAGACAAGCTGATCAGCATGTGGTTGGAAATAAATGGGTGTATAGAATCAAATATAATACAGATGGAAGTGTAGCTAAGTATAAAGCTAGACTTGTTGCAAAGGGTTTTCAGCAAGTGGCAGGGATTAACTATTTTGAGACATTTAGCCCAGTTGTGAAGTCAGCTACAGTTAGAGTAATACTTAGCTTGGCAGTGATGAATCAGTGGAGAATAAGGCAAGTGGATGTCAATAATGCCTTTTTGAATGGAGAGCTAACAGAAGAAGTTTTCATGTCTCAACCTGATGGCTTTATTGATGCTCAGAGATCTGATTTTGTATGCAAATTACACAAGTCTCTGTATGGGCTCAAGCAAGCTCCTAGAGCCTGGTATGACAAGCTTAAAGGATGCTTAATAAGCTGGGGTTTCACTACTACTAGTTCTGACACCTCATTGTTTGTTAGGAAGATCAAGACATCTATGATCATAGTTCTTATATATGTTGATGACATACTGATCACAGGTCCAAATACTGAGGAGCTGGAAGGTTTTATAACTGAATTCAGCAAAACTTTTGCTCTAAAGGATCTGGGAGTGTTATCCTATTTCCTTGGAATTGAGGTATTATATGATGCAGATTGTATGTACTTGTCACAGAGAAAGTATATCAGAGATTTGTTATCGAAGGTAGAAATGACTGAATGTAAGGGCATTGATACACCAATGAGTACTGGCTCTAAACTGCAAAAGATAGTTCAGGGGGAACTTGGATACTATCTTGAAGATCCAACTCATTATAGGAGCATAGTTGGAGGAATGCAGTACCTGATACTTACCAGACCTGAGATTGCGTTTGCTGTAAACAAGCTCAGTCAGTATGTAGCTGCACCAACACTACAACATCTAATGGCATGCAAGAGAGTTCTAAGATATCTAAAGGCAACTCAAGATTATGGTTTAAAATTTTTCAGAGAAGGAAGCTTAACACTCACTAGTTTTACTGATGCAGATTGGGCATGTGACTTAGATGATAGGAAATCAGTTGGTGCTTATTGCATTTATTTAGGCAATAATTTGATATCCTGGTCTTCTAAGAAACAATCAGTGATAACCAGATCAAGTGCCGAGAGTGAGTATAGAGCTTTGGCATCAGTGAGTGCAGAGCTGACATGGTTACAATCCCTATTTTCTGAGTTGGGATTAAGTTGCATAGAAAAGCCAATCATATGGTGTGACAACATTAGTGCCACTGAACTAGCAAAGAATCCTGTGTATCATTCAAGAACAAAGCATATCGAAATTGATATGCACTTCATTAGGAATAAGGTTCTTGCTGGTGAGTTGATTATTCACTATGTACCAAGTGAAGAACAGATTGCAGACATAATGACCAAGCCTCTTTCATTTGTAAGGTTTAACTACTTGAGGTCCAAACTCAATGTCCATCTTTGTCCTCTGAGTTTGAGGGGGGCTGTTAGAGCAGCTCATTATGCTGAACAGAAGAAGGTGAAGACTAAGATGAAGAAAATACAGAGCAAGTTACAGGGCAAGTGTGTCAGCAGTGCCAGCTCAGCTAACAGCTCAGCAGATTAGTTAAAGATGGTTGTAAGCATGATGTGCATTGTACTGAAGTTAGTTAGCTTTGATTACAGTTAGTCTTTGGATTAGTTAAATGAAGTTACCGTGATTGCATTGTATATAAACAGGTGATGCTTTGTAATTAAATGTTAAGCAAAATAAAAATCAAAGTTTGTTAAGGAAATATCTCCAGAATTATCAATTCATTTTCTTAATAACCAAACAACTTTATTTCATTTTCTTTCAGTCACTCACTCTCATAATTTCATTACTCATTTTATTGTGAGATATGCACACCCTTACTAAATATACATGATAAATCTATAAAATTACTAAAACCCAGATGGTGAAATTTCTTATTTGCCCATGGGTTTATTTCTCTCACTTTATTTAGTTTTTTTTTAAAAAAAATAATGAGAAAGTAAGCCTTTCCATTGAGTTTGGATGCATATATACCTTTATTCACCAAAAAAAAAAAGACAAGGCGGGTGTCAGCTGGGGAGGGGAGACTTGCTGCTTAAGTTAGAAAAACTCTAGAATCAACAATCCTCTTTCATAGATATGAATTAAGTTAATAAACTAATCAAGCCTTTCTTTGCTTTTCTGGTCTTTGATTGGTGCATATGGGTTCTAAAATGTTAGTTCCATGTGCTTTTTTTTTCCTCAAAAAGTTTGCAGTTGATTTAATCTCCTTCAGAAAATTTCACACTTTTAAGCTGGATAATAAAAGTCTTGTCAGTTGTATAATTACCACCAAGCAAAAGTAAAAAAGAAACAAAAAAAAAAAAAAAAAAGGTCGTGCAACTATTTTGTGTACAACTTTAACAGCAACTTTAGTCATCGCATGCCGCCACATTGTAAACTTAAGCACCTTTCACTTTTTTCTACGGAAGTACAAAGGAAGAAATTAAATTTTGTGTAAACAATAACGACATAATGTTGACTCTGTTTACATTTCAAAACATCCCAGCTGTAAGTTTTTAAATATACAGATATTTGATATTTTAAAATTTTTAATAAATAGTTTTTACCGCGGATGGAGCGTTGTGTCATTTTGGAAGAAAGCAAGAAGCAACATATTTTTCTGTTTTTTTAAAACCCAAAAATATCTGTCATGCACCCATTTTTCATATTTCATACTATCTTTCCTTAGACAGAGGGATCCTCCTGTTGCATTAAAAAAAGAAAAGAAAAGAAAAGAAAAATCAAACCCCCATCTATAAATAGCAACCTTGCTCCTGCCTCACCTTCAGTTTCCGACCTCATTGCTTTACTCAGCTAATCAACAACAAAGAAGAACAAGGAAAAGAAAAACAATAATACCCACATAATAAATAATTTTTCAACACCCTCTTTTCATCAAAGCATATTTTATTCGTTGATCTATCTTTGTTGGTGTCTGCTTACAATGGTGAAGACTGAGCAAAGGATCGAACAAGAGATATCGTCAAAGAAAATGCCATCAACATCAAAATCAAAATCAAAATCATCATCATCACCAGCAGCAGCAGCAGGGTGCAAGAAGATGAAGAAGTACAAGGGAGTGAGAATGAGGAGCTGGGGTTCATGGGTGTCAGAGATTAGGGCGCCAAATCAAAAGACAAGAATATGGTTAGGTTCTTATTCAACGGCAGAAGCAGCTGCTAGGGCTTATGATGCTGCACTCATATGCCTCAAAGGTTCGTCAGCAAATCTCAACTTTCCCATCACTTCCTCTCATTACATTCCTGATACTGTTATGTCTCCTAAATCCATCCAAAGAGTAGCTGCTGCTGCTGCCAATCGTTTTGTCAATGACAATATTATTGACAATAATGCCACCACTATTGATACTACCACCCCACCAATATCACCTCCTCTCCCTTCCTCCTCCTATTTATCATCATCATCGTCATCATCAATCTCATCGCCATCATTGTCCTCCTCACCGCCTGATCAAGTTGATGATGATGTATCCCTGATGCATTCCCTTGGGTCCTACAGCGAACCCATTCCAATGATGGAACAACTCTCATGGTACAACTTTGACGGGATTCAATCACCAAAGTATGTTGATCAAATGTTCTCGTCTTTTGATCAACTACTCCCGACGATCGATGATTTTTTGGAAGATGGAGATATTCGTTTATGGAGTTTCTGCTGATGAAACAATAATATCAATATATTCTTTTTTTTTCCTCCCCAATATTATTCATTCATGATCTTCAGTGCTCTGTTGCTTGAAGATATTTCTGACAATGACATAAGTTCACATATGTTGTATTTTGAGTTAGATTAAGAGAGAAAGAAAAGAAATTCACATGAAGATGAGACTTTTTCCTTTTTTTTTTCGGTGGACTCTTTCATGTGGGTTTCTAAATATTATATATATTGTTGTATCAATTATGCAAATTAAGTGCGTTACATTGTAATAGAAATGATAAATAAAATTTCAATTAGAACATTATTGTAATTGATGCTTTTGTTTTTGTCCTAAATTGTATTCAAAGAAACTGTAGTCTCGTGGCTCATGGAAATGTGAAAAGTATTGATCTTTCTTGTGAGATGTCAGAAATGGTTATCTTACTGGGAACAAAGTACAGAGAGTTGTGGAAACTTGAAACCATTTGCAACAGTGCTTTCTTTTATTATTGGTACTCAAATTTGGCTGCCTTAAAAGGCCAAATTTAACCCCAAATATTTGTTGCCAACATCAAAATCTAAACAAGATCTACCTGCTGTTTTACTTTATGCTCTTTTCTGGAGAATCCAGAACTCCATCCCATTTAATATCAGCCAAATAACTTTTCGCTTTACTACAACAAGTGGTAACATCTGATCATGGGAAACCATATTGAAAGATGTCGCATAGCCTCAATCAGGCAGATTTCATTTGTCAGGGTTGTTTACAACATCGGAATGTTATGCTCACATGAGCATTCGTACAAGTTGACAAATTTCATCTACTGTTTATGATCTTTTGCACCACCATCTTTGCCGTAGAACCCAGTTAGTTTCATAGTTTGTTGATCCAATAATAGTATTAGCCTTTGGAATCTCTTCAACAAAACTGTACATTCTTAATCACAGTTATTTTTAAATACTCCCAGTTTTAGCAGAGGCATGTATTGGAATTCATCGAGATCAAATTTATTATGTCATTTAAAATATTTTGGACTAACCGAAATTTCTTAGAAACTCATGAGATAAAGTATAAATGCTTACGATAGGTCACATCAAGTTCATTTACGGTCTGATAGATTGACAATGTTTGAAAATTTTGGGTTACTTCGATCATGGTCAAGGGGCTGAGCCTTTGGCTCAAGCCAAGATTGCACATGACCTGTCCTCTTACGCAATGGCTGAAGGGCATGGGGTGACTGGGGTCCCATTCTCTATTGTTGCTTCTACATTGTATTCGGCCTCTTCATTACGCCTTACATGGGCCACGCCACTCGTTCCAGAAAGTGTTTGTTGAAATGCGTCGTTCAGTAGAATTTCAGATTGCGGGTCATAGAAATACTACTCCCGGGCCCATATTGGATTATGGTCCCACGTAGCCATGAAATCGTATATGTATGTGGGTGTGATCAGTGATCGCATGGGATTCCTAATTAACACGACAATTCTAGTCAATCAAGTCGCCAACATATCATGTGGTTCCAAACAGTCAATCAAACCAAGATTTCTTAATATACTATACTATTGCCCTAATTTTGTTCATTTCGATAGATGATTGTCAAGTTCAATGCCATTATCCCAATCAAAAATTTGTTGTATCTCGTGATATGCATAGTATCTTATTTCATAATGCAGAGACAGTGGCTGCTTCAGAAAATGAATGCATTTTAGAAATCAGATCCAACATTAGGCATGATTTTGAATGATCCGGGTTTGGTCCTATTAAGACACATTAATCATGATAACTTATAATAATAATTAGTATCTTGATTTCTTTAATAAAATACTTCCCAATCACACAACCTTCACGTATAAAATTTGACAAAAAAAGGATAAATTTCAATCTACTCCAGATAGAATGATAATTTGCAGTTTATACTCAAAATTATAAAAATTTCAATCTATCTCTATTTTCGTTAAGAAGATGATGACAAATGAGGGCAAGCCATTAATAAAATTTTCTTTCTTTTAATATTCTTAATAAATTAATATTTTCACACTTTAAGAATAAATTAAAGATTGTAGGTGATAAATTGAAGTTGACCCTACTATAGCAATATATACGTTAAAACTTATGTAAGGTTAAGGTAACCGTGACTAAGGGTGAGTTTGGAATTAAGGTTGGACAACTATAACTTTTAAGTTACAACACTAAAGTGTTAGGTAAACACTAACTGTTGTAGCTTGGGAGTTATGTTGATATGATTTTTCACTTGTATAATAGAAAATATATTATATGTTTAATAATTTTATCAAAATTATTTTAAAATTTATACTTATTATATATTATTAATTTTTGTTTAATGATGGGCAAAGCTAAGGCCCAAGTGTTTTACAGGTAGGTTCCAATTATGGGCCACACCACTCTTCAATAACCCATTTCTTTTACAAGGCCCAAGTTTCGAGTCGAAGACCCATGACTCAACGAGTTATTAAGGAAACTGAACCCGGTGGCTAGCCCCCGGAGTTCTACCATTTTCTCTGCGCCGTAGGCTGTAGCTCCCTGCTGCGACTTTACTTGGAGACGGGAACTGAGACGAAAGAGAATAATGGCTTATTCGAAGGACCAGTTGCTTGCTCGATTAAAGGTTCCCTCTTTCGTCTTCGTCAATTTGTTTTAGGAGCTAGGATCTCAATTTTGTTCTATGATTTTGTGTTAAATTCAACCTGGTTTCTCATTATTTTCCCGCTAGATTATATGCCACGTGACTATAATTGCGATTATAATCAGTTTAATTATTTCATGATTTTAGGCTGATATTGTCATAAACGTCCCATTTCTATGCAGTACATATTTGGATGTGAATTTGTTGAATTATTTGTTTATTATTTTTTCATCTTGGAAAAGACTACACTGTTTTAACTTCTACTTGTAAAGCAATATGTCATTGTTTAGTTAGCAAGCTCCTTTTTTAAATTGAGCTGGCTGTAAATGTATAAATTTTCTTAGGATATTTGTTGTTCGCATGGGAGTTAAAAGTTATCCCACATTGGTAATTGGTTTAGTCAATGATGGTCTTGTGCCTAATGTGGAGAGTTATTGCTTCAATAATTGTTATATTGGTGATAAGAATGATATAACCGGATGATACGATGCTACGGTAATGCCCTTAGATGTAGCCCAAAGATTGTACTAAACTAGGGTCTAATGCCATTAGCTGTTGCATGATAGAAGTTATGCATTTGAACTTGGTGAAGAAGAAACTTTGTTAATGTCGGTTATTGATTGTTGACAAAAGTTAGAAGCTAAGGGTGGGTCATACAATGTAAAATTGAAACTTGAGAAAGTGAAAAATAAAATAAAATAAACAATTGGAGAAAATAGTGGATACTAATATCCCTCAATATGATTGAAATGATTCTACTGGACCACTAAATATTTACAACCTTTGTCTAATTAATAGGAAAGAACAACAACCTCTCTCACGGTCAAACGCATTTAGTGGGAAAAATTCACAGGAGACTAGATTTATTTTTGTTTTGTTTGGGCATGCTAGGATTTTTTTTTTTTTTCCTGAATTGGGTTCTGTTATTCGATGGCTTCTATGGTGTCATTATCCTAGTAAAAAAGGGGGAGGGGTGGGGGGGAGGGAGAAAATGATCTATTGGTACCTTTGATTGGTAGATCAATTTAGACATGTTTTAATTAGAGTATGGGGATATTCTGTTGAACGTTCTATGCATCACATAGATTTCTCTGTGCAGTCTTCTTTATAGGTTGCAGTGTCTATCTTTTAAATTCTGTTAATAACATGCATATTTGGATTTTTAGGATCTTCAAATTGAATTTTCTCAATATGAGCACCCTGCTGTTATGACAGTTGAAGCTCAGGTAAGACAAGAATGCTGAGGTTGGCTAATATATTTTCTAACACCCACACCTTGCATGGTCGGTCATAGACACTTCAGCAGGAATTTTGTTTCTCTTTCAGGCAAAGTATGTTGGGAACATAGGAGGCGGACTCAGTAAAAATTTGTTCTTGAAGGTGCAATATAATACTCAATATTGATGTGAGACTGTTATTTGTTCAATGTTCTAGCCATAGATCTTTCTTTTTTTTTACCTTCCACATTTCTGAAAGAATGATTTCAAATGCTTGTTTTTGCAGGACAAGAAACATAGGTTCTATATTGTTTCTGCATTGGCAGATACAAAAGTAGATATGAAAGGTATAGAGTATAGTATCACATAACAAGCTTAAACGAGCACATTGAGGCGGCATTGACACGCACATATTTTTCTTTCATGTTATTAGTTTCCGCTCATGAGTGGTTAAATACTTCCTGATAGTTAATGAGAGTTCTTTGTGGCCCCCATGTCTGAACAGTTTTATCTCAAAGACTTGGTCTGGGAAAGGGAGGCTTGAGGATGGCTCCTGAGGAGACAATGCTTGAAATACTTAAGGTGGGTGTGTGATTATTGCGCAGTTTTGGTTATAACTTTTATAAACTGATGTTAGATTCTAATTTCTAACATATAAATTTTACCAGTTTGAAGAGTGAACGCCCTTATTTACCTGTTTGAGCAACAATTTTTTCTTTTATTGGAAACTATTATCAAAGGAAAATAGGCTTTCTTCTCTTATCTTTTCCGATGTTTCGCTCTTGGAAGAAAATTGATCGGAACATGTTTCCTTCGTTGACTACAAGTAGAGGCCCAAAGTTACTGGTTGCTTGATCGAATTCTGGGATAATGTGTAATCCATTAGTTCAACATATTAAAATTAACGCTATTAGACTTTGTTGTCAGTTTGATTATTATTCGGTTGGGAGTAAAGATGCTTGCAGAGAATTTCCACGTTCTTTAGACATATTGTACTTTGATTTTATGCTTTTCTGCTATATTAATATTAGGTTATTGTATTAAGGGAGAGTTTCCATGTTTTGGCTAAGTGATATATGACTTGTTATTGAACTTGGAGGAAGATAAATCATAATGGCTGATGGTTTGCATGTGCTTACTGTTCAAGGTGCCGTTGGGAAGCGTTACTCCATTTGCACTGGTGAATGAATCTGCACGGTATGCATTAACTCTTCATTTTGACCAGACTTTGCATTGTACTCCCTGTTTTTATGGTTGATTTTTAATCTGTTCAGAATACAAATTGTTTTGCTTGCCTCCAATTTGAAGTTTTGTTTTTAGTTTGAATGGTTTCAATCTTATGCAGTTCATATTGTTGGCATGGTTGCATGTAGTGTTTGTTTAATTTCTAATAAATTAAAATAGCTTCATATTTGTAAAGGCAAGATCCGGCAGTTTCTACTTTTTGCTGCTGCTTTCTCAGTATTTAGATACACCATGTTATTCAATTGTTGACTCACAGTTGAATCGTTGTGTAATGGTCAATTTCCTCCTGGCTGTAGAATAGCTTAATTTCACATATTTTTTAATAGCATGATAGATAAGTTGTTAGATACATGAGAAGATGAAATAGAGGGTGCAAGATTACCATGTAGAAAGGCTACGGTAAAAAGATGCTGGTGATGAGAACCAAGCATGCTGGTGGTTATGAGAATTGAGCCTGATTTATCTTTTATGAGTTCTTAGGCTTATTTTTTTTGTTTCCAAAAGACCCAATGTAAAAAGTCTGTGTTTTAACATAACAAAAATTGGCATGCATGTCTTATTCTAATAGTTTTTTTTTACATGCTTATCTAATATGCATGTTATCTTATAACTTTCTCATGTGAAGAGATGTTGCACTGTTGTTGGATAAAGGATTCAAAGCTCAGGATCGATGCTTCTTCCACCCATTGTCCAATGACATGTCAATCTGTAAGTGAAAAGTATTTCTATAGGCTGTCACCGGTTTAATTGTTCTGAGTTAATTCCAAATTTTAGTTTTTTAAAAAGCATCTGATTTCTCATGTATCTTTGCTGTTTCCAGCTCTTAACACCAATGATCTTGACAAGTTTCTCAAATCAATTGGCAGAGACCCAGCATATGTTGACCTGGAGGTGACTTCAGTAGTTTGTTGTCCATTTTACCAAATAGTTGTGTTAGATTGTCTATTAAAGTATATCTATATTGCTTGTAGGCTAACCCTGCAGTCGGGAAGGACCAGCCTCCCGACCTCGCTGCTTTTGTTCCATCTGCTTCTACGGTTCTGCCTGATCTTCCTGAGCAAGCATCCGCCGTGCAAAGTGCTGGTGGAAGTTATGTCAATGCAAATAATAACTCCAAAGCAGCCACAGGTAAATTTGCACCATGCTCATCTGTGGACATTGAAAGAATCTAATTTTATTTAGCCCAGTTAGGTGATATTGATGTCAATAGTTCTATCTCACAATAATAACAGGCTCTCTCATTTGTATGTACAAGAATTGTAATGCTTATGCTGTGTCAATTGAGCTTCTGAACCTGCAGTTCTCTGTTTTCTTTTTTGATGCAGAGAAAGCCATGAAGCCAGCCAAAGATGTACAGAATGTCAAGGACACATCGGCCAAAGCTGTAAATCCGTCAAGCTCTTTCACGGATGCAGAGAAATTTGTGGAAGAGATTCTGGACCGAATATCTGCTAAACTACTTTCAGAAGTATGTGAAAAAATATTCTATGTTGATCTGTCTCAATTGGTAATCTGTTGTACTCACTTTAAGAAATCGGTAATGTTTTCATTACCTTTAAGAAATTATTTATGCAGACCAAGGAAGGAAATATCACGCAGCAAGGGCAAGAGCTCGGAAATGAAATAGCCAACAGATTGAGAAAATGCTACTACCCAGAGTTGAAGAACCTTGCTGTAAGTTTTTTTTTTTTTTTTTTTTTTCATACAACTGAACTTTTCTTTTTCCAATACTTCCTGTGGAAGCTGCAATTAGTTTCTTAATGATTTAGCGTAGTTCATGTGGAGCATTTTAGTATTTTTCAAGCATGGGTTGCAGCATTAATACTTTTTACATTTGGTTGGGATGTGTGCATAAGCATCTATATTCAAGAAGTTTGGGTTGCCCTCTGGTAATAATGAAATTGTTATTGCAGACAATTTTCAAGAACACGGCGTATACCCAAGGGTTTCATGCTGGCAAGGCATCTTCATTGACACAATGCCCAAGAACATGAGATATAAAGAACACTTTCATGCTGCTACTTACAATCAACTCAAGCATGTGTGAACTGATTCGTGATGAACCCTTTCGGCCTCCTACTCATCTTCCGACTCTTTGTTCCCCAAACCATTGAAACAAAAAGGAAAACGACGTCAATGTTAGAACATTTTTATGCCATATTGGTGAAAACACATATATGCACTCATTTAAGCATTTAGTTCCATATTGCTCGCTGCAATCTGAGGTGACATGTTATTAACGTTCACTCCATTTATCAATGCATGATGAATATTGAGTTCATGGTTCATGTTATCTGGAAGCTAGATAATTGGTTGGATCATATTAAAGACGGGAAATCTGGAGAAAGAATGAATTCTCAATCTCGTTTGAGTATATATTCTGGTGTCGAAATTCAATTTGACGAATAAGGACTGACGCATACAAAGCTGAAAACCCAAATTACACCATGAATGCTTCACAAAGAAATTGAGTGTTTCTTCAAGTAAGTATCCATCACCGTCCCATAATTAGTTTACGTACTTATGAATTCCGTATATTACATCTATAAGAAGTCAATATAAGTCGCGCCGAGCAATAACTGTTGCATTCAAGGCTACAGAATACCGCAATGGCGCCATCCTGAGTTTTCTGCTGAAAAATTCATGATAATTTCAGTGTCACATCGCCGTCACACATAGCCTTTTTTTTTTTTTTTCATTTAGAAGATGATCAATCTTAACATCCCAATCAAATCGAAAGCATGAAAGTAAATATGACCGATAGCAATAGTTCAATTTCTCCTACCTTGGGAAGAAGCAATATTGTCGCCCTCCGGATTAATTCTTTGATTATACCTTGACCGAAATGGCCATAAAAAGGCCAGCTGCCGCAACCTCAAACACCTCCTCCGAGCACCATCACCATGTTCGTCATCACTGTCAACATCGTGGCTGCTGGATGCACTGCTAACTGGCACCTCATGTCGACAAACGGGGCAAGAATTATGCAGCCTCAGCCAGGGAACAATGCATTCGCTGTGATAAATATGCTTACAAGCCAACTCCCTCGCTTCCCCTCCAACCTTAAACTCCTCTTTACAAACCGGACAAGTTGTGTCATTGGCCAAATGTGATTCCATGATCTCTACCGTCGGTATCGCCTGGATGGCAGCCTCCGGTACCGGAGGTGGTCCAGGCCGGTCATTCTGTGTTATTTCTTCAATCAGTTGCTGCATTCCCTGACCAAGAAAGTAGTCTCTCGGATTAACAGCAGGAGGTAAAGGATTTTGACCGGGGCGCAAGATTGGTTCCAGCAGATTTGGAGGCTCCGCATGTCTAAGAATAATCCAAGTCCGAGGACGAGGCAGAGCATCCGTTTCTTCATTTGTGTTGCCATCAAAACTACGATTTCTCCGTGGTCTCCTGTGAACATTGCTGCGTCCAATACCAGGTTCTTGGTCGATGTTAACGTTTCTGCGGCGAAACCAGGACCGCCTTCGAGCTTGCGTGGGTTCTTCTTGATCATCAAAAAGACCATGATCGAATCGCCTGATGGGAGGGTCGAGAATGAGAGAGAGTGCTTCCAGCAAACGTGCCTCAGGGGAAGGATCAAAAGCAGTGAAATCAACGACTAGTCTTGGTCGAGATATCTCAATTTCGGAAACAAAGTGGCCCGAACATCGAGGGCAGGCGATTTCTGATGGGTTGGTGGATGAAATTCTGACGGCTCTGTGGCACTGGTAGCACCAGTAAAGCGGGTAGTTTCTATTGGCGCCGTTGCCATTGCCGTCCCCATTAGCATCGTTGGCGCCGTTGATTCTTATTCTAGGTGGGCTCAAAGACATGACGTTTCTTTGAAATTTTTAGTGTGAGGTAACGAATTTTGTTGGTGGGTTTTGAGATTAAATGAAGGGGGAAATTGAGTGCACATAAGGAAAGGAAACATTTATGAAATAGGAATGGAGAGAAAGGGAGCAAAGTATATGTGGCTTTCTGGGTTTGCAAAAAGCGATTCTCGCTTTTTTATGTTTGGTTTCGGTAGGGGCAATTTTTTGCCGGCTCATTGTTCGCACTGTTGTCGTTAAAGCTAAGGAAAGGATGAGTGAAGGTGTGGTTACAATTTTACAAAAACCGAAATACTTTTGTGTTTGATAGAGGCTTTTTCAGAAAATTGAAATTTGGAGGGAATGTAACGGTTAACTACTTTCTTCCTGGGAGGACGCGTTAGAGTCTTTGTGTACTGACGTAACTGCCCATTTGGTTCTTCGATAGTTGACTCCTCCTGATTACGGATGCATTTGGGAATTAGGGCCTATATTCTAGGAGAAATTCTCTATGTTCTTCAAAAGTAAATCTGGTATTTTTGCATTTCTAGTTTGGATTGGGGTTACGAGTCATGAGACCTAGCCCAAGCCCAATGGGCTGGCCCATTTTGCAGAATTCGATGGCTGAAACAACCTAAGACAATAGTATTGAAAGTTATATGTAGGCGTTTTATAACATGATTTCGCTTTTGTTTCTCACTTCTCAGCTTGATTATGATGAATTATGATTACATAACTGACCTCTGAATTATAATTGCATGGTTTAAAAATATACACTAAGAAATTGATCCTTTTTTTTTTTTTTTTTTTGAGAAGAAAGACATGGATCTTTAATCTTTCTCTATCATTCATTTACAAGTTTATGCTCAAAAGATTTTGATAAAATAAACCAGACCCTCATCTCCAGTAGGGATGGCAAAAATCCCCACGGGGATGGGTACCCTCGGGAATTTTCCCCATTCGGGGAGGGTACGGGGATAATTTTATACCCAATTTTTTTTTCGGGGAGGGGACGGGGAAAATTTTTTACCCAACTTTTTATTCGGGGAGGGGACGGGGATGAGGTGGAATCCCCATCCCCTACCCATTTCCCCATTTTAATTTTTAATTTTATTTTTATTTTTAAAATTACTAATAAATAAATAACAAAATTATAAATATTGTTAAAAATAATAAATATCAAAATAGTTGTATGTTGGGAAAGTGGTCACCCTTTGCCGGGAATTAGTTGAAGAGTATTAATTGAAGTTTTCACCAACTGTTTATTGCTTTGATTATACTGGTAGTAGTTCTTCTACTAGATCTACAGGGGATTCTTATAAGAAAGCAACCAAATGGATGACAGGTTTTAATGATTATGTAAACAATGGAGATTGTGCAGTTGTTGCAGATGAATTAGATTCATATTTGGATGAGAAAGTTATATCTCGGATGGAAGATTTTAATATTTTGAGTTGGTGGAAGACAAATGCTAATAGGTATCCTACATTAGCTCGAATTGCTAGAGATATTTTGGCAATTCCAATTACAACAGTTGCTTCTGAATCAGCTTTTAACACTAGTGGTAGAGTTGTGAGCTCATACCATAACAAACTTCATCCAAGCACATTGGAGGACTTAATGTGCTGTCAAAGTTGGTTACGAGCTTACAATAGCGGTATGAGTTTATTTTAATATGATTAATTTAAAATCGAAAATAAAAAATGTATTAGACTATTAATTATTCGGGGACCGGGGACCCTCGGGGATCCCCTGTTATTATTCGGGGAGGGGATGGGGATTCTCTCAAGCAATTTTGACGGGGACGGGGAGGGGACGGGGACATATGCAAAACATCGGGGATGGGTATGGGGAGATTGGTCCCCTCCCCTCCCCTCCCCATTGCCATCCCTAATCTCCAGCAAATGGTATATATAATTAGAGAAATGGTCACCTCAGCATTTGGGAAGGAAACGTGTCTTCAGTTAACTACTTCATGTGCATGTGGAACAGTGGAAGTGGTAGACTTTAAAGTTCAAGGTATTTATGATTCCAAGGAACGATTCATCATTTTCATCCCAATTCAATATATATATATATATATAGATTTGCTAGTGTTAGGTGAACGGCTGAACGCTGATCTGTCCTGTCCTTTAGTAATTGACCAATCTATGCTCCAAATCGTACCATAATTTTGAGCTGTTTCAAATCTTCAACAATCACCCCAACGGTTGTTTGCTTGTGATCCCTAAGACACTTAATTTGTGACCGCATCTCCTGTTCTGCTGATTTATATTTATATATATGCCTGCTATTTGATTGAGTACCAACGACGATGTTTGATTCTCGTCGTCTGTGAGGTAGATTTTTTTTCTCTCTTAATATTGAGGCTAAATGAAAACCATATGAGCATAAAAATTCAGATCACAATATACCTAAATTCAATCTAGATTATACAGAATTATAACTTGTTTAACTTCTGACTTGTAGTGTAATATTTATAATTTTTTTTTACTAAAAAACGAAAAATATAGATATTTATTTTCCTAATTCAATGTTTTTATATTGTAGGAGATAAGAAATTAAATATACACCAAATATGGGACATAATAAGTCTTACCTTCCAACATCTTTATTATATACAAATAAATTACCGAAATACGAAACCTAAATTAAAAAAAAAAAAACTGCAATGTAAATAAAAAGAAATATTAGAGTGGGATGAATTCTAACAAGAATTTAATGATAGTTGAGAGGCGGCGTAATTAATTAATATGATTATTTTTTTTATAAGAGTATTTTTGTAGTTAAATAAAAAAAAATTTGCAAGGTCTAGCCCGGGGTACAGCCCCATTAGCTTTGCGACTGGTTGTGTGTAAGCAAATCTAACGAGACGGCCACTTCGACCTTGGCCGAAGTGGTGGGCTGCTGCCCTCACAAGCATTGTGAGGGCAGCGGTTCTAGCCCCCACAAAAGCATTGTGGGGGCTAAATGTTCTTTATATCCTTCTCCCTTGCGAAATGCAAGTGGAGTATGGACATCCTCCCCTGTGAGGGTTTATTTGTATTGGGCATGTACTTCATAGAATTTATTGTAATAATGTAAGTCCCAATCATGTATATCTGATTGTAAATATCAGTGTAATACCTCTGCTACAATAAGCAGTTGTTGTAAATATCTGTGTAATGCAGTAATCTGATGAAATCAGTCTAAAAAAAAAAAAAATCTAACGAGACGATGGCTAGAAAAAGACAAATAACTTAATTATGTGAGAAGATAAGTGAAAAATGATCATGATTCATGAAGAGCTAGCCAGGATAGGGAGATTAATGATTAAGTATACATTTCACTTATTCTTTATAATTGCCTTGTCATAAATAGTAGTGCTACTAAATAATTTTGTCTACTAAATCATAGTCTTTTAATGTAAAATAGTTCCTCTCGAAAAAGAATATATATGTGTGTGTGTAATTGATAGCATGATAAAGGAATAATAATATCATAAGCAGGCGCAAAAATGATAGATGTCACTTGGGTGGGTTTTAGTAATTAAGAAGATGCCTCACATCAATATATTTCACTCAATTCTTTTGCAAGAAATTAGAGAGTAACACAACCCAACCTCCTAAATCAACTAATTTTTTTTTTTTTTTGCCCCAAAATAGTTCAGATATTGAGCTACGAACAGTCGGATCTTACGTTATATATTTAAAAAAAAAAAAAATTTAAACCTACATAAATGCACATATATAGAAAAGCTTCGAATTCCTTTCCCATGAACGATTTCTATAAAGAAAAGGCTCTTTTGATCAATGTATTATGCTGATTAACTATACTATATTATGTTAATAACCAATAACCTTTTGCACTTTTATGCGGTTACATAAATAATAAAACAATTACAACAGTTCATATAGTTAAATTATAATCATGAGTAATTACATTTTATTTAAAGTTAATTGTTATGATCATCTTAGTTATATCATTTGGACGAAATTAGCTCGGGGATCTCGTGTTCGATGTCCATTAACGATAATTTTTTTTGGTTACATTATGAAGCTATCAATTCAATATACACACGCAATTATATGTGTATTAAAATTATTTCTCCAGCGGATTCAAAATGGTAACGCAAAATTAGACAACTATTCTAATTAATACAATGTTAAATTATAACGAGACGGCAGTGTATAATCAAAATCTAAAAGGGCGAGAGGAACGTTGAATGTTTATTGTTTAAAAGGCCGGAGAAGAAGGAAACGAAGAGTGTTTCGCAAGCAAAAGAGAGGCTGACGATATAATGATAATATAAAATATATAATAATAATAATAATAATAAACAAAAGCCGACCACATCAAGATTTTATAGACCGTGACATGGAGCTACCCTCATAAATGTTGCTGAATCATCGTAAGCGCCGCGCGTATTTTTGAACAAATCACACGGTCAACCCTTCGCTGTCAGAAATTTCGGACCCACCAACTCATTCAATCGTACGGTTGTGGGTGGGAATTATTTTCAAACCCATTTAATTACTTTTATTATCATCCATGGTTGACTTCAATATATATATATGGTATGCCAAGTATTTCTTTTTTTTTTTTAAGGAAACATTTTATAAAAAGAATATGCATGAAATTCAAGAAAATGTTAGTCTATAATTTAAAAACATTCTATTTACAAACAAAATTAGGGAAACCAAAAAAAAAAAAAGTATTGATCGTTTGCTATTTTCTAAACTAATCGTTCATAAGAAAGATTTTATAAACATAAATAATTAGACTCTTTTTTTTTTAAGTGTAATATTAGGTGTAGAGAAAGATAAGAAAAAGACGAGAGAAATTTGCTTTCTCTCTCTCTCTCTTTCATTTTTTTTCTTCAGTTTTCTTATTTTTCTCAACACCAAATATTTTTTTTTTTTTTTTATATGTATATGCAAAAGGAGTAAGCGTGGAGAGATTTGATCCATCTACTAAATTAATGAAACCTTACATTATTATTGAGTGCCCAACTTTCCTCAAAGTCAAAAAAGGAGACAGGATTAGGTGACTTAAACCAAGCTCACAGGCTCCATAATTGTGACGGAAAAAAGAAAAAAGTTCGTCATACTGCAGAAAGAAAAAGAAAATAAAGAAATGTAACACATTTGGCTGCAACAGTTAAAGCTTTTTAATGTGCGCGAGTATGTATATGCATATATATATATATATATATATATATATATATATAGATATATATCATGGTCAATTTGGACTTGTTAGGATTTAAAAACTTAAAATGGTCTTGATTTGAAAAACGTTTAAAAGCTCAACAACAACACAAAAGGAATGAAAACGACGTTGCGTGTAAAGTCAGAGCAAAGTATTTGCTTGAACCCGCTAACAAAATTTGAAAACTTGTTAGAAACCCCTTGTCTTGTGTCTCAAGCCAATTCTAAATATTCCGTCAACAAACCCAAAGTCAAGTTAATATATATATATATATATATATAGGCAAGTAATAATTCAATGAAATGTGTTGTTTATATATATATTATGAAAAACAACATTACCACGTAGTGTTAATTGTAAAAGAGCTTGTTCCGTACGGACTTTTGTACCACGTAGTATTTTCATAGAATTTTTGTTTCCACTCCCAAAGATTTTTTATATAGTGAGATTATAATTGCTCAGTTTTTATAAGGGCTTTACTCATCATGGTCTACAAATTTAATCTAGCTTTAAGAAAGACCATTTCTGATTGTGGATTCCCACCTTAATCAATAACACCGAATATTTGGAACAACCAATTTCTTTTATATGGGATAAAGCAAGTTTCCCAGTTTATGCAGCAGCCAAACAAATTGCACCTCTTATAGAAGAAAGTAGTTTTTAACAATGCACTTAAAGAAGTGGTTCAAACAGAGGGGCTTAGCCCGGCTAATTATGGAACCACAACAATTGGCCAATAAGGGTCCAAACACTTTTATCAATTGTTTGATTAAATTGCAAGCAAAAGAGGGAAGCTTCAATGGAATTGTCTGTAGTTGGTACATTTTACTGCAGCTAGGACAACAATTGCCACCTTGCTGCAATAATAATGTGCCATATGTATATATATGTATGGCCCGTGAAATAATTAATTTTCAGGCGCAAAACCAACGTCGAAGCAAACTTCATCATCAATTCATCATGATGTGGCAGCATATGACTTGCAGTATATATCACTTGTCCATAATGTCTTGAATGTTTATTTATAAATCTTGAACATCAGTTTCTTAAAAGAAAATGCTGGGGAGATTACGCATAATGAATGCAAGAAGCCAGACATGCCTGAGTTTAGAATATTTCTCACGAGTCATTAACTCTCAAGAACCAATAGAAAGTTTGATTTTAACTGAGATTTGCTTAACTATCACTGATGTGCTCTTTGTTTATTTATTTTTTTTCACGGAGGCGAGCCCTTCCCTTAGCTTCATTGTTTTTAACAAGCATTAAATGGGGATTTTTCCCAAGAAATAATTTGACCAAGATTAGAAAGTCCATACATTTGAAACAAGCCCTAGAAATAATTTACTCAAGCATCCCGAAAGGTGTCAGCTTCCCAAGACACCACCCAAACGAATACTGTAACTTTGCTATTAATTAAACCTCTTACTTGGCCAATAATCGCTGCAAATAGAGATTTTTTATTTAGTAGTGGTGGGGACCATGTTGCCACAACCACGAGACCATCATAAACACAAACAAGAACAATAAATTATAATATATGAAGGGTAATTTTTAAAAATCTCCTCTGAGGTTTGAGTTTGTTGTAAGTAGATGGCTGTTGTAAGTAGATGGCGAGAATTTATTTATTTGTAAAAAACTTCCTACCGTCAATTAACTTTAACATTGACCGTTAGTTGACTATGCAAAGATAATATTACCCTTAATAATAATTTATAGATTGAAATAATTAAAAAAAATTAAAATTGTTGGCTATTTTATTCTCTTTAAATTATTGATATTTTTTTAAAGTTCCTACAATAAAGATAAAATTAAAAATTTTAAAAATCCTCTTTAAATTATTGATATTTTTTTAAAGTTTCTACAAAAAAGATAAAATTAAAAACTTGAAAATGAAATAGTTATAATCTTTACCTATGATATTGTAAATCTTTGGAATTGATAAGGATAAAATTGTCAAAAAATAGGGTTTGTGCTTTTCGCGCTAATAATTTTAAATTTTTTTTAATTATTTCCGTCTACAAATTGTTGTTGAGGGTAATATTGTCTTTACACAGTCAACTAACGGTCAATATTAAAGTTAACTGACGATAGGAGATTTTTTACAAATAAATAAATTCTCGCCATCTACTTACAACAAGTCCAAACTTCAGGGGAGATTTTTAAAAATTACCCAATATATGAATAATAAATTAAAATCAGGGCTTTATGTTGGAAACAAGGGTTTGGCTGTCAGGTCTGAGGTAAAATCAAGCGTCCAAGCCTCCACGGGATTAGTCAAAAAAGAAGAAAGCAGAAATGAACTCACCACGCACACAACCCCAAAATGAATCTAAATAAACACTGTACTTTTCTTTCTTTATTTTTTTAATATTATATTAGATAATATATTATAAAGTGGCCGATAAGGATATAACAATCTAAAATATGTATTGGTGTACTATAACTGAAGTATAATTTAAAATAAACTCTCAAAATGGAAAAAAAAAATTACTCAAACTCTGCATCTCAATAACAAAATAATAAGATGCTTTCAAGTGTATTTTTCGTTGGTGGACTTGCCTTTCTCTCTTTTTATTTAAAAAAAAAAAAAAACACTTTTCCTATGCTGGTGAAATTGCATGTGGAGTAGTTGAAAGTTTCAGCTAGAGGTTGGTAGATTTGAAGCTAGCTAACTATAGGAGAGATGATCCAAAATAATAATAATAATAATAATAATAATAATAGAAGCAAGGAGGAGAATCTACAGAGTTGCATTTTAAAATTCAAACATAAGAAAAGAAAAGAAAAGAAAGAGTTCTTCCATGGTGACTCTTTTTTAAAATTAAAGATTGTGGATCCAGCAGCTAGCATGCATGCATGAAAAGTAATAGTATTATCACAAAGACAAGAACCCACCACATCATGTGCTTTTGTGATTGAATAATCTCAAGACCCAACATTATCCTACACAAAGAGAGATGGCACATGCCCTCCTGTTGTTAAATTAACGAAACAATTATTAATTATACATGTAGTAGGCAACTACGTAATCCATATTTTAGCTGAACTTTTAAGTAATCATCTGCAATCTGCATTAGAGCCTGTCTGTCCTTTTTAAGTTTTATTGGGTTTGTTTGAGAACACATGCTGATGGCGATAGGGTTTTGACTAAACGAGCAAAGTATCATGGTCATGGATACCAGATCTTTTCCATCACCATGTTGCTACTGTCGACATTCTCTGATCTGGGTATGGGCATGTATGGTGGAGTTATTCTTTGTACGGATAGAGTTCAGCAAACACAAATATCTGGACATGTATTTTAAGCTTTGAAAATGGAGAAAAATTTATGGATGAATGATCAGTTTTGTGTCGTGGTTTAATTTTAAAAGTACAGCAATTCACATATTTATGAGTACGGTTCATGATTCTCTTTCAAAACACAGGTGAGGTAATTAATAATAATTAGCATAGAAAGATGTAATAACAAAATTTTAGTCATATATTATCACTGATGAACAAGTGGCGCAAGATATTTCTCTCACGTAATTTCAAAATAAATATGTTGATGGCAAAATTTTGTGTGGATGACAAGCATACGACGCAGCGCACTCTCCCCTTCTTAGTTTCGCATTGTGCACCAGTCCATACTCCATCATTTAAGAGTTTGTAATATCATTTTATTTAATTTAAAAATCATGGCACCTCAATTCTAAGCGGACTCTTAAGTCAATCTTGGTTGTTCATTTTTATTGGCAGAAAAAACATGGGGGAGCTCTCTAGAGATGACTCGCACAAAGCTAGTGAAGCTCAAAAGAAACGTTTTCTGTCAATTTATTGGCCAAACCAAAGCTCATTTGATCAAAAGCAAGAATATAACTGGCATCACACATGGGCTTAATTTTCCGTTTTCATCTTTCGCAATCTTTTTCTTTGCATATTTGGGGCTTAATTACGAGTTCAATCTCTTTTACAATTAACTTATCAAGTTTTAGTTGCCCTGCCCAATTATTAGAGATAAGGTTACCGAATTTGCAGATAAGACTTTCATATTGTACAAATTTGCAGATAAGGATTTCGTATGTATTACAGTTTTTGCTGATGATGATAATATTATGAAACAGACAAGAAGTTGGGATCAAAAGTATGACTCATCATTATTGCAGCTTGCAAGACATAATAATGGAGTTCCAAGAAACAAACCCACACAATTCTGATCAAGTTGATGGGGCAAGAGACAAGATAGAAACAAAACTATGGAACATTTTATCTTCCATTGATGATATACATGGCCTATGTACAACTTACGGATTGATCAACAACCTCAAACACACTCTCCTCAACCTCTGATAAGCATTTTGCCAATCGGGTTGAACTTTTCCAAGTACATAAAAGTAGAAAGATTTACATTTTCCAGCAAAGCTAAAATCCTAAACATCTATATCACAAAATTTACCGTCCATCCGGTTCTGGACAGCTTTGATGGCGGCAACTCTAGCAGCAGTTGCAGCCCTATTAGCAGCCAAAACAGCCTTGTTCACCTGTTCATCTACCCGGGTCTGTTGAATAGCATTCTCGGCAGCTTTCCTAGCACCCTGCAATTTACAAACCAACATATACCATGAGAGACTGAGCTGAGAAACAGGGGAAGTGAAATTACTAACATGACGTGTCAAATAAAATACCTGAACTGCTCTAAGGACTGCATCTGTTAGCAGAGGTTGAGGGGTCTTGAGGGTGCCGCCATCCCATTCACCACATCGCGTATCCCTATTTCGGAAAGTATACATTCCATAGCCTTGCTTACGACCTTCATGCCATGACCCCTCATAGCAATGCCCATTAGCAAAGTGATAAACACCAAACCCATGAATTTTGTCTCCAAAATACTCTCCAGCATATCTATCCCCATTTCTAGAACACAATAAAAATTTACAGTCAGGAATAGGATCTTTCAATATGACAAAATCTAAATTCAATCAAAAAGGGCAAGCCTAATGAATGGATCCATCTCAATCTCCTGATATACAAGCAAACAATGCATGAACGTTAGGAAGCTAACAAATGAAAAACCCTCCCTTTCAAATTCAAAGAGTAACTGGTTACACAATAATAAATAATAATACAATTCCCCTGTTATATCAATCAAGGAGCAGAGCACCTCCAAAATAGTGATTTCAAACATATCAAAATCATCAAGAATTACTAACGAAATTTAAAATTATACCTGAAATGGTAAAAGCCAAGGCCATGTTTGACTCCGCACTTAAACTCGCCAACATAGGAGCTCCCATCAGCACAAGTCTGCACACCAATGCCATGACTCTGGCCATTACACCACTGCCCAGCATAAGAATCCCCTGTATAAAACCTATAAACGCCATAGCCGTGCCGCAATCCTTGCCTGTACTGCCCTTTATATCTACTCCCCCTCGCCCAGCTCTCAATTCCGTAGCCATCGTATTTACCATCAATCCACTCGCCCTCGTACCTCCCATTCACAAAAAAATTATACACCCCGCTTCCATTACTCTTCCCTTTGTGGAACTCCCCCTCGTAAAAGTCCCCGTTGCTGTAAAACTCCACGCCTTCCCGTATTATTTTCTTTTTTTCTTTCTCATTTCTCTGCTTTAAGCTCGAGTTGGCTTCCCCGATGAACCATTGGATGGGTTTTGGTTGATTTCGACAGGAAAAATTCAATCTTTTAGTGGTTTGTTGAGTAAGTTGTTTGAGTAATCTCTTGTTCTTGTTGGCTAAAAACAAAGTGATGGCAATGAAGATCAGAGCTAACAGCAAATTCTCCGATGTGGGTATCTCTTCTCGTTTGAGATTCAAGAAGTAAACGAGAAGGAAAAGAGAAATGAGCGTGAAAAACGAGAGGGAAGCCATGGCAATAACAGGGACAACGAACCGGCCCGAACCGGTTCGTCTTTGGAAATGGAAATTAGACGAACCGGGTGGTTTTCGCTTCTTCTCTTGTTTTTGAAGTAACGGTTCCTCTTCTCTTCTGCTGTTGCTGTTCTTGTTGTTGTTCTCTTTTGCTGCTTGTTGCTCTTCATCCACGTGCTCGTGGCTGTGGTCTTTGTTAATCTCACCTTCGGTGACGGAGCTCAAACTCAAGCTGTGGATGGAGGATCGGATGGTGGGTGACGAACGGAGAAGCCAGGACTGTGTCCTGGTCAGCTTCGCCTGCGATTTCTGGCCCTCCATTTGGATATCTTCCAATCTCGACCGTTGGATTAATCAAAATCTTCTTTCTGATTTTTCCTACTGGGCCCTCCGGTAGCGGGAGATTCTTACGAGCATAGTTCTAATGAGCTTGGCTAGCGACATTAAGAGAAGTGAAACGGTGCGCACAAGCTGTACAAACTTAGACAAAATCAAAAAGCAAGCGCTTTTCAAGGAAAGAGAAAGAACTGAGAAGAAGAAGAAGAAGAAAATATGAGAGAAATTTATCCGAGTTTTTTTTTTTGGTTTGGAGAGAACTGAGAGAAGAGATGGCGAGTAGTTTTTCTGGCTATTTGGACCGGGTTTTTGGGTATTTATGTTGTAATGGGAGAGGCTACGTAATTCAATCTTGACCGTCAGATTAGAATCCGACGAAGATTATACGCTTTGATTTAAGAGGGAAGATTATAGTCGTTGGATCCGGTCTTGACGGTAAGGATACGGTCGCCGGATCTAGATTCCGCCCCGCTCCTTTTTAGCTTTACCGTGGCAGGCCGGCACGTGCCACCATTGTTTTGAAATTGTGCTACGTGTTTCACATTCATACGCCAGTCAATTGCTTCGGGTTCTTCTTCACCGTTGATCTGAAATTTCTGCGGTAACTGCTAGTGGTCCCCGAAATGAAGGGTTAAGATTGATTGAACCCGTCTCTCTCTTATCATAATTGGATATTGTATTTACCCATATGATTTTAAAATAGAAATTTTAAGTTACAAAAAGCAACTGAAGCCATGTCGTTTTAGGAAATAAATTTCTTTCTCCTCCTTTTTTTTTTGGATGAGAGTTAACATACATAATATTTAATTTAAGATAAAATAACCACTTAACAATAAAACAACCATCATTATATTTTATCAAAAACAAAAGAAAACCATGATTATATATATAAAAAAAAATTTTGTGTTGAACATAAACGATCTGGATTTTAATTCCTATTTACGAGATGTTTGGATTGCCATTAAGACAAATAATAATAATAAAAAGAAAGTGTGTGTGTGTGATTATAAAAAATAACAAATAATTTTATGCTAATGCAAATTATGATACATTAATTAAAGGAAAATTATCATTGCACCACCTTTATTTTGTCTTATGTTCATCCAATTACTATAAAATTTTAATATGTACTTTGTACCACCTTTTTTTTTTCACATTTGTGTCAACTAGCCACTTTTACATTCACACTATTAAATAATTTTAATAAAATAATAATTTTACCCCCAAATAAATTAAAAGACCATTTTATTTTATAAAAACTTTAAAAAATAAAAAAATATATAATGATAAAAATATCCATAAATTTAATAAAAATAAATCCCAAAATTAAAATTTTATTTTTAATAAAAATTATTTTAATATAAAATTATCATTATAAAAATAATTACAAAAATTTGGGATTTAATAAAAATCCCCTAAATTATTAAAATTTTAGGATTTATTCTTTTAAGAAATAAATTCAGTTATTTTAATAAAATTTTAAAAAATTATAATTTTTTAATAAATAAATTCATTTATTTATATTAAAATTTTGTAAAATCTAAATTTAATAAAAATCAGTTGAGCACCTCTATTTGGGATTTATTTATTTTATTAAATTTAGGGATATTTTTATGATTATAATTTTTAATTTTAAAAGTTTTTATAAGATAAAATAGTCTTTTTAATTTATTTAGGAGTAAAATTGTCATTTTATTAAAATAATTTAATAGTGTTAATATAAAAATGGTTAATTGATACAAATATTAAAAAAAAAAGTAGTGCAAGATATATGTTAAAATTTTATAATAATTAGATAAATATAAGATAAAATAAAAGTGGTGCAATGATAAGTTCTCTTAATTAAATTAGTGGTGCATTTATTCTCGCAATCTTACTATACGAAATTATTATTGCTTCTAGAAGGTAACGGGGTTCGCCGTGGTATTGAAAATATTTGACAATCTCATCACCGTTGATTTGGACATCATTTAAGGAAAGGGTGATTGTGGAGTTGAACGGCCACGATTAGCTGGTTTTGACAAATTTTGGAGGGCTTTGACGGGATGTCACGTGGGACAGGGATCGGTTTCACGAAGTAATAATCAGAGGGCGGTGGATATGGAGGATTAAAGTGAGTGGAGTAGACAGAAAGTAACAGATTATGATTTGGGCATAATAACTTCAAGGTCCGTATTTTCTTACATTTTTCAAAATAGGGACATAATCTATCTATTTATACCAAATTTGTCTCTCTTCATTTTATTATACATAAAATATGTCTTTATTCTCGATTGGTTGATAAAAAATAAAAATATAATGGTTGTGAGTTTGTCCAATATAAGCTTTCCTTTTGAATTTTGGTTCAGTAAGAACCTATGGGCCACTTCATACAAAATGCTAAACTTTGCCACTATTTATGAAAACATAGAAAATAGGGATCCATTCGTAATTACGTCATTTAAGAAATGCAATTTTCATTATATAATCAAAGATCAAATCCGTCTTTTTGAAAAGTCATGTAATGTGAAAGGCTAGATTCTTGCCTGTTCAGTGTATGTTTCTTGGAAGATTATTATTATTATTATTTTTATTATTTTTAACCTAAAACTCACAAAACCTCCATTGAAATTTGAAAAGCAGAATTATCCCATGCAATTTCAGCCATACATCATTAAGGAAACCAGGAAAGAAAAAAAGAAAAAAAAATGTTAATTACCTCTTTGGAAATTCAACCCATCTTTACTGTTAACTGTTTTCATGTGATCCCTTACTCGTATCCACTTCATTACTTTATTTGTTACGTTATATTTTTAACCTAAAAATTAGTTCCATTATTGAGAATAAAATCGAAAAGCATTCACTACTGACTTTATAATCAATGGACGTACAAGAGGGCCTAGTTACCTAATAACTAATATTATTTTTGTTATTGTTTTTATGCATTTTCAAATATTCACTAAATGACTTTTTCGTTATAATTTTTGGAGTACGATTTTTGAAAAAAAAAATAAAAATAAAAGGTTTATGCGCAAGACCTTTTTGGGCTAGTCTTAAATCACAAACTTTTTGGGCTTGTAAATTTTTTCATAATAACATATTTGTTTATTGAACAGACACAATACTTCGTTCGCCCATGTTATAATCAATAATTAAGCATAGAATTGTCCTGATGAGAAATTTTAGAATGCATCATATATATTATAATTAATTAATATATATATAACATGTATAATTAAATTTAATATAATCACCACTTATATGATAATAGTTTAAAATAAATACACACATGTCATAACATCATTATTTATTATATAAATAACATAATATCTCTGATATATTCTAAAATTTATCGGTCCGATCTAAAATCTTAATTGCTTCCTCATTGCGAATGTCAGCGTCAAACGAGAAAAGTAAAATATACGCCATTACATAAGTAGCCTTTGTAAGCGATTGATGTTTTTCAACATTTGCGGACTCCCACGTTAGAGGCTAACCTATAAACTATAAAATAAAATAGCAAAATATCGACGGCATGATGTCACTTTCAGAAGGTGAACGAATGGTGATTTTTTTTTTCTTTGTTTTTTTTTTTAACTCTCTAAACAACAAAAAATTTTATTTTAGCGTTGTTGTCAAAAGTACTTTTCAATTTTCATGTGCGACAAAGCAGCAGGAGGGTGCAAGTGGGGATTTTGTGTGGCGGCATATCTTAAACTGAGATATTTGATTGATGCAGTAAGTTTCAAGTACAATTTTGATAAAAAGTAAAAAATTCACTAATAAAGTTTTTATGAATTCAATTGTTGGTTTTTTTGACCATCGATGGCATTATAGGTAATGTTAATAAGATTTCACGCTGAAATGCTCTTTGAACAATTCAATGGGAAATTTAATTTTTCATAACTTCTAAAAAAAAAAAAAAGAAAGAAACCAAAAAAAAAGGTTAAGACAGACAGAGTCCTTCATTTTTATTGAATACCCTATTCAAATGACCAAATTAATGCCCTCCATTTGTGAATTACTTACTTGGTCAGAACTCAGAATTCAATGTTATAAGGGCAATTTGATGATCATTTCATTAGGGATGACTTCGCATCAGGGACCTATTTGATACAAATGAATAAACTAGGGGCTACGTTGTTATTAGCCAGTTCAAAGGTCTAAATTCCATTGTTGAGTGTTGACCCAATTATTGAAACTAATCGTATAGTAAAGAGATTATAATTATTATCATTATTATTTTCTTTTAAGTAGAGGGATATAAGACTAATAAAAATATAAATCATAAGATTATTATTGTTATTCTTGTCCCAAATCTGTATTAAACCTTCAAAACGAATCCCATTTAGGGCAATATATAAGATCTAGGTTTGAAAGTAAAGCTAAATAATAATATATGAAATGCAATCTGTTATCTGCCCGGAAATCCTGATGGCCCAAGTGAGATTTTTCTTGGCAACGGAAGGATCAATGAGGTTTGGAGGGACGTGCAGGACCTGCAATTGTCAAGGAGTGTTACTTCAGTTTTTCAATTCACTTTTATTTTTTTATATATGCAAATATCAGATGGCTTGTCTTTGGCCTGCTGTGTACGAAGGGCATTTAATTATCTTATCGAATATATATATAAATGTGTATGTTGAACAATCAGAACACAAAATATGTTATTGACCCCACTGCCCATTGGGAAAATGGAACCCCGTATGATATTTCACCAGATTGGGTAAGCCCAACCAACAGACCAGTACCAGTACTGGTTTCATTTTTAACAGATGATGAGCAAGTAAATCACCATTTTGGCACATTTACAAATATGTGCTGTTGGCTTACAGTATATGGTATTAATATTATGGTTAGTTTCGTTGGATTGCAAACAAATCATTCAATCCGATATGCTTGAAACGAAATTAAAATTCATGACTTTGTAACATTTCGAGAGAGAAGGCCGGAATCTCAGATCGTCGAGGAAGAAGAAGTTGTTGATTATATATAAAGAGCTTCCTCTCAAACAATATGAAACTCTTTTAGCGTAGAGGTTGTCAGAATCTCACATCATCAAGAAAGAGTCACCGATCAATTATATATTTATGGAGCTCCTCCTTAAACAACATGAGACTTTTTAGCCGAATTCAAAAGCAAAAAATGGAAACTCAACCCAAAAAAAAAAGAAAAAAAATTGTGTCCAAATTAACATTAGAGTATGCGACTATTTAATCAGTGAAAGTGCAGTGACTAGTGAGAAAGAAAGAGAAGAAACATTTTATTTAAAGCAGAGTTGTTCAGAAGAGTGCTAGAATTACCCATTTGATGAAAGAATAAGAAAGGTATGTTCAAGGGGGAAAGCCAACAGTCATAAATGTTGGTAATTAATTGCCTACTCTATAAATTTGTATGAGAAACAGCTTGCCCATACATCAGTATTCTAAATTGAGGAGACAATGCTTTGGCAGATTCCATCAAAACCCTGCCAGTAATTTATTATGCTCTTTTGATGACCATGAGCAAGCAGCCCTTGCTGCCCTGCTGCTCACTGCCTGCCCAATCCAGATTTGTATCTAGAAATTTTAACTCTATAGGGTCATTTTAGAAAACAATAATAAATATAGAAGCTATATCCTTCATTTGTACAATTGCCCGTGACACATTTCCGTATATTTGATAACATTGTTCATTTGTTTCATTATGGATTAGGACAGGGCCATTGGGCTTTGCCAAGGATTAGGGGCCATTCTGTTTTGCTAACTTCGGTAGCACAATTCTGACCGTCACAATTTGTATACCGCTATATAATGGCAATTCATTATCATACATAGAACAAGTCATGTTAGGGGCTTGCCCGAGTATCCAACTGAATCTTATTTATTAGCACAAGTGAATTATTGTTACTAAATAATGTGAGATATGGCTAAAAAATTCTCCTTCCGTATACCCCCCCTTGGATGGGAATTATCGTTGAATCTCAATGTTTCATCTAATTGAGATATCTAAATATTGTTTTACCATAACTTGACTGTTAGAGTTTGACCCTAATATCATTTGTTGGAGGAGGAGGTTGGACTTCAGATGCCAAAGTACCTTACCCAAAAGACTAGCCTATTGTATCGAGGGACTCATGCCACTAGCTTATACTCCCTAGTAGCTCTTCGTTACTAACTACTATATAGCACATAACTCAACAATTGATCATACAATTACAATTAGTATTAATATTTCTTAATTAACATAACAGTAAAATTAAATATATAGATTCACTGACACGCCACAATGTGCAACTAAATGAAGAAACGAATTACAAAGAATTAAACAATATTATTAAATTTAACTCTAAACTGGAAGTGATACAATTGAGCTTTTACAGTGTTTAGCTAGCTCAAAATCTCAAGTCATTTTGAGGTTTTCTTTAGCCATGTCTTAGTGGTGTTAAGAATAGTCACTGAATCAACTAATGAAGTCAGCTATTATGTCAACAACTTATTAAGCAAGTTGCTGAGTCAACTGCCATGCTGGCAAGTTGTTATGCAGGCTATTCGTTCATTGAAATTTTTTTTATCTCCCTCTAAAAAGGCGGTTGACCTGAGCTAAGTTTGAGCTCACGTTTTTGTTGCATGTAGAAATTTCCAGATAATCATGTATAGGGGGTGGGTAAATTTGAGTTTGAATCGAGTTTAGATCAATCCGATCGAGTTTTAAGTTAATCGATTGGGAAAAAGGTAATTCAAACTCAATCCAAACTTTGTGATTTGGTCCGAACTATGTGTCATAAGCGGTTTGTGTGTGCATGGTGTTCCGATTGGATTGGTTCTGACCCGATCTGATCGAGTTGTCTTCATTTACATATGATCGGAACCTAAATTTTTCAGATTGGGTCAAATTAGGTTATTTGCCCATCTCTGCGGATATAAATATCTTTGTAATCTTAGTAGACAAAATTTGGATTTTCTCTATGAGTAAATTATTTTCTCTTCACTTTCTTGCATATTACTTTATATTCTTGCAAAGAAGGATTCTTGATGCGTGCAGTTTTTGGTATACTACTACTATCATGGCTATATTTTATTACGCTGGATCCCTGACTTTTTTATATTTATCAAAATATTGACATGTTTTGTTCATTTGTATTAAAAAGGTCCTCGACTGCTATGTATATTACCACCGTACCATAATTATCACTGGATATGAAAGTTATTTCAGTCATCTCAAACAGAAAATAGGTACCTACTTGATATAAATGGATAAATTATGTCCTCAATTGGAAAACAACAAAGGAAAAAAATGAAAAAGAAAATAGGGAGCCAGGCGTTGTTTGTTACTCCTGTCAAAATTGGTAATCTGAACTCTCAAGAGGAAATGAAAACAATCCCGCGTTTCGCTGGTTACTCTATTTTCCTTGGGCTTTTCTTCAAGTTGCGTTCACGTCTGCCCACGGGCTTTTTTAGTGGGCGTCAATATTGGGGAGCCCATGTTTCTTTCGCGAATTGCCCAGGGGACCAGCGTGTTTAAATTTTAATGGCGCAATGTGGCTTCTAAAATAGTTGGGTATTGTTGAGATAAACAGCACCCAGCCAACTACATGGAAAAAAGTTCTGCATGGGGCCATTTATTCATAAGTTTGGTAGTTTCAAATATTGCTCTCAATGCCAAACTTCTGTTTGACATTGGAAGAGTAAATCAAATTTAGCAGGACATAATAATTAGTTCTCAAAATATTGCAAGCCCAGTTTCTGCCATATTCATTAATTCAAATAATTTGATTCATTCATAAGTTTGGTAGTTTGTCTTCAAATTGTTGGGATAGTACCTACCATTTATCCCCACATGCTTAACATCACACTACTCAAATCTTTAATCCACTACATCAACTGATTCAAATAAAATAGCCTTTAGCACTCACTTTGATCATTTTCTCCTCAGCTTCTCCTTCATCCTGTCAACTGCAGACCTCAAAGTTCCTTCATCTTTGCAGAAGGTAAATCTCACCAAATTCTTTCCATCCTCTGGATTCAAGTAAAATACGCGGTCGGAATTGCCACAACCCCAACTTCCTTGATCAGATATTCACAAAATGCAATATCAGTTTCGTGCCCAAATGGGGTGTGATCTACAACCACAAAGTATGTCCCACTAGATGGGAATACCTTGAAACCAACAGCATTCAATCCCTCCACCAAAATTGCCTTCTTTGCCGAGTAATCTCTCTTTAGCTCCTCATAGTACGTCTCCGGAGCTCTAAGGGCTGCTGTAGCTGCCCACTGCATTGGAGTGGATGTGGCAAACGTGAGAAAAGAGTGTGCCTGCCGCACCCCCCATGTAAGGTGCGGTGGAGCTATTGCCCACCCGATCTTCCACCCTGTTAAAGAGAATGTCTTCCCTAAGGAATTCATGGTTACAGTACGCTCATACATTCCAGGAAGAGAGGCTATGGAAATGTGATCCATTTCAAAAGCCAACTTATCATAGACCTCATCACTAAAAACCAACACATCATTCTCAATGCAAAGAGATGCAATAACATTAAGTTCCTCCCTAGTGAACATCTTTCCAGTGGGGTTATGTGGAGTGTTCATAAGAATTGCACGAGTATTTTTTGAGATTGTAGACTTGAGCTCTTCAATGGGGATGGCAAATTCTGGAGGGCGCAATGTGATGCATTTAATTTTAGCACCAGCCATGGAGAGAGTAGCTTCATAGGAATCATAGAAAGGTGCAAAAAGGATCACCTCATCTCCAGGATTAATCAAACCTAAGATGGTTGCAGCAATGGCTTCGGTGCACCCAGAGGTAACAGTAACTTCCTTTTCAGGGTCAACCTCGAGCCCAGAATCTTTCTTAAACCGGGAAGCAATGGCAGAGTTGAACTCTGGAACCCCATGTCCACGAGCATATTGATTCTTCCCATCCCTTATGGCTTGAATCGCTGCATCTTTAACAAAATCTGGGCCATCAAAGTTGGGAAAGCCTTGACCAAGATTTATAGCTCCATGTTTGATGGCAAGCATACTCATTTGTGTAAAGATTGTAGTTTTAAACTTCTCCAAGCACTTAGCAACCTGAGAAATAGAGGCATATATATCAAACAAACAGATAAACAGATCAAGATCTGTTTGTTTATGACACGACTGATTAAAGGTGACAGGACTTCTGAATTATGCAACGCTAAGCCATGCCACAATCATGCACATGGAGGGAAATAGAATAGCTTGCTTCTGATGACTGATTAAAGACAGCGAGAATATAGAAAGCGTTTGTTTAAAGTTAGAAACTTATTCAAGTGCAGATTTTTGACCCAAGGCAATAATGTACTGCTATTATGATTGCACGACTCTTGGAACCATAAAGTGATAATAAATTTGGTTATAATTTGTCCCACCATTTGGAAACGACAAAACGAACTTCAATATTTGGGGGAAAAAAAAAAGAATCAATTGGCAAAACTAGAGCACAAGGTCAAAGAAAATGCTTTCTGGAATCATGATAGTGTTCACGTCCAATAATGTATCAACAGAATTCTCTCATTCACTAAGTTAAGCATATAGGGCAGGAGACAAATATGCGCAGAAATATAGAGCTCCAATTTCTCAACTGATTCCAACCTTGGCGTGAAACCATCGCCACGTCAAGACAACTAAGCAGGTTAATTGCATATAGGTAGGGATGATGTTATGCTACGCCAGATATTAACCCTACACGGGTTCAAAGTACCCCAGCGCCATTTCATATTTTAAACAAACGAAAATAAATAACCATAGCTATCAATAATTAGTGAAAATAATAAACTTCCCAGCTGAAATTAAATTCACAATTTAACTACTGATTTGACCAGTTATACCAAAAGAAACAAGAAATCAGAAAATGACTTAAAATCTTGACACACACACAGAGGCAGAGACAATCCGGATCAGATGACACAGACGTTGACTAAAAGGAGCTGAAAATGAAAAGATTGGAAAATGGGGAAACCTGTTGAGGCTGAAGATTGGTCTTCTGGATGGTGTCGCTTTGATTGGTGGAAACGGTGGACAAGCTCGCCATGAGAGAAGGGTACCTAGGGCAAGCGGTACTGATTCCTCTTCTTCTGGTGTTGACAGAATCAGTAATGCTTATTGTATGCAAATGCTTCGAAAACGAAAGCAGAGCTGAGGAAGAAAAAGAAGACCCGAAGGCGGACGGCTTAAGCATTTTACTTTCACAACATGTCCAGGTGCACTGACACTGCATGATTCACGACTAATTTTGCATTCCCATTTCCTTGATATTTCCGAATAAACAAATGAGGGTAAAAGAGATGATGGATCTTGGATTAAATGGTTAATGGATTGTTTACTAGTAGCCCCCGCTTAGCACTCAGCTGGGTTGACCACTAGAATTGAGCTTTTCTTTACCGTTCAGATTTAAAGCGGTCCAATAACAAAAGCGTGGAGCTATTGGCACCCCTACTTTATTCTTACAAAACCCTACTTTAAATAAAATTATAATTAAGTACAATTGAAAATTAAACACATATAGATTTTTTTTTCTAGCAAATTACTTAATTCATAATCAATCCTTTTAAAAAAAATATTCTATATGTTCCTATCTAACTAAAATAAATTGTACAAATTTAGAATAATCTATTGTTCTCTTTTGATTTCTTATTGATTAAATATTTTTATACTTAAAATTGCTTTGAAATTCTAATTTGAAATATGTGTTATTTCAGCCAATAATTAACATTAAAAAATTATCACCCATATAACTTTTTAATTTGTGTGTAGAGTAATAATAAAATTAAAAATAATTAAAAAATAGCACAATAATACTTTGAGTTTTAACAATAAAACAAATCAAATGAAAATTGAGAACTTAGAAAAATGTATCTAAAAAAAAGGACATTTTTGAAAATAAAATGAATATAACTAAAAATGAGGTTTTATGAGGAGACCACAAGAGTGTCAATAGTCCAACTCATAACAAAAAGAGAGGAGCCTGTAACACTCCTCTCCTCTCTAAAATTATTACAACACCTGTTTTAAATTTTATTTTTCAAAATATTCCCCCTTTGTTTAACTTATGAAATTAAAATCAA
This sequence comes from Citrus x clementina, assembly GCF_000493195.1. Taxonomy (NCBI): domain Eukaryota; kingdom Viridiplantae; phylum Streptophyta; class Magnoliopsida; order Sapindales; family Rutaceae; genus Citrus; species Citrus x clementina. Next base: position 37,188,583 of record NW_006262201.1, on the reverse strand, counting down.
CCATCTCACTATAAAATTCTAAATTTTATAAAAATTTTAAATTATTTTCTTCTCATCAACTGGTTTCCTATCTCCATAATTCTAAATTCATATAAGTTGGTCCATGTAATTTCAATTAGTCTATAAGGGGTTTAATGAAAAAGTTAGATGGGTGTAAAGACCCAGTCATGACAAAATAGCTACTAGTTGGGCCATGTAATCGTCTTGGGCCCGTTACGGAGTCCCCATTTGTTACACAAGTCATGCGAACGGAACCACCAAATCATGAGACACCCATTATCGCTTTATTTATCCTTAATTTCCTGGAGTTCCACATCAAAATGTTACACTAATCGGTGCTTACGCCGAGATAACAGACTTGGTCCCCTCGAACTCTGATTTTATTAACTCTCCATTTGCATCCTCAGAAAGTAGAAACCTATTTGCGTTTGCTCATCATGTTCAATATGTGAATCTTATTTAATAATTTTCTCAGAGGCAAAGCTTCTCCTCTTAATAACCTGGATTTTATTTTAAAAAATTGCATTTTGAAAGACCTTAAACACGCTGCAAGTAGCAAATGTTTGCATCATCAAACAGGTTAAATATTATTAATCCTGAACTGGGTCCTGAGTTGAAGGAAAGGAATCTTAATTTTTTTAACCAATACCAAGAAGTACAAAATTTAATATTACAAGTTAAGTTCGTTCATATGATAAGTAACGTGTTAGGGTTAATTGATTACTCTTAAAATCATTAAAAAGGTGGTGATGAGTCTGATGACGTCGCGCACCGATACCGACAATGCTTCTGTGTGATTATTATAATTATACAATTAAGAATTATGTCTTCGCATTTTTTATACTTGAATTCAGAATTGTCATCAAAGAAAGTAGATGCCATTTTGAGCTAAGACGATGCGCAGAGAAGAGAACTTCTCTTCTAAGTGAGAGACAGACAATATGTGAATATGTCCGTCCGACGATGGTGGTTAGGTTCATTGTTGTGAAAGGCACCGACAGTACTGCGCCATGAATTGATGACAATTGACTCGGCCCATTTTGCATGTCACAAACGCTCTAGCCGGCCTTATGTTAGTGATCATATTTTAGATTGAAAAATTGTTTTGGGAATTTTGTTTTTAAAAAATAAATAGAGTTTTTGAGACGTTAATGGCTAGCTATTTGATGTTTTTTTCAGACTTTTTTTAAAATATTTATCGGTGAGAAAACGTTATTAAAGAAATTTTTGAATCTGAAATCTGATTTCAATAAACTTATTTGAAACTGGCAACTGGGCCGGTCGCATAAAACTTAAAAAATAGTTTCATGCAGTATATTTTTTCTAAAAATCTTATTATTACAACTGCAAATAAAAAGTTTCATCTCATCATAATATATTTTGATGAAAATAAGGTATCTCCGCTTCAATTTTTATGCAGCAGATCATCTCTCCTCTTGGTCAAAAATTCATTTTCTTTCAACAGACCCTCCTTTTCTTTCTGCTTTTTCTCAAGCTCGGCACTCAACTTGTCGTGTTCTTCTTCAGCTTCTTTGACCTTGCCTTTCAACTCGGTCAAATCGGATACCACTGGCTCTTCTTCCGAGGACTCGGTTGTTGCCACGGTGCTTGATGAAGCCACTTCTTCGGACACTTATTAATAGACAAACAATGTAAAGCAAGGATATCAAAATTCATTATAAAAAATAAAATATTAACCATCAAAATGATTATTTAATATATTTTTAATTTAATTTAACTTTTTTTTCCCACTATTATACTTACTTTCTGCTAGCTAGCTAGGTCAATCCTTGATTCCTTCAGTTTCTGATCGAAGATCTTCTTGTTTTTAATATCTCAGCCTACGATCACACTTAAACAACATTTGAAAAATCAATCTTAAGCAATTGATACATTCAATTAAAATAAAATGACTCATATACGCATATGATTTTATCAACATATAATTTTTTTAAAAAAAAAAACCAGTAATTTTATGTTCCTGTTATTCAACGCAAACTAGTAGATTAAAAATTAAGCAAAAACCTTTGCCTATTGAGTATTGCCTAACCTTCTTGTGGTATGAAATAAATAAATGCATAATGTTTTTAGGAGCTTTTAATAGCCTTACTCATACAAATTGCATTTGCATGATATAGCCATGAGCCTAACTTATTTATTTACTTTCATTTTCTTTTGTTTTGTTTTGTAATTTTACACATGACAATACATTAAATTTCTTCGGGTGGCGTTATTTGTATGAACTCATCAAAAGCTTTCTCCACACCCCATTTCTCGTGAAGCATATGTCTTAAATTTAAAACTTGATGTTCTCCTTTAGACACCCCGCTTTCTCCAAAAAAAAAAAAAAAATCAAAGATTTATAACATTAATCGTCGTTTCCACCGTGATTTTAGATCAATAATTAATGTTGGAGGGGCTCCCAAAGAGCAGCTCAATTGGTTGAGGGCTTAGGATTTGATGCTTGAATGTATGGAGGTCTCATAATTGACCCTTTTGGTAAGTTTAAAATTCTATCATTTATTGTCTTATCATGGGATGGCCATCAAATTAGGGTGCCTAACTAATCCCCTAATTTAGAGTCTAGGTAAAACAGACCCATAATCTGAGTTAGTGCAAAAATCTAGATTATTAAAAAAAATTATTATTGTTGTTGAGAGGGGATGGGGGAGTCGGGGAGGAGATATTTTAAATAATTTAAGCTGGAGATACTTCGATAAACACACTATATATGAGATATTTTCACCTGTTCTATTAAATTAACCGTAACATCTTTATTATCCTGCCTCGAGAGTAATTTCATTTATTATAAATGCTCACTACTTACAATTACCAAAGATTGATATTTTATGAGTACTTTTTATCTCCATCTAAATCTTAAATAAAGAAATATAAACTCCACGTACCTCCATTATTAATTAGTATTTGATGCAATTGGACATATATAGAGCAGGCTCACTGAGCATTTGTCGATGGAATCCTTGGTTTATTAGACCAGTCATTTTACAGTTACAAAGTATATGATTAAGGGTAGTGCTACACATTAGGATTAAAATTTATTAAAAAGAAAAGGATGATGCATCGAAGATAGGGAGGAATTTTAAAAGAAGCAAGTCTATTTGATTTTTTCAGTTCAATTTAAAAAATCAGCGTAGTGAATAGATACCACTGATTGTGAGAATGATATACAAAAAAATAACTTTTTACAATGACGCCATGCTAATATCTTCAACGAGGGCGGTCTAACTTTAAACTAACAAAGAAGAATTATACATAATTGCTGCGAAAGATGCATTCTAAAGGATTCGTCCACAGGCTTAATATGGGTTTTATACTTCTCAGAGGCAAGTAATTATTCTACTTAATCATCAGGAGTTTATAAAAGAATTTACAAATTCAAAGTCCAATGTCAAGGCCTTAACTTGCTACAAGTGACAAGTGGCCAATTGTTGAATCATCAAACAGGCTAAGGCTTGCTAACCGCGAACTGGGTTCTTGATGGAAATCCTTAATTTATTTACTAGATACAAAAATAAATTATAATCCTAATTACTGTATGATTAATCATACCATTTGTATGATAAATAATGTATTAGGATTATGTGCGATTACTCTTAAAATCATTAGAAATGCGATGACACACCGACAATGCATGTTATTATAAAGGGTTATTACTGTTAAATACCGTATTGGACACATAAATGTAGGTCTCTAGCTCATTTTTAATACATGTTTATGACAATCTTGCAATACTATGTCAATACAATTCTGTACCACGTACGTGCGCAGTTTATTTTCTTATACAAGTTTATCTTAATAATCAATAATCGCAGCATTATATTTTACTCAGTAGAACGTTACAATTTGAGAACCAATGCGCTGCAGTTTTTTTTTTTTTTAATATTGATTACATATCAGATTATTGTATTATGAAGTATATGCTCTCATATATACATAATTGAGACTTACATTATTACATTAAATTTTATGAAGTACACATCCAAATAAATAATACTCACAGACGAGAGATGTCTATGCTCTGCTCGCATTTCGCAAACGAGAAGGACTTAAGAATATTTTGACCGAGTGGCAATGCGCTGCAGTTAAAGTCCAAATTATTTACTTTCACCATGACGATATGGAGGGTCGCATGGCATCTTCAAAAGACAATGTTTGGAATCATTAGACATCAAATAAAGCTTTACTAAAACTATTGGTTCTTGTACTTTCAAGGCCTTGACTTCCTCCAAGTTGCCTGTAGACTGTAGTTGCATCGTCAAAGGGGCTCATACATGACAATCGCCTGCAATTGCACAACGTATCAGGCTTATTCTTGACAGGGAACTGAGCTTTCGTCGATGGAATCTTGATTTATTAACCAAATACAAAAATTATAAAAATCATCAATAACAACGTAACTGGACCAAAATATATTAATTACTGCAGATTACATGATTGATCATACACTCGGATTTATTCAAATTTATTAAAAATTAAGCTGATGACACGCCGACGCTTTATATGGAGAAATAATAATTAAAAAAAAAACGCATTCATATGAACAAAATTAGCAGATATCAGCAGAGAAATTAGATGCCATTTCTGAGAATGATGTACAAAAGAGAACTTTTTGGGATGACATCATGTTAATTTTTTCAACGATGGTGATCTAAATTATCATAAAACCATGTCGATTGTCTATGTTTTTAAATTGACGAAGAAAAGTTATATAGAATTGCTGTGAAAGGTACATTCTTAAGAATCTTCGCCTCTTAATCATGTGATTCAGCAAAGCTTATACGTACAAAGATAGGGAAACGTGAACCACCCTTCAGCATATACCAAGATCTTCATTTTGTGAATTTTATTATTATTATTTTGGGTTGAAATTTATAGATTATAGTGGGCCGAACTTAAAGGGAAAATGACAATTGCTGGAGTAGGTGTAAATGATGCTATAGAGAATCGATTACCTTTTAAAGTTAATTTGATGATATGTGCAGAGAGGTAGTGGAGGAAATGGAACATTATTATTAGAAAAAAAAATTCACAACAAAATAAATTTTTAATCTTTTGTGGCTTTTGTTCTAAATTTTGTGCTGTTTTTGGTGCATATATTATTATTTTTTGGTGAGTGATTATTACTTTGACTCGAGTAATTTTTGTACGAGAATTGATTCTAACACTGAAATAATTGTTGACATCTTAATATTTAGGAAAATTATTCGCCAATCACCTCAAAAATATCGAAAGTTCAAGCAGTCACTCCGAGTTTTTGATAATATTTTTACATCACCTCAAGTTTTAATATCAACTAGATACTTTTCAGTTTACCCCTTTAGTCATTAATAAAAAATTTAAGATAAAATATTATTTTATTCCTAGATTTAGTTAAGATGGTAACAAAGATTTTACTCCTTTTTTTTTTCATTTTAATGGAAAAATGGTCTTTTAAATTATATTTTTTAATTGTGATTGGAGTTAAAGGAAAAGTGGTTGGTGGATATAAGACTAAAACTTGAGGAAATACAGAGATATTATCATAAACTCATGGTGGTTACTTACACTTTTTGGATAAAAATAAATAAAAATGAATCAATCAATCTTTTTTTTTTTATAAACTTTACCTACATTTTCAATATTTTAAAGATGTTTGAGGGATAATTTCCCATAACTATAATAAAAAGTGATAAAAAAATCATCAACTATCAAATTCAAAGATAACCTGTATTTTTATGTACATTCCTTTCTTTTTTGTTGCAACTAATTTGCATATGGAGTAAACGATTAAGTTCATAGTAGAGATATAACTTATAACCTATAAATATTTGTTTTTATAATTTGGGAATTCTTGCTTGTCAACCAGCAATCCATTTTTACATGACAATTAGTCATTTTATTTTAAAGTTGTAGTTGTTTAAAAGTTACGACCTCTCAATTTTATACATACATTCATAAATGATTTTTGGTGTAAAAAGTTACAACTCCAATTTTATACTTATCATACTACATCCAATATATAATCTAAGTAAGAATTCTAATAGATTCGTGACTCCTTACCAAAAAAAAGGAGAGAGAGAGAGAGGCGCACAAGCATACACACAGTTAAACAAACAGCAGGTACCCAATTTTTAAACAAACAACGGTACGTGTACAAGTACAATTTGTAACATCACCTAGATGACTGTCATTGTTATATATTCAATAATTTTTCTTTGAAATCCACCTAAAATAAAGCACAACTTACATCTGAAAGTGAAACACTCAAAACTCAAAAGCTTATACAAGCCGCATTAACACAAAACGAATCAGCAAAATCAAATTGAAGAGTAAATTACAACATTTTTGTAAGATTTTGGTTCATAATTTTGCTGAGAAGGTTCAAAAACCATAACTTAGTTCTAACAAACACACAATACAAATAGGCCACCCCAAAGAAGCAAATGATGCAACTAAAAATGAGCAAGCTAATTATTAATAATATTATTATTATTATTTTTTACAAATTAGAATCGAGAGAAGAAGTCCACACAGAAGCTGAGAGCAGACGCCTAGATTTCCACCCTAAAACAAGCCTATTGTTGGCTAGTTCCTCCACTCTATAGCCATCATTAAATAATCCTAATAAAAGCTTTGCTTGACAATGATTGGCGAAGCTTATATTAACTGGCTTGAACCCCACTGCACCCAACCAATCCCCCCAAGAGTAAACCTCCTCCTCTCCGCATGTTCTGTAGATCCGAGCCAATGACCCAGATATTCGGGGGCCCAAGAACACTCTTTCCACTAAAGCCCGAGCCCGGCTCTGCATTGGAAACCCGGCCTCCAGTGAATCATAAACCGCTGAGTAATGGTGCAATGAGTCCATGAACCGGCTCACGAACCCGCCATCTCCAATGGGTCCGGTCTCCTCTTCGACTAGAGTCACCAATTTCGGATTCAGGGTCTTTGCTCCTGATAAAAACGAAGCAATCGAATCGGGCGCCCGGTAACTAAAGTGAGGTAGATGTAACATGCAGTTGATAATCAACGCTTCTCCTCTTACCAATTTCAAGGCTGATGCCTTAAACGTTTCATCAGAGTCCAATCTACACTGATGAAAAGAAAACGGTTGACCGATTGATGCTGCAAATGCAACCAAACGACGCCCCGTTTCTTGAACGGTGCTGATCGAACGTCTACCACTGCCTCCCCTAGATAACGCCGTGATCCTAAGATGTGGGGCTGGTGGGCCATCCTTTCTAGAAACCAGCGCTTGCATCAACGACGCCCATTGAATCCCTTCCATGATGTCATAGTCAACTATGTGGACTCTCCTATCATTGGCTACAGCCTCGAGAATCGCCTGATTGGCTGTGAAGTGTCCGAACTTAACGTATGGTGACATGTCTTGCAACAATTGGAAAGCAGCGAGCACGTCCGTGTGATGATGGTCATCACGATGGTGGGGTCCGTTGCTGGTGTTATGTTTGTTGTTGCCATGTACGCCCCCGGCACCTTCTAGCAAGCCTTGCAAGGCGTCGGTAAAATACGCCGCCAACCTTTCCATGTTGGATCCGTCGTTAGGGGAAACCAACTCCTTGAGCCGAACCAATATCACCTGAGCCAATTCACGGCTTTTGTTGACGCCGGTTAGGGCTTCAGCTGCAGCCATCAAGAGATGGACTAACCTCAAGCCCTTGAAATCCTCGCCGTTGGTTTCTTCATCTACGGCCATGCTGCTGCTACTGGTTTCAGTTGACACAGAGTTGCATGGCTCATGGGCAATATTTGCAACTCTTGCATTAGGATTTAATCCGCTATCGTCCATCATCGACTCGATGAGGTCGTGAAAGTCATCTTGACCTCCAGATAGAGCTTCCCAGTCTACGACCGGAGACCAGTCGTTCCAGTCACAGGCATAGTCGTCGCCTGTAGTGGTAGTGGTGGTGGTGGAGCTGTAGCCGGAGAAATCAAGATGGAGGATATCATCGAAGTCCATGGCCATGGCCATGCTGGCTGAAATCACTGAAGAGAGAGAAAGAGGAGAGTAGTGTGTTTATTTGTCTTAGGTTGTTTATTTTTAGGGGTTTTTTTATAACGTTAAAATAGAGTATATAGAGATGCATATATAGAGGGGGAGTAAGGAGAGAGCAAGAAGCTGAAGCAAGAGACAGTGAAGGCAGAAAATGATTAAGTCTTAAAAGTTTTATTAACTGATTATTGAATAAGATGGGCTGCACATCCCTTTGTTGGTTTGGTTTTAAATATTTGATGATTAACCATTAGGGTTTGTCCCAGTGGCTAGAATCATTTCCTCATAACTGTGAGAGAAGTTGTTTAATTTTGTGTAGATATATTGTAAAAGTTTAATTTAAATTTTTTTCTCAAAATTTAAGTTGTGTTATATTAGAATTAATATAAATTATTCTCAATAATTATATGATTGTAAATATCACGAACAATAATTTCTTAAAAAAAAATACTCGATGATTAGGGGGTCTTAATTTTTCCTTTCTGTAAAATCGAGTGGGCCGTAATCAATTAAACAAATATTGATGAACAATGTTTAGGAGTACCCCAATCTTTACATCAAAACCCTTCTATTTTGGAGTTATTGCCCTAGAGTACCCCAAACTATTTTTTGCGTACTATTCAATCGGCGCCGCAATTGGTTTTTGAAAAATTTAATCAATTGTAAACTAATTAAAGTCATATTTTAGAAAAAAAATATTCTTTTAGTCTAAAATTTTTCTCTTATAAAAACCACTTATTAGACATTCAGTACACTTAAAAAGTACTTTTACTTATACATAAGATGCTTTTCTAATTCAATTGATGCTTACTTAATTATTAATAAAACTACTCAATAATGTACATTCAGCATAAAAACTTTAATTAATTCTTAATCCCTACATTACCATGGATACATTTCAACCAATCATTAAAAGAGCCAAAACTTTAGTTATGTGCATGAATTTTGATATAGAGATTGCAAAACTTCAGCATTAACCTCTATCATTTACGGGTTACAACATTAAAAGCTGGTGGTTATGAAGGAAATTGAGGCAAACTAATGGGGGGTTTATAACTGATATCAGAAAAATCCGATCTACGACAGCAAAATCTCCAAAGTTGAGCAACTTTAATGGAAAAGACAGATCGAATCAATTTGCGTGGAAATCATCGGAATGAGAGCTCAGCTAGAGGAAAGCGCCATTCTTCTTTTTCTTTTTTCTATGAAGTGGAAAAGTGATTTTGAGTTGGACATTTTTTAACCATACGCCATAACCCACACTTGTGGCTCTTACGATTCAGATAAACCCTAAAAGATGGTGCTTCCAAAACTCAGTTAAGTTGACTGGTCTGTATTTGCTATGACTACGTGTATGACCACGTCAGCATCTCCGCCACGTCACTCTCACTGCCGGCTCCACCGTCTCACCTCCATTTTCTCCCATTACTTGCTTGCTCATAACCCACCAATCATATTTCTAGAAAAAAAATAATAATAAATCATTAATCATAAATTATATGGATGCAGCATGCTGATCTGAACACTCAGTTTATAGGGAATGTTTGCTTCAGTTCTGATAATCGCCATCAAAGGGCTCCACAATTTCGACAATGTTTCCAGTCAAATGTATATTGATGGACGTGATTGGTTGATTTGAAGCCACACCAATGGGCCCCATAGAACATACGGGATGACTTTCGGCCGGATCAATTCAATTTTGTACGTTAATATTACATTATGTAACAATAAGTAAAATTTGATGAAACCAAAAAAAATGCGACAAGGAAAAAATAAAATGAGATAAAGCTCATCGTAAATTTTGGCATGGGGTACTTGATGCATGCATGTTTGTTGCAAACTTTATGCCATGTTTTTAGTGGTGCGATGTATAAGTACACTACTTGATATTTGTAAAAGATGTCCACAAAAATACAACTAAATCTTATTGTAATAATTTGAACGGGTGGTTTAATAATAAAAGTCCAAGACGACACAAGTAGTGAATTATGTGTATGTATTTAATAACTTGTCCGAGGTTAATTACATATGAGTTTAACGTAACCTAGATTGTTACGTTATATGTGATTAGGAAATATAATTAAAAAAACTGTTATTAATCCCATGAATAAAATTTTTTTCCCATTCATGTTTTAAAACTCATCAACATTCTCCTGTCACTGCAAAAATTAACTGTCAAAGTTAATTTATGGCGAACAATTTAGTCTTTTGAATAGAATTTTGACGAGTGTTTATTGTCTTTTGAAGAGAATTTTGTAGAAGATCTATTACTATATTTGCAAGTTACATAAAGTCATTTCAATTGAGTCAAAAGATTATGATTTTGCATAATTAAGAGTTATTATTCTCTACACCACAAGGCATATCATATGAAAGTGCATCCAATTTTTCACAAACTTAAATGACACTAATTAGAGATGTGTGGTTTGCAACTTAAAATTATTATTATTGTTGTTATTGTTGTTTAAAGTACAAAATAATTAAACATTAGTAACATCATTTTAATTGGCAAATGAAAGGTATATGATCCTTTCTGATGTGGGCTCTACTAGTTTTTAAAGATTTCCTACCATGTGTTTTTCAATGGTAGTATATATGTATATGGATAAGACTTAATTTTTTTATTTATTAATTACCAATCAGTATTTGAATTATTTGTCCAGAATATGATTATATCATCAGAAAATCCTTATCCCAAAAAAAGATTGCCTCAAAGAAATGTCAATTAAATGGATGGCTGAGATCGATCACAATTAAGTGGGATTCTAGGATCTAAATGCTAAATTAGTCAAAAGTCAGCTTGCTAATCATTTGATAATGACAGTGAAATTCTTCAAGACGAAAGTGTAAAACAGAAATTAAATAGTAAAAAGCAAGACTGAAAGTAAAAACAGGGAAAGCAAAAAAAAAAAAGAAGGAAATTTGTAATGTACAGTGAAGGATTGCGTAGTGTATGACCTAAGACGTGGCTATATCTGAGGCGCTTGATTGAATCATTATAGTTTTTTAATGATCCAAGTCCAACGGCCGGCGTGCAATATGTAATACTGATACAGACAGGTCCGCGAAAGCGAGGCAAGCTCACGCAGTCCTCTACTTTAGACGGCAGTTAGGGTGCATGTCAAATTCTGATCCCTAACCCAGAGCTAAGACATCTGCTAATCTGTTAATTTAGCTATTAATCGCAACTTGACGCCTCATATCACTCAATGAACGCTACCTATAATTTTGTGCTAGTGACAAATTTCAGAAAATATCAGTGTCAATTATCCATTTACATGCGATAAGTAAATTGAAGTCGGAGCCAGAATTGGAAGTCTTGTCTCTAGAGGGCCAAAATGTTAAAATATTAAAGTTAAAAAGCTTAAATGAATTGTCTAAGTGTGTAACATTTTACATATGCGTATGTTACGATTTTTTTTATATTAAGAATTGAATGTACAGAAATGAAATTTTGATCTTCCTCGCCTAGTCGCCTTTCCAGACCCCTGGTACCATACAAGAAATTTTATAATATGAGCCGATTGGCATTTGATCTTGCAAAGTTTTCTTTTAAAATTTGTTTGATATAAGAAGGTAGAATTCAAGCACGATTTTTAATACTATATTATAGCAACTTCTGAAATTTAATGCCGATGGATATTTCAATGATTTAGATAGAAAGAATTTAGCTGTTTTAAGTATATAAAATATATGAATTTTTTTTTTGCCTTTTTGGTATGTTACACACACACACATATATATACACACGGATGCTCTTATTATTAATTTTTTCATGCGGACACGCTTTTAAACTGTGAGATTTTAATAGAGTTAGATTTTAATATTATTAAACAATATGACTTTATAATGTATTGAAAATTAATTGTACTAAGCCACACTACTTACCAATGTATCTTGCATTAAAAAAATAAGGGTGCCTGCATTTGAGAATGATTTGTATGTGAACATTTATAATGGAACACGAATATCACCACATAGAGAAATGTTTTAATCTGGAATTTTAAAATGCAGGAACGTCCGGAAAAATGTATAAACCGTGTGGTTTTAGCACTTTAAGTTTTAAACTTTTAAAATCTCGCAGTTTTAAAGTTTTTTCGAACATTTCCCGCACTTTATAATTCCGAATCAAAAAACTACTATCACCGAATATTTGAACATTTATGATGTCCCCAATCAATAAACACCTCAATCTTATATTAATTGTTTGAAAAATATTTGCTTCATCACCCCCCTTTTTTTGGATTGAAACTAAATAACCTATATAAATTAGTTTACTTATTATAGCAAGTTATTATTTAAATCGATGGTCAAAACTCTGCCAGATTCATGTACATTTACCAATTGGGTATTAAATATGATCTATTTATAATATCAATTCTATTACCAATTAATCCTTGGTATTTATTTATCCTCGCAAAGAAAAAACCATCACCATCAAGACATTAATGGATGCTGATGAAAGCTTAAACATTAAAACTTTCATTATTCGAGTCAAAGCACTCTCTCATTGGCCAGTAACACACGCCTTGTATTTTAAAAAATAAAGAATTATAGATTCCATTAATTTTGACCATATAATTATAAAAACCCTAGTTGTCAACCGTACTTAAATTTTTTTTTAATTAAATAGAAATATCTACTCGTATATAACAAGAACACGTATGAGATTCCCTACGTAAAAAATAATTATCATCAACGGCTGCTGCTGTACGAAATTTAGTACATTTCTTGTGCATTGTACTATTTAAGCAAAAGAAATCTCTCAGGGTTGGCGTAATCAGACCAAGAGCCGTAGAGTTTTTATTTATTTTTTTATTGGAAAGAGTGAGCAAAACCCTAGTTGAAAACAGCTGCAACTTGAGCAAACTTAGGTCATACATGCGTCCTGACCAGCATAAACAGTAAGATAATTTTGCTTACACTGAGTTCATATACATTTACAAACTCAAAATACTGAAAGAGTTCTGGGCAGCTCAAAGTGAATTGTGAACATAAATTTATCAATTAAGGTGACTCAAATTGTTAGAAAGATTAATTAACTTTGGTTAAAAATTAATCACGGGTTTTGGTTGTTGCAGTGAAGGAATGACTCATTGGTCATTGCCGGTGTTTTGTTCATTTAACAACCGGCAGAGATTTATTGCAGCTTACACTGTTGGGCAAATCGAAGCATTTGGAAATTTGTGCTGGTTGTTTTTCTTGGTGTCTTTCTTTGACATTTATTTGGCCCAGAATAGATTGAAGTTATTAATAAACACTGTTGCTTCAGCTAACAATTGGATTGCAGTCTTGCAGAGATAAACAAATATTTCTTTTGAACGAAGGGGGTGATGAATATTAAAAATTTGGTTTAATAACGTTTTGGTCCCTGAGTCTTTTTTAAATGTTTACTCATACGTTAGGAAATTTTAATTTCGAAAATATCAAACAGATAATAAATAATAAAATAGATGGAAAATAAAACCAATCACACAACATAATAATTTATGTGCAAAACTCTTATACTATAAAAAAAACCACAACCATTAAGGACAATGAGAGAAAATTTACTATATGAAAAATTATTATAATTACTTTATAATTTTTCATCACATTCAAAACCCCAATAACACCTACTCTCTCAATGGACCTATTGTTTTTCTCACAATAGAAGGTAAAAATTGTCTTCTTATAGAGAAAACTAATTGTTGTGTTAAGTAAATAAGTAAACCCAACTTCCCTATATATGATAATGATTTCTTATAGAATAAGTATTCATTTTCTTATATAAGTTATATTTCTCCATGAGTAAATTAAGTCCTAAATGGAAAATTATTTATTCCTTAAATAGGAATTCTTTTGAATAAGAAAACAACTAAATAAGAAAAGAATATGAAATATCATAATTTAGAATTTACAAATCCTTATTGAAGAATGAGACATATTTCCTAACATCATATAAGGATATAACTTTCCATTTGAAACATATTGGTCGATAATCATATTGAAATTACCCAATTACTCTAATAACATGAATAACAATAACGTCACTATCTTAATTCCATAATTTAATCTTTAATGATGCTTCCACGGAAGCACTATTTTAAAGAATTAAACGTAAAAAATTAAGTTGATTCTCTTCTAACCAGACAATTGTGTACCCATCACAGCCCTCTTTTAGTTTTCCAATTAATTAATCATTCATTGAACGACGAGACCAAGAATACTGGCACCCGTAACTGAACTAGCGGGACCTATAGCCTAAAGTAGCACAGGCATCACCTTAACCAGTAGAGATACTCTGTATTCCTATCAATGAACCCCCAACGGGAAATGTTACCATGCAAATTTAGAAAAGCAAAAGCCAAATAATTAACTTTTGCTAAGTTAAAATGGCTAAACACAAAAGATAACGAAACAATGAAACTTTCCAGAAATCATCTCTATTGTACTTTGCCATGATCTTTGGTTTATTAAATTATAGAATATGGACTAGTAAAATAATTATAAATAAAATGAGGTCGGGAATGATTCCTACTTGTTTTAAAAGCGCTTCTTGGGCACCGGCAGACCGTCTAGTAAGCTTCCACGTGGAGCGATAATTTCAATTTTCCTGTCTCTTAATTGGCAAAATTGACCTAGTTTCATACTTTTTTGCACACGTCATTTGCGAAATAAAAATTTTTATCAGGTACGGTCAAGAAACAATAATAAATAAGTTAGAACTGAAGGCCAGTGATGTCACTGCCTCAGATCCATCAACTGAATAAAAATTAATAATGAACGAAAAATGAATGATTAATTAATTGGAAAACTAAAAGAGGGCTGTGATGGGTACACAATTGTCTGGTTAGAAGAGAATCAACTTAATTTTTTACGTTTAATTCTTTAAAATAGTGCTTCCGTGGAAGCATCATTAAAGATTAAATTATGGAATTAAGATAGTGACGTTATTGTTAAAGAACATGCAAACTGGAACACTTAAAGAGTAAAGAATAAACAGAGGGTTGTTGCTAGGGTTGTCTTTTCTTTTTGAATAGAGCAGCGATGATGAGTTTTGTTTTTGGAAGTTTAGTGATAGCGATGACAATAATTTGGTTTGGATGTTGTTTTCATGGCTTTCAAATTTTATTTAGAGAGTAATCACTTAGAGATTAATCATTCTAGGTGGCGTGACAAACTTTTGAGCTAATTAAAATTTCCATTTCAATAAAAAGAAGAAATTTTATATTCAAAATTAAACCATGGAATGTTTTCATGCAGCAAGAATTTATATTTTTTTTGTTTAAAATTAGATATAAATTGATTTTATACACACACACACACACCTTCTCTAGTGAGGACATTTTCATTTTGTTATATTGAGGATGCATAACTAAAATATAAAAAAAAATACATATTTCAATACATTGGAGACTATGTTTTTTTTTTTCTCTGTTAGTGTATTGAAATATGTATTCTTTTATCTACTAATGACATCCTTACTCTATTAAAATGAGAATGTGTGTGTGTGTGTGTGTGTGTGTGTAAGGAATAAAATTATAATGAGAGATCCTTATGTTATTAAGGTAAAGAATAAGTTAAAAGACCCAATATATATATATATATACTCTAATAACTTAAGAAATCCCTTACTATGGAAGAGAGAATTTTTTGATTTGTTTTGCCTTAAAAGGTAAGAATTCAAGAATTAAATTAGAGTAAAAATGCGTCCTTCGGGCCTTCACCTTCACTTGCCTTTTTTAACCCCTTAATTTATTATTATTATTTTGTTTTATAAAATCAAGTTAGAACCTGAGATAATTTAGCAAAACATGGCTAGAATGACAATCTATTATTGAGGAATCTATTTTGAAGTAAATAGTACACAAAATGGTGGGGGGGAGGTATATATAATGGCGGTAAAATAATCGATAAGACTCCTTCAATACACACACATATATATTTACTCTTAACGAATTTTTATAAGAAGTTTAATACAGGTATTCTTTCAAAAAGAAAGGAACTCCAAGGGGAGATCTACTAAATTTAAAAATATATTATTTGGTTAGTATTTATTTATCTCTCATAAATTTTAATAACTTTACGCGTAGATAGATTTGTCACTACAAAAAGTTTTGGTTAATGACTTAATGTGGTGCACCCATAAAAAAATTTAAAAAAAAAATGTGCGGAAAACTCGGCACTTGAGTACTTGACTGTAATAAAAAAAAAAAGGTGCAATAAAAGTAATTAATGGGTTTTACAGCAACATTACTAGCAGTCGAAATGCAAGATGACGACAGTGAAAATTTTTCGACTTGGCCCGCCCAATACATTGTCAGGGGACAAGGTCGCCTTGATGCATTGGGACAAAAAGTTGATGTCTTTGTATGACCATGAAACTTACTAATTCTTCCGAATACACCCCATCATCGGGATCCAAGTGCGTAACTGACAAAGTCATGAGCGTTTTTATTTAAAAGTGGAGTTTTAACAGGGTCGGGTTACAGTGCAACTGTGGTACCGTACCACAGTTGTACCAGCCGTTGGATCCACTCAAATGAGTGGGGTCAACTTGAATAAGTGAAAATTCAACGGTTGGGTGCAACTGTGGCACAATACCACAGTTCAACACAGTTTTATCCGTTTTAACATCACTCCAAAATCCTTATAACACCCCTTTTGAAAATACTCCAGTTTAATTTTATATATATACAAATTTATATATTAAAATCAACCATCTTACCATAAATAGTATCCTTCTTCAAAAAGTATCTATTTTAAGTTTTTATCTATAAAATATATACAAATCTTAAATTATTTTCTTCTTATTACATTATTTTATTTCCATAAATTTAAACTCTTGAAATTTTCTAAAAATAATATTTTTTAAAATATAAATATAAATTATATAACGGGGTAGTGTAAAAAGTTTGTGAAAATAATTATTTATTTCAGTGTTTAATTGATTTCCGTTCAAAACATAAAATGAATTCATTTGCATTTGATCATTTAGGTAATTTAAACTAAAAATGAATTTTATGTGAAATTTTGTCGTGTATCGAAAGACCTACTCTTTTTTAATGTTCAACCAAAGATAACTACTTATAATCATTCGATCACAGCCCTTAATTCCGTAACCTAATTTTAAACCATATATCACAAATATTGACCATTAATCGAAACAACACTCTTAGACAAACATCAACAATAATAAATAAATAAATAAATAAATCAGAATGTGTATCCTTAAATTGCGAATAGCTGCTTTAGAGATGTAGATTTAAAATTTCACACTGATTCAACCTTGAGGTTAACAAAATTATTATGTTTTATGGCTTGAGAGTTGAGAAATACTAATACTAATGTTGTGAAGAGTAAATTTTAGTTAGCCGTAAACTAAAAGTTGTTAATTATAGTAAATACGACTTATAATTAGTAACCTTAATAAATTAGAAAAAGTTATTCATCTAGATTTTTCGTAGAATAAGAACCAAATGAAGCCTAAGTGATAATAATCAATCCTGGATGGATGGCATGGCGCTTGTAAATGCAAACACTGACACAGTTTTGAGAGCTAGCTGATGAGTGTCGAGTAGGACACTGTCCACCAGCTAGGTTGTAACAGTAGGGAAGGGAAAGCTACGCAACACGACGGTATCAACAGTGACACCAGCACCAATTCCGAACATAACGCCCCACTCGAGCCCTTCACCTGTGGTGACCTTCCCTTCCTCCGCCGATTTCCTCCTGATTTCATCTAGAATAAAAAACACACTCACCCCACCCATGTTTCCGTACTCGCTTAATACGTGTCTCGTGGCCGAGAGCTTCTGTTGTTTCAGCCCAAGTTTGGCTTCAATTTGGTTCACAATAGCCGGGCCACCGGGTTGAACAATCCAGAACAATGAGTTCCAATCTTTGATTCCGAACGGACTAAACGCCTCATCCAAACATTTCTCAATGTTTTCGGATACCACCGTGGCTACGTTTTTGGACAAATGAACTGTGAGTCCCATTTCCCGGAATTGTCCCGCAACATCTGAGTCGGAGCCCGGCAGAATCGTTTGTGCACCCGACACAATTTGGAACAATGGCTTTTCTGACAATGTAGTGTCAGGATTAGCGCCAATGATTAAAGCTGCGGCGCCGTCGCCGAAGAGGGCTTGGCCTGCAAGGCAGCCTAAGTTGGCATCAGAAGGTCCACGGAAAGTACCAAGGGATAAGTCAGAGCATACGACTAGAACGCGGGTACCAGGGTTGTTTTCAGCAAAGTCCTTGGCCATTCGGATGGCTGTGGCGCCAATGTAACAGCCTTGAAAGTATAGCATGACTCGTTTGACAGATGGGTTGAGGCCCAACATTTTGGTCAGCTGATAGTCAGCCCCGGGCATGTCTACGCCCACAAGTGAGCAGAAAATGAGATGCGTGATCTGGGATTTTGATTGGCCCCATTCTTTGATTGCTTTTGTTGCCGCTTCCTCGCCAAGTTTCGGTACTTCCCTAACCAATATATCTTGACGGCTATCGAGGGAGGAGCCGTCGTAGGCACATATATTTGGGTTCTTTTTGAGAATATCTTCGGTAACATGGAAGTAGCGTTTCTTCACATTTGATTTCTCGCCTGTAAACCACATACAATAACCATGCTGAGAAAAAGCATATGTTAATGTTAATTTATTAATGTGCATGCATGAAATAAAAATACGTAATAAACTCACAGATGCGTTTGAATTTTTGTTTGAGGAGAGTCATGTGGTCACTGTTGGTGACACGGAAGTAATAATCAGGGTAGTCAGCTTGGTATATGCAGTTTGGTGGATTTGCAGTGCCGATGGCTAGGATCGTGGCTAACCCTCCTCCTTGCTGTTGGTTCTTCCCATCTTTAACTTTCTCCATTATATATTCAACCTTGATTTTGATGAACACGGCATGCTAACCAATTTCCAATACTGGTATTTATAGAGTTCTTTTTTTTAAAAAATATTTTAAAAAGTAGGGGAAAAAAATGCTGGTATATAGTTGTAAATTAATTGATAGATTTTCATAAATTGAATGCTAATCATGTAGATCACGTGATGTATATTTTTCTTCACACATCCCTTACCAACATGTAAATTTTTGTAAAAGTATATATGATTAACTCATATACAAAGATCAACTCAAGAGTTGAGGATTGCTTTAATTTTATGATACTTAATTCATAATTGAATTTGTATTATTAATTGATATGGGATTTTTTAAAGCATGGTATATTTTATATATAATATTTTGTATCCATAACATTGTGTTTGGAGCATTAGTAAATATGACAACGTTATGAATACAAAATATTATATATAAAATATACCAAGGCCCATTACCAAATGTAGATACTAATCTATAACTTTATTAATTTTATTCATTCTTGTATATCAGGGCCTCCTATATTAAGTCTATTATGACTAACCCAAACAAATAATGATATGGTTGATTTGCTTAAAATTTAAGGGGATGGTTTGCGATTTCGCTCATTAATCTGCTCTATTCTTATTTATATAGGTCCATTATTGAATATGACATTATAAGAGATGGGATGAAACGTGAGTCCCATGACTACATTATTAGATGTGGATAGAGATTTATAACTTTATTATTCTTGTTTGTTCTTATCTCCTGGAACAACCTAAATTAAATCGACTATGAAATAACCCAAACAAATAATGATATGATTAATTTTTTAAAAAATTTGTGGGGGTGTTCTGGGGCTGTGATCTTTAACCTACTTTGTTATTTTATATATATGTGTCCACTATTGAATATAACTTAACAAAAGATATGATGGAAAGCAAGTCACTTTATTACATTTTGGATAGAGTTATCAACTTCATTTAATACTAAATTGACCAGGGGACATATATGATACAACTATTGAGTTTGTCAGAAGAAGCAAGTCCCATTACTAGACATTATTGATAATATGCCTCCATTTTTGGCTTTCCCCAGAACGTGTATGTGCTCTTGATCAAGAAGCTCCACGTACCAAAACTGTGACAGCGTTAGAATGGTCAACATTGATAGGCTGGAGTTGATAAAATAAATGCCAATGTGTTTCAGCTCACGCAACAATATTGAGTCCCATGACTACATTATTAGATGTGGATAGAGATTTATAACTTTATTATTCTTGTTTGTTCTTATCTTCTGGAACAACCTAAATTAAATCGACCATGAAATAACCCAAACAAATAATGATATGGTTAATTTTTAAAAAAAATTTGTGGGGGTGTTCTGGGGCTGTGCCTTTTAACCTACTTTGTTATTTTATATATATGTGTCCACTATTGAATATAACTTAACAAAAGATAGGATGAAAATCAAGTCACTTTATTACATTTTGGATAGAGTCACTTTATTACATTTTGGATAGAGTTATCAACTTCATTTAATACTAAATTGACGTGGGGACATATATGATACAGCTATTGAGTTTGTCAGAAGAAGCAAGTCCCATTACTAGACATTATTGATAATATGCCTCCATTTTTTGCTTTCCCCAGAACGTGCATGTGCTCTTGATCTAGAAGCTCCACGTACCAAAACTGTGACAACGTTAGAATGGTCAACATTGATAGGCTGGAGTTGATAAAATAAATGACAATGTGTTTCAGTTCGTGCAACAATATTGAGTCCCATGGCTACATTATTAGATGTGGATAGAGATTTATAACTTTATTATTCTTGTTTGTTCTTATCTCCTGGAACAACCTAAATTAAATCTACTATGAAATAACCCAAACAAATAATGATATGATTAATTTTTAACCTACTTTGTTATTTTATATATATGCATCCACTATTGAATATAACTTAACAAAAGATAAGATGAAAAAAAAGTCACTTTATTACATTTTGGATAAAGTGATCAATTTCATTTAATACTAAATTGACATGGGGACATATATGATACAACTATTGAGTTTGTCAGAAGAAGCAAGTCCCATTACTAGACATTATTGATAATATGCCTCCATTTTTGGCTTTCCCCAGAACGTGCATGTGCTCTTCATAAAGAAGTTCCACGTACCAAAACTGTGACATCGTTAGAATTGTCAACATTGATAGGCTAGAGTTGATAAAATAAATGACAATGTGTTTCAGCTCGCGCAACAATATTGAGTCCCATAACTACATTATTAGATGTGGATAGAGATTTATAACTTTATTATTCTTGTTTGTTCTTATCTCCTGGAACAACCTAAATTAAATCTACTATGAAATAACCCAAACAAATAATGATATGATTAATTTTTAACCTACTTTGTTATTTTATATATATGCGTCCACTATTGAATATAACTTAACAAAAGATAGGATGAAAAGCAAGTCACTTTATTACATTTTGGATAGAGTTATCAACTTCATTTAATACTAAATTGACGTGGGGACATATATGATACAGCTATTGAGTTTGTCAGAAGAAGCAAGTCCCATTACTAGACATTATTGATAATATGCCTCCATTTTTGGCTTTCCCCAGAACGTGCATGTGCTCTTCATCAAGAAGCTCCACGTACCAAAACTGTGACAGCGTTAGAATGGTCAACATTGATAGGCTGGAGTTGATAAAATAAATGACAATGTGTTTCAACTCGCGCAACAATATTGAGTCCCATGACTACATTATTAGATGTGGATAGAGATTTATAACTTTATTATTCTTGTTTGTTCTTATCTCCTGGACCAACCTAAATTAAATCGACTATGAAATAACCCAAATAAATAATGATATGGTTAATTTTTAAAAACATTTGTGGGGGTGTTCTGGGGCTGTGCTCTTTAACCTACTTTGTTATTTTATATATATGCGTCCACTATTGAATATAACTTAACAAAAGATATGATGAAAAGCAAGTCACTTTATTACATTTTGGATAGAGTTATCAACTTCATTTAATACTAAATTGACGTGGGGACATATATGATACAGCTATTGAGTTTGTCAGAAGAAGCAAGTCCCATTACTAGACATTATTGATAATATGCCTCCATTTTTGGCTTTCCCCAGAACGTGCATGGGCTCTTCATCAAGAAGCTCCACGTACCAAAACTGTGACAGCGTTAGAATGGTCAACATTGATAGGCTGGAGTTTATAAAATAAATGACAATGTGTTTCAACTCGCGCAACAATATTGAGTCCCATGACTACATTATTAGATGTGGATAGAGATTTATAACTTTATTATTCTTGTTTGTTCTTATCTCCTGGACCAACCTAAATTAAATCGACTATGAAATAACCCAAACAAATAATGATATGGTTAATTTTTAAAAACATTTGTGGGGGTGTTCTGGGGCTGTGCTCTTTAACCTACTTTGTTATTTTATATATGTGTGTCCACTATTGAATATAACTTAACAAAAGATAAGATGAAAAGCAAGTCACTTTATTACATTTTGGATAGAGTTATTAACTTCATTTAATACTAAATTGACGTGGGGACATATATGATACATCTATTGAGTTTGTCAGAAGAAGCAAGTCCCATTACTAGACATTATTGATAATATGCCTCCATTTTTGGCTTTCCCCAGAACGTGCATGTGCTCTTCATCAAGAAGCTCCACGTACCAAAACTGTGACAGGGTTAGAATGGTCAACATTGATAGGCTGGAGTTGATAAAATAAATGACAATATGTTTCAACTCGCGCAACAATATGTAGTCTCATGACTACATTATTAGATGTGGATAGAGATTTATAACTTTATTATTCTTGTTTGTTCTTATCTCCTGGACCAACCTAAATTAAATCGACTATGAAATAACCCAAACAAATAATGATATGGTTAATTTTTAAAAACATTTGTGGGGGTGTTCTGGGGCTGTGCCCTTTAACCTACTTTGTTATTTTATATATATATGTTCACAATTGAATATAACTTAACAAAAGATAGGATGAAAAGCAAGTCACTTTATTACATTTTGGATAGAGTTATCAACTTCATTTAATACTAAATTGACGTGGGGACATATATGATACAGCTATTGAGTTTGTCAGAAGAAGCAAGTCCCATTACTATACATTATTGATAATATGCCTCCATTTTTTGCTTTCCCCAGCACGTGCATGTGCTCTTCATCAAGAAGCTCCACGTACCAAAACTGTGACAGGGTTAGAATGGTCAACATTGATAGGCTGGAGTTGATAAAATAAATGACAATGTGTTTCAACTCGCGCAACAATATTGAGTCCCATGACTACATTATTAGATGTGGATAGAGATTTATAACTTTATTATTCTTGTTTGTTCTTATCTCCTGGACCAACCTAAATTAAATCGACTATGAAATAACCCAAACAAATAATGATATGGTTAATTTTTTAAAAAAATTGTGGGGGTGTTATGGGGCTGTGATCTTTAACCTACTTTGTTATTTTATATATATGTGTCCACTATTGAATATAACTTAACAAAAGATAGGATGGAAAGCAAGTCACTTTATTACATTTTGGATAGAGTTATCAACTTCATTTAATACTAAATTGACCTGGGGACATATATGATACAACTATTGAGTTTGTCAGAAGAAGCAAGTCCCATTATTAGACATTATTGATAATATGCCTCCATTTTTGGCTTTCCCCAGAACGTGCATGCGCTCTTGATCAAGAAGCTCCACGTACCAAAACTGTGACAGTGTTAGAATGGTCAACATTGTTAGGCTGGAGTTGATAAAATAAATGACAATGTGTTTCAGCTCGCGCAACAATATTGAGTTCCATGACTACATTATTAGATGTGGATAGAGATTTATAACTTTATTATTCTTGTTTGTTCTTATCTCCTGGAAAAACCTAAATTAAATTTACTATGAAATAACCCAAACAAATAATGATATGATTAATTTTTTAAAAAAATTTGTGGGGGTGTTCTGGGGCTGTGCTATTGAACCTACTTTGTCATTTTATATAGGGAAAATATCCACCGTCCACCTATTTTTTATAATTTTTTTAAAAATACACATTTCCTTCTTTTTTTTGCTGAAATCCACCTAAAGTAACATTTTGTTTCACTTTTCCACTTCCGATTGGAATCTGTTCAGAAAACTAACGAAAACTTAAAAAAATGACAATTTTACCCCCAAAACGAAAATTACAATTGCACCCTAAAAAATACAAAAAATAATCAGATTTAATAATGAATATCATTATTGGTACGTTAATGAAGTGCAAAAAAATCTTAACTACTAGAGATTATCACTCAATGAATAATAAAACTCTACTTATCTTAAATTCAATTGATGGTTTGCGAGATTGGGCTATTTTTAATACTACTGTTATAATTTAGCATTCTAATTACAGACATATTTAAAAAAAAAAACTTGCACCTGATGGTTGTGGAATTAATTTCTTTATTAACCGATGGAAAAAATAATTAGATTTAATCTGATTATTTTTTGTAATTTTTAAGATGAAATTATAAATTTCGTTTTGAGGGGTTAAATGGTCATTTTTTTAAGTTTCCGTTAGTTTTCTTGACGGATTCCAAACGGATGTGGAAAAGTGAAACAAAATGTAACTTTAGGTAGATTCCAGCCCAAAAAAAAAAGGAATTGTGTATTTTTGAAAAAGTTAGAAAAAACAGGTGGATGGTGGATGTTTTCCCTTATATATATATGTGTCCATTATTGAATAGAAATATTATCATTTTTCCGCCAAAGGTATTCTGACACACCATGTCAGTACCACGGTTTTGTAAAACCATCAATTTACCACCAAACGTTTAAACTGTTAACATTTTCCCACCATTCCGTTAAAACTCAGTTAATATCTAACGGAAAATTCATAAAAGGTCAATTTTACCCATGGAGCGTAAAAGACCATATAATTATCACACGAATTTAGTGGATGAGGTTTTTTATTCACATCCAAATAATCTTTAGGAGAAAATTAAAAAAAAATGGATTGGGTCCTCTGGCTAGGGCAAATTAAGAATTGAAAATTTTGGAGCGAAATGCCATAGGATTTAAAATGATAGGGACCAAATAATATTTAGTTGAATAAACCTTTTTTCGAGCCTTTTCACACGGAAAAAAATATTTATTTTTAAAATTTTTTAAAACTCATACTATTACATTAACATGATAATTATATTAGTTTTTATTATTTTAAATTTTACTCTCACAACCATCAAACAATTCAAAATCTTTAAAGAAAATATCACATAATGCTAAGTAAGTGAATTAACATTCTCAAATGAGAGATCAACTAAAGTCTTAAATCTAAGTCACTTGTTGGTTAACTAAAACTTTAATTAAGTAAATACTTAAATATAATTTCTTAAATGACATAATTTTGTAGTTTGATTAATATTTTATTCTTAAATCATATAAGCTCAAGGTTATGTGTTGCTGAGATAAAGCAAAAGCTCAATTTTATAAGCTCAAGGTTAATTACATGGTTTTTTACGCTCCAGGAGTAAAATTAATCTTTTATGAATTTTTCGTTACATATTAACTGAATTTTAACGGAATGGTGGGAAAATACTAACAGTTTAAACGTTTAGTGAAAATTTGATGATTTTACCAAACTATGGTACTGACATGATGTATCAGAATATTTTTGGTAGGAAAATGATAATATCCCTTATTGAATATAACTTAATAAAAGATAGGATGAAAAGCAAGTCACTTTATTATATTTTGGATAGAGTCATCAACTTCATTTAATACTAAATTGACGTAGGGACATGTATGATACAACTATTGAGTTTGTCAGAAAAAAGCAAGTCCCATTACTAGACATTATTGATAAGATGCCTCCATTTTTAGCTTTCCCCATAACGTGCATGTGCTCTTGATCAAGAAGCTCCACGTACCAAAACTGTGACAACGTTAAAATGGTCAACATTGATAAGCTGGAGTTGATAAAATAAATGACAATGTGTTTCAGCCCGCACAACAATTATTGTCTGTTCGTCAGTTTGGTGGTTGAATTTGAAAGGTTCTGTCGGATCAAGTTTATAATGGACACAACCGCCAAAGCCGCCCCTCAAATTCTCAAGTTAACCATATCATTATTTGCTTGAGTCTATATCACAATAAATTTTACTTAGGCGATAAAAATTAATATAGACGTCTCATTGTAAAATACATATCAGTAATTCAAAAAATGGAAAAAGAAGTTGCAGATTATTTCACGTGGAAATAATCTAAGTAGCTAGGAATCGATGGCATTGCTGGGGAAATTTCAAGAGACCCAACGACCTCAAGGTTTGGCTTCAATACTAAGCCATAGGCACAGCAAATCCAGCAAACTGTGTGTACCAAACTGATTATCCTGATTTTTACTTCCGAATCACTAGCAGCAATCACATGACAGAGTTGAAGGAGAAATTCAAGCGCATGTGTACGCACATTTAGTTGTTCATCTATGCATCACTTAAACAATCTATTGATGACTCGTTGTAGAATCATATATAAGCAGCTTTATATAGATCACGCAGGCAAATAAACATCATTTTGCCACTGTTATCTTGTGTTTTTTTTGCTAACTGTAAAGAAACGCTACACGTACCTAACTGAAGAAGTTCTCAAGGAGAATCCAAGCTTATGCACGTATGATGCCCCATCTTTGACGCTCGTCAAGATATTCTAGTTCCTAAGGTACCAAAACTCGGCAAAGAAGCAGTATCAAAGGCCATCAAAGAATGGGGACAACCCATATCAAAGATCACTCATCTCATTTCCTGTTCAGTTTCAGGTGTAGATATGCCTGGTGCAGATTATCAACTTACAAAACTTCTTGGCCTTAAACCATCTGTTAAAAGAGTGATGTTGTATGCGCAAGGCTGTTCTGCTGGCGCAACGGTTCTACGCCTCGCCAAGGACTGCTGAAAGCAATGCTGGTGCACGCGTTCTAGTTGTCTGCTCTGAGATTACTGTTGGTACTTTCCGAGCACCTTCTGATGAAAACTTGTCATGTCTTGTAAACCGGGCAATTGTTGGTGACGGTACAGCAGCTCTGATCGTTGGTGCCTGTCCTGATATAAACACAGAGCGACCATTGTTCCACATTGTGCCAACTGCACAGACAATTCTTCCAGATTCGGAAGATGCAATCAAGGGGCATTTTCGAGAGGTCGGTCCGACTGTTCATTTGTCAAAGAACTAGTCCCCATTGATTGCTGATAACATTGACAAGTTCTTGGCCGAAGCTTTTGATCAAGTTAGCTTGAATGATCATGATTGGAACTCTTTGTTCTGGATGATGCATCCCATTGGACCAGCAGTTCTTGACCAGATTGAAGGGAAACTTGGACTAGAGAAAACGAAACTCAGAGAAACTCGACACGTTCTAAGCGAGTATGGAAACATGGCGAGCGCCACTGTATTATTTGTTCTGGATGAGATGAGGAAGAGATCGGTGGAAGAAGGAAAGGCAACCACAGGAGAAGAACTTGAATGGGGAGTCCTGCTTGGATTCGAGGCAGGCCTCACTGTTGAAGCAATTGTGTTGCGTAGCATCCCTATGGTTTCTAACTGAGGAGTTGAAACCACTTGCTGAATAAGCTTAATCTATTGCAATGATAACGAAAGCATGCATTTCATGTATTTACAAATAAATCTGGCGGAGGACACCGGCATACCTGAAATGCTATTAAGTGGTTTAATAAAGATTAGAGATCCACTAAGTTCAAATTCATTGTTATCACTCGAGCATTATCTGTGCAACTTAAATCACTGCTGCAAATGCCAGAATCGAAAAACTTAACGTTAAAGAAACTGCTCCGAACACATGCCTGGCGAACTGAAATTGGCTTTTAACATTCAATAATCCATCAAGTTGACCAGCACATTTCCAAATTAACCAACATTCCCAGGAAAAAGGACCAAAATCATGAAAAGCTCCACAATTTGTTATCTATCACACTATTTTTACAGAATCAATTTGAAGACAATATTAACAGCAAACTGGGTCAGACTGAATATATTCCTCACAAACAATGTGAATATCCTATAAATGGCTACAAAAACCTTAATCCTGAAAGACTTGGACTATGTCATATGTTGATCACTACCAATAGATTGTCCTTGCTTCCGGTTCAGAGAGACATTTATAGCTTTGGCTGCGGCTGTGGCAGAGTCTTCCCTCTTGACAACTCTTTCAAGCTCTAAAACCTTCTCTGACAACAATGTAACATTTGTATTTGTGGATTGGACCAATTTGTTTGCAGTTTCCAGAGCAGTGCATAACTGGTAACCGGGAAAAAACAAATGAGTAAAAAAAGGGAAACAGTCAGATAACTGAAAATAACTATTTTCCTCGAGTAACTGCCCTTTTAGGAAACAAACTGAGTATAGAATAGTGCAATAACCTAAAATCTAGAGCAAAAGTTGTATGCAAGAATTACATAAAGGGGAAATTGAGGGTCGTCAAGAACAGCCTGCCTGTTTAAGTCATAAAAGATAAAGTTCACAAACCACCATTATGCCTAACGGTGGAAATTTGCAACAAGACCCATCAAACTGATACAAGCACAGTACAAAGTTAGTGGATTTAGATTTTCATAACCAATTTATTAAACATGTCAAGTTCAGGTTTAGAGTTCCCTACACACAAACCTGTTTATGACACAATTAACTATACAATTAATCATATCATGTTGACTCGTACTTTTTACAATAGACAATAGAATTATGTCGTAACTATCATATTTTAAAGTGTTTAGTCATATTTAGACCAAAATTGATTAAATTTGTGTAGTTATTACTGCAAATATTTTGGAAAACATATTAAAATAAACATGTTAAATGGGCAAAATTATAGAAAAAAATCTTAAACTATGTTAAATGGTGAAAAAATTATAGCACATCCTATATGTGTGTCAGGATAGCGTTCAGGATTCCTGACATGATTAACCAACAATTCAGATCTATATAGGCTCAACTTGGCACGATACAACCACAACACACCAACCCAAATTGCCACTCATCTATGCCTTCTCCCATTTTGCCACACCCAAGATGAAAAAATGATACAGAAAAAAGAGGACATAGAAGAAAAGGTTACTGTCAAACTAAAACAACATGTTTTTTGAGATAGAAGAATCAACATCAGTCCCTTGGATGCGGATACAAAAGAAGCAGTGCCACATCAAGAATAACATAAGATGATGATGGTTCCTACAGCATAACT
The DNA here is from genome assembly GCF_000493195.1 of Citrus x clementina. Taxonomy (NCBI): domain Eukaryota; kingdom Viridiplantae; phylum Streptophyta; class Magnoliopsida; order Sapindales; family Rutaceae; genus Citrus; species Citrus x clementina. Next base: position 37,159,423 of record NW_006262201.1, on the reverse strand, counting down.
GAATTAAATACGTGCTATACATACTTCAATACATGTCCAATTAGCTGTAGAACACAATATCCCATAAAATATGATCATTAAAGAAAAGCTAATTCTTCATATAACAAACATTCTTCAATAAAGATGATCCATTACCTTCAGTGTTAGAGCTGTCCATGAGTGGTCTGAACCAGAAAATGCCTTGTTTAATTGATCGTAGTTTTCCTGAAGCAAAATGATTGAAATGAACGTGCTTACAATCTTGAGAAGTAATTAGATAAGTTAACCATATTATGTAGAACCATAAACAAGTTATCCTGCCATGCAATAACCATAATCTGTTGGTGAGCCTCCTGTTTATTTCTTTTAATTTGCCAATCCCCCTGTATAACCATAGGAAGGGGATCAAGTGACACCACACTAATGTGCATTTAACTTGCAAGCCATAAGATGCCATCTCAATGAATAAAATTATCTTCTCAATAGAACAAATCAAGAACAGATTAAACTAAGTCATTTAAAAAGGACAAATTACAGCACTAGGCTCTATTACTTAATGTTAAACAGACACAAAGTTCAACACAGTGTTTTTGGCTTCATCGCTTCGTAAATTTCAGGGTAAATTCGGCTAAGATTCAGTAAATTACTTGAACGACTAATCTAACAACAAATATGAGCTACTCATAATTCGATGACATTGAGCTAGCAATAAGAACTTCTTTTTTTTTTCATTTTGACAATTACCCATTAATTAAAAAACGAACAAATCAAGATCAGACAAGGTGGGGAAAAAATAAACTTCAAAAAAACACGAACATGAAAATATAGAGGAAGAAGAGAACCTGAAAAAGCTTGGTGAGGTCCAATGAATGAGGGGTACTATTGGAATCTTGAACTAACGAAGATGGTGAAGAAGAATGGGAACTGTCAGAAGCTGTAACAGTTTCTCCTCCCACATCGCTTAACAGATCTCCGATTGTCAGGAGTGGCCCTCCTATTCCTCTCATCTTTATCTCGCTCTCCAGCTTCGTTTTATTTTCCATTTTATACGCACCGGAGCCCGGTACGGTGTAAACGATGCCAATTACCAAATTACAATATCTCGATACTCTCTGATATTTAAGAAAACCACAAACAGGGATATTATTTATATTATTGTTCGTTTGAGTCCCTGTAATTAGATTTGGTAATTTCTGTTGATAAAAATAGTGATGTGTGTCATAAGAACGTGAGTTTTTGTGTCTATAAGTATTGTTTATTTGTTTATCTTTTTAATTTTTTTAATGTGTCAGAATATTTTTATAATTTATTACAAAATATGGTAGATAATTTTATTAAATTATTACGTAAATACAGTAGAATTATTAGATTATATTTGATATTTATAAAATAATAAATCTCGCACCAAGTAAATTTAACTTTAAAAATAATAGAGTTATATGACACAAACAACAAAATAATACGATGGACCCGTCCAAATATATCTACCATTCTACCTCAGGAGTGAATTCTTAACAAAATTTGACAATGCATAATACTTTCATGAGAACCTATATGATAAAAACTTCAAAACTCTATGTTTAACTGTGAATTTATAAAAAATAAGATAAAATACCCCTTTTGAATTCACGTTTAAGAGAAGAGCGACTCCACTAAATTCAATGTTTTCTTACATACACAGACACAGTGGCGCTGTGTTATTCCTCTAGGCTCAATCTTCGATCAGGTGAGTTTCGAATCTTAGTTAATCATATGGGTATCCAGAATTTTGAGAAATTAAATGATCTTTTATGTCGTCGTTGTTTTAAATTTTGTTTTTGTGTACTTTTTTTTTTGAACTTTGAAAGTTTTGTCATTTTTGCAGATAACTGGGCTAGTCAAGCACAAGCAGTTAAAAGAGTGAGGACAATGGCTAGTCAGGAGACAGTGAAGCAACTTGAAGATTGCTCAGTTTCCAAGTCAGTGATATTTCAAGAAACCTTTTAATCTGTCTTTCTATTTCAATGGAGTCGAATCTGCAATTGTTCTTCTATATGTTGGTGAAGACTGAAGCTATTTTCTTAATTGGATTATAGTATTTGTGTATTTGAAAGTTTTGCTTGAACTGTATGCATTTACAGTAAGTTCCATCTTTGTGATTCTTGGAGTCTTATGCTACCCTCTGGTTTTGTGAAATTCTTGGGGGAAAAAAATACAGACAAAGGGTATGTAACAGTAGCCTGCTTATTTATATGTTCATTTGGACTGATTGGCAATTCAAATGTTCTTTAATGAATTCTTAGTGCCACCGTGTTCTTTGTTAGAGTTGAGTTGTTAGAAGTAATTAGTTAGTTTTTATTGAAACAAGGAACTGACAATAATATTTTTCATTGTTTTTTTGAATTCTTGATTTATCTAACTTGTGTGATATTCGACTGACACAAGACAGTCCTCAACGACGCAGCGAGTGCTTTTTTTTTCCATTGTATGATATTATAATTTGGTTGGCATACCAACAACTCTATTTTCCTGATGCTGTGTTGGTTGCCTTTTGTGTTGTCAATTAGTAGTTAGTGTTATTTATTCAATTTCTTGATAATTCTCTACATTCCAGAGGTCTCAAATGATGAGTTTTCTCTTGGAACTTTTAAAAGTGCACACAATTTGTTTTTCATATTGATAATAGGTAAACTATGAATACTTTGCACGCTTTCATAGTAACTAGCACCCAAGGATGAGGGTGCTTGAATCCACATCACTGGGTGAGACAAGGTTGTTGGCTTTATCTGTAGAACCCGTGCTCGAACAGTTTACTGCCTTTAAGGGATCCAAAAGTAAACCAGGCTAAGGCTTAGCTCAAAGCAGACAATATCATACTACATGGGAGTGGGCCAGCACATCCATTGCCGATTATGCATTTTGGATTCTGATACTAAGTAAATAACTCAGATATCTAAGATACGACCATTATATTGGTATCTTTTGCAATAACATGGATAGCGAATGATATGTAATATTCTAAGCTATGTGTGGTAGTATCCAGACAAGTCAACTAATATGAGGGTTGGATGTTTTTGACTCAGCATTATTTGGAGAATGTTGATGCAGTGCTCCACACATATCTTGATCACTTAACCTCAGTGATGTTTACCGTTACTGAAATGTTTCTTCATTTTGATGATTCAATGCGTGCTAGTGATTATGGTGATTTTTGTGCTCTGAAAATGTACTTCTCTTTTCAATTGCTTGGCTTGTATTGTTATTGATCCATAATATCCCTAGCTGGCACAAGCTGTAAAACAGAAATGAGAATAATTCAAATCTTTGCTATGAAATACTAGAATTGTATATGAATTGAAGTTGCTATTGCAACATTGAAAGCTAGCATGATTTTCATTTTGAGCTCGTATGTCAGAGTTAGTAACGAAGCATGTATATATACATAAAATACCAAAGGGTCACAAGTTTATGTTGCTCAGCATACTTCAATAGAGCGTCAACATGTCTCATTTTTCATTCATATCTCGCAAAATTCTCTTACCCATGGTAGAATTGATATCCAAGTTATTTTAAAGTTTATGGCCTTTTTATTGATCCAAATTTATGTTGTGTTTCACAATCGAGTGTTCTTTGGATGTTGAATGTCTGCAGTGCATTGGGGACATGGGTATTCTCAGTAGCCGGAGCTTTGCTTGCAATTCCGGTTGGGATAAAACGCAAATCTTTAGCGCCCCTTGTATTTTTTGGCACAACTGGTACTATGCTTGACATCATTATGGGGGTCAGTGCTTGTGAAAGAGAACATGCAGAACGCCAAATGAAGCTATTGGAAGCCCAAAATGCTGCAGCCGATGCTTCTTTAACTGAGACAGGAACTGAGACTTGAACTAAAGTCTAGATGACCATGTATCTCTGTATGAGGGTGCTCTGAGTTCGTTTTTCTTGCTGTAGGAGACTCGCTCATTTAGAATATCAGTTCTCTTTGCCTTGATTTTCCGTTCGTCTTTTCATTGCACGATCAATGACTTTGATGTTGTTCAGGCATACTATAATATCAGCGAATAAAAATCAGAGTGTTCATCCAGAAAGGAGATGCTTTTTCATAAATGTGCTTGCGTTTGGCAGCCAAGAGGAATTGGTGGAAGCTTGAGAATTGAGATGTGCTTTTCCACGTCACTTCTACAATTCTATTCAACCGCAAAATGTCCTCCAATTTATCCAGTTATTCTCCTTTGCATGAGCCTAATTTGGAGTGCACTTTAAGTCGTCAAAAATCAGAAACTATAAATGGAAGAGTTTTTGGCCAATCTTTAGCGCAAGCATGTAACATAATATTTACACCCAAATTTAATGAATATATTTTTCGGCGATTAGTGACAACGCTATTTCATCACAAAGCATGGAGCCCAGACAGGAACCATTTCAAGCCTTCCATTTTCCCTATGTAAGCTGGAATTTATAATCACCCGAAATTTCAAGGGACTGTTTTTCCTTGCTCCAGCAGCATTTTCAGAAGAATTATCCAAATCAGATAAAAGTACTTACTAGCACATTGGTATTTTTTCCTTCCCCTACAGAGTCTTATCTGCATCTAATAAGCAAGACCCCACAAATGCTTCTGCAGTCATCTTGCGAAGATTAGTAGCTTTGGGGGTATAATGATTCTCCTTTTGAACACCTCCTGGATGAGGGGACTGATCATGATCTTTACCTCTATAGCACTGGTAGACTCTTTCAGCCCTGATGTTTCCGAACAAAAATTCAGCCGCCTTGTTTCTGATGAGGAGGGGCATGTATTCCAATTCATCCCCGACATATATAACTGCAGTAAAAAGCCAGAGAGACTAGCATTAGCAATGGCCAACAAGTTCAAATGAAAAAAGTTGCATTATATTAAATCGACGCTCCAAAAAGAAAGCCGCAGGCTTATAAATTCAAGAAATGAATTGTACCATAAAAGGCCTATAGATCAAGCCCACTGCATGACGGCGATTTGAGCATCGTTCACGGTAGAGTAGGGCACAGAGTTTTGCCCGAATGTGGACCTGCCGTGTGGGGGAAAAAGACAAAAAAAAAAGTTAGATAATCATAACAATTGCCTTATAGAAAGCATTCAGAATTCATTTTCTTGCATAATTGCGAACCACATGGCTAGCAGCCTGTACAAATGAGATCTTCCACTAAATCTTTATCCTCTGTTCTACATAGTCTCCGGCTGAAGAACATTTTTTTCACACCCAAATTCACCAAGTGCTTTCCAGGTAATTGGCAGAAAAAATTTCACCAGTACATGCATCGAAAAATTGCCTTACGGGGACTGGTCAATCACGATACTTCTGAAAGCGAAAAACAATCCCTTGATTTTCTTTCTTCAGGCACCTTCCAATTCCTAGAGAGTTGCCTCCTTCGACTGCGCAAGATATTCCCACACATTAGTTACTACTGAAAAAATTATGGATGGTGCAGTCTAACATGGAGATCACACACATGAAGAAAAATATGATTATTATTTGTCATTGGAGAGGGCGAAAAAGGAAAGAGACAACAAACTAGTTGATACATGGTACAAATACAAGCACTAGTACATATGAAAACAGCAGGGAATTTTTAAAAAATTTGGTGTAACGCGTATGTCCATGCGAAAACGAAAACCTTCTTTGTCTGAAAGTACCTGGGAGTTGTGCACTAGAAGTTGTAAAGCAGACTTAGTCCGCTGAACCCATTCTGCGACCTTCGATAGCTTCTCTTTTATCGATTTCCTACTTGAGATCCGGCCAGTAAGTCATCAACACCTGCATGAGCGGAGACAAGACTAAACATTTTTGAATTGCGTTAACTAAGTTCAATGTACGCTTCAAACTCTTTTTAACTTTTGAGATAAACAGAATGCAGTACCTTTTGAAATAAGTGATTCATAAGGGTGGATTGATTGAACATTGCAATGATGAAATATCTTTACTTTGTAACAGTACGACATCACCGGCAAATGCCACGCATTGCCTTCTCAATAGCTTTTGCCACAAAGAAACTGAGAAAAACCGCAGCGTCTCATCTCCCACCGTCCACCTTTCGATGGTATGTACTGGATGGTGCACAACAGTTATCAATAATAATTAACAAAAGAAGAAATAAATACGCGGGTACACGAATTATGAATATGGAATAAAGAGAGACAGACACCTGGACGGGAGTGGAGCAATGAATGGAGACGATAAGCTGAACGACGAAATCGCCGAAATGAGAAGCCGCTTGGGATAAATCGATCAATGGTCCGTACCATCCGATTGTTGACGTCATTTCTCAGTATGCATGCCTAATTTACATTTTAATTCAGAATTTTATCAAGAGTTAGAGAACAGTCTAATCGCTCAACTTCAAGTAGCATTTTTGGCGCGTTATTAATTAATTAATATCGGTTAGGGCTTTATCCCGGTGTTCGGATACAGCGCCAGCGGTACCGGAGCATGGAATGCTATTCTTTTATGCCACTCTTGTTTTGCAAAACGATCCATTAATATGTTAGAGCTAGAGCTCAGATGATGAAATCTCAGCATTATTGTTTTTTAAATCCACTTACGATAACGTCAAATATCTTATATTTTAAATTAAATTAAAATTGGGTTCAGTCTTAAAATATAGTGATGGATTATATTGTATAAATTTTAATAATAATATATCATATTATTCTTGTAAATACATATTACAGCTCAATTTGACTACAGTAATTTAGATGTGTTTGAAATTAAGATTAAGTAGTTGTAGTTTAAAAAATTATAGCTTAAAAAATTATAATATTAAGATATTTAATGAATACTCACTGTTGTAACTTATAAACTATGATAATAAAAAAATATTATATTTTTAATAATTTTATTAAAATTATTATTTAAAATTTACATTTACTATATATTACTAACTTTTATTTTATACTTACAATTTTTTCTCACAGCAATTATAACTTAAAATTTACAACATATCAATCCCCAAGGCACCCTTTGTCTATACTCCTCCAACAGCTAAACATAAACATTACTGTAGTAATAATAAAGGAAGAAATCCGCGACAAAATAATCTGCAATGGAGAACATTAAAAAAAAATCTCACACATTGTTTAACACTTCCATTTCAACGCAAGGGGGATCACTCTTAAGAAGCAGTGAATGAAATTTGACAGCTCGTCATACGTCACTGCAAACGGTGTAAAGAACAAAAATAGAGAGAGCTAAAATAAGGTCCATCTGCCCACCCTTACCAAAAATTATCGGGATGCAGCAGTCCGATATTACATGTGAAAATGAAATATAAAATCCGAGAGCTCTGACGCTCACAATTGAAGCACTGGATTCGGGTGTGAATTAGACTGGAACTGACACCATACAAAAACAAGGGGCAATTCCAGCAAGTAGCTTTTCTTAAAAACAGCCACCAAAGCTCGGAGTCATTGAAGACCCACCCGTTATTTACAACTCCCACCCAATGTCTTGGCATCAATCAGATTCACCAAGCATTTCCAAATGAAACCCATAAATTATCATTTTTTTTTCATCCCTAAAACTCTAATTCAACTATACATTATCTATCTACATCTGGTTACAGCGTTTGACCATTCTGTAGAAAACACTCTATCCTCCTTAAGTACAGGGCTAATACTAGATTTGTCACTTTCAAACACATTTTACCTCATGTAGGAGCTCATGTAGAGCCGCACACCAATTTCAAGCGGTCCATCACCCCCACCGATTGCATTAAGTGCCACAGGAATTGTAGAGAGGAGAGGTATAGTTAAAGGGAATACCCCAGGATCAACTCCAGAGTTTGAAGAGGATCCGGAACACTGTCGTTTAGCATTTGCATCAGTTGTAAAGCACTTGTTAACACTGCCTCCAAACATGCCATGTTCCTCTTTCAGGTCATTAGGTCTAACAACCAATGCAACTTCTTCAAGAGCTTTATAGTTACCAGGACCACCTCTCTTAAATGAACGTTTTTGAGCACATAAACTAAGCACCAATGTAGAAGTAGTGTCAAGCCATTCTACTATCAAACCTTCAACTTCATCATAATATATTCGCCGTTCAATCTGACAAAAGAAGAAACGGTGCATGAGGCTAAAAAAGACATTTAAAATACAATAGAAATCACGGAATACACAAGGCTATGAACTCCTTACAGCCAGCTTCTCAATGTATACGGTCATAAATCTTGGCCCAAGAGCCAACACTCTTGCTTCCGACAATAAAACCTGAAATTTTAATACAAAAAACAAAGACATCAAATTTAACACGAAAGATATGCAACCAGGCTTAATCAAATGGAAGCAAGCATCAGATTGAAAATTACAAGACCTTTCCTCAAATTCAAATGTCATGCACTCATCTACTCTAAAAGTTTACACACAAAACCACAATCAGCAATCTGAATGGTTGTTGGTGAGCCACATCAACCAAAATGCTTAATTAATCAGAGATTGCCCATCTTTTTTGGAAGTTAGGAACTGTCCAAATGTGACAATGCAGAACAACACAGATAAATGGAACAAGACAGTAAGAAATAGCATATCATAACCATATGTCTTGGAAGTTGGGTGTAGAAATGTGACAATTCACAGCAACACAGATTATAAAATGATACAATGGATCAAAACACTAAGAGATAGCATTATCACGTTTAATATTTAACTATAGTAAGTTCACAATGCACAGCAAATATATTGCAACACCACAGAAACAACATATCATAGGTCCCAGCAATAACATGAAGTCTGTCATATCGAAACAATGGTCAAATAGTATTATCTAGTCTATTGTAACAAAAGTCTCCCCCCCCAAACAAAAAAAAAAACAAAAAACCCGACTCGTATGCCTGATGGCCTCATTATTGATAAATCAACTGAATTATACCTAAAAAGATTTAAAATAGAAATTTATTCCTTTATTGTTTACCCTAACCATTTCTATACTCAATAGCAGGCTGAAATTTATTTTAAATTTGATTAATTCAGCTATCCCTCATATCAATTCCTTGTTACTAAGTTTAGCACATGTCATAGTTGCAGCTATACATAGATGATAGAAAAAGAGGTGAGATATAAAATTAGGCAACTAAATAATACCTCTTTTTTCTTCAGCAAAATCCACATATAGAGTTTCACACAGGCATCCTTAACATTCCTACAAGCGAGCTTTCGATCATTACAATGTGTAGCAACATTCACGAGTATATCAGCACAGGGAACTCCATATTTTAATGCTGCAACTGATAATGCTTCCCTGCCTTCAAGAGATTCTGCAGCATCTTTATCGTAAAAAATACCAGTTAAAAATCTTCCTCTCACTCCCTCCCTATGGTTATTTTTTGGCAACGTTCTTCTATGCTTCCAGTACAACTTCTCAGCTTCTAAAGCTGCATTCAATGTCCTGTGTACTACAAGATCAGGATACCGGCGCAGTGGTGCAGTAAAATGCGTATAAACAGGAAAAGCAAGTGCATAATGACCCCAATCTGTATCATCTTTGAAATCACCACTACAAAAGTAGGAGGCCAATTGCATTGGTCTTGTAGCATAATTGATAAGAATATCAAACAGAACATAATCATCCTTGAGCTTTTCCCGGGCTTGCTCCAGTGACTGATGGAACTGACCAGACGAAGAAGTGTCTAATTGCAAGCCATGCTTAGAACAAAAGACTTCAAACTCTCTGAGTTTACGCATGTTAGGTGCAGGATGCCTCCTCAATAATGCACTATCTGGAAAAGCTCTAGCGATAACTTCAGCAGCTGTCTTATTTGCTAACAGCATAAATTCCTCAACAAGAAAATTTAAGTCCTCTCTTCCCGAAAGCACACTGCCGTATGGAGTTCCATATTCATCAAATAAGAAAACAGGTTTGGAATTTTCAAGTCGTAGAGCCCCATCTGTAAACCTCTTATCTTTCAGTATTTTTGAAACTTCATAAAGACTTTTAATAGATCTAACAACATCAGACCATTCAAACTGGCCATACAACTGTGGCCAGCCTTCTCCTAAGGTATTGGAACTCTCCACATCAAATTTCCCATCAATGATATCCTGAGCATGTTCATATGAAAGCTTGCAACAAGATCTTATTACAGTGCGACCAATCCAGCGATCCACAACATCCCCAGCGCTATTTAAATCCCAGAAAATAGAAAATGCAAGTCTGTCTACTCCAGGATTAAGTGAACCTACTTCTTCTGAAAGCAAAACGGGCAACATTGGAATTTTGCGTTGCAGCATATAGACACTAGTTGAGCGAACTTGAGCTTCTATGTCCAAGGCTGTGCCAGGTAAAACAAAATATGACACATCCGCAATGTGGACACCGACTCTAGAAATGCCATCTGATAGCCTTTCAATTGATAGAGCATCATCAAGATCAGTGGCAGTGGAAGGGTCAATAGTAAATATGCAAAAATTTCTAAGATCTTTTCTGCTAAGTAGTTCCTCCTGTGGCATCTCCCAAGGAACGCACGGAAGGCAGGAGAGCGATTCAGGAGAAAATCCAGAACAACAAATAGCATTTTCATATAAAATGGCATTGATCTGGGGCTCCACTTCACCACCTCGTCCAAAAACATGCAAGACATGGGCTTGAGGAAAAGGACTTTCTTCATTCCATTCATCAATTCGTGCAGCCACCAGTTCCATTTCAATAGTTGCATCACCTTCCTCTAATCTTTTCTTGATGCTGTCAGGCAAGTCTTTCACAAGGACCACCATTTTGGGATATTTTGGATGGGTTGGAGTCAGCTGGATATACTCACGATCAGGAACCGACAAAGAGCTCCTGTTCTTCTTCGCATCTTTTCTGGAACCTCCCTTGTAATTAAACCATTGGTTGACATTTAGGAATCCGACAATACCATCCCGACGAGGGGACCTTTCAATGATGGACACAACCCTGCCTGTCGGTCGTTTTGTTGGATATGAACTAATCATGGCAGACAATCTCTCAATTGCATTCATGCCATCATTCTGCTGACTCAAAGAAACTTTCTCTGTAGAGTCCGATGTGGAGGGATGATGTCCATTGATATAATTATAACCCTCTCGTTCAATCATTTCTTGATTATAAGCTTCGCTAGATGAATCATCGTCATGATGGATGCCCTTCTCAGAAAGCAAAGTACAATTAGAGTACTCATAACTCACATCTACTTTACTTTTACCTTTGCAAATATCACTGTGCATCCCATTTGCTTCTGTAGGCAAGTTACTATCTTCTACTATGGAAGAATTGTTTGAAAAACCTTTCATCTTGGCCCATAGTGACAAACGGTCAACTTTAATCAGCACAAAATCTCCCTCCACCTAAACAAGTGATTTTTTCAACAATTAGAAGCAGTTTCCTAATCCTAAGCATCTACCATCACAAATGCTTCATATACGGAAAGAGAAAGAGAATTGCACTTCATCAAGAATCTAGCTAGAAATATAGATCAAGTCCATGGAAAAAGCTAAAAGAGGAAATTGGCTAAATGGGGATGAAAAAGGAAATCCACTTTTACAACTCGGTTTAAAGAATGAACATGAGTAATGCTAGAAGAACTCCAGACTTACAGCTCTGTTTTGAGCAGCAATCCCAGTAATGAGAACATCTGTTTGCACTCCCTCAATTTTGCAATAGGCCTACAATACAGACACTTGCTGAGAAGAAAATGCAAGAAAAGCACCAAATCCCCATACAGAGGAAAATTACAAACCTCAAGTCGATTGTGTGCATTCACACGATACAAGGCTTTAAAAGCATCTCCTTTCTGGCAGATATAGGGCAACAAAAAAACACAAAAAATTGAGCTCGTAAGGGCAGGAAAATTCTATATACTGGTAAGCATAACGATGTATAAGTAACTATAATCTGTAGTTGTAGCTAACCTCTAATGCCTCATTAACAGCCTCCATGGACCAATGCGGAGCAAAAATTTTACATCGACCCTCAGACTGATGGGATGGATTATCATCCTTGTTTGTATATGCCCAACAAGAACTGTCATTGGCAATCGGTTCAGGACATGACCTTGATATTATACTTCCGCAAAGATCGGTTGCTAACAGAAGCTGACTTTGTGTGCTTCCTGACTCAGCTGATTCTTCTTCATTTATATGCATAGTTGGCATTGAACTGAAGGTAACGGTGGATGCTCCGGTAGGATCCTGCTCACTCAAAGGATGCAAGTCTAAATCCTGCTGTTTTGTAGAAGAGCAGTTCATGGATGAGGTGAGATTCTTTGTTTTGTAACCATTTTTTGTCTGTGTTGCTTCTCCACGTATTTCATTTACTGAATTACAAAATGCACGATCAATCATTTAACATAACCAAACTGAAGTCAGAGGCAAAGAATAATCGCCTTAATGCATGACCAAAAACATCCATATATCATACAACAGAATTAAGCTTACACTAAACTTAAATTTTGTCACATTTATCAAACAATTCAAAAATCAAGAACATCACTTGCATCCCAGTGTAATTAATATATAACGAACACATTAAACTCGGTTGCCATATGCAGAAAGAGAATAGTTTTTTTTTTTCAAAGATTCCAGTGCTTCTAAAGTTATGAACCACGCAGCAGCCAAACAGACCCATATTATAACGTACTGACAAAAGCCAAATCAGAAAACGACAACAGACATCATGCAACCCGCGAATTTTACGAAACTCGCGGTAAAAGAAATATAAATAAAAATCCAAATCGAATAGTAATTTTCATAAAATAAAAATTAAATAAAAAAAGATAGTAAGTACCTGAAGAGTTCTTATTGGATCGGCGATTAGATCGGCGATTCTTCTTCTTCTTTTCCTTGTCAACAACCTCATCGACCACCATAGGTTGAGATTGCTCAACGGCGCTCCCTCCTCTCATAATTTAACCAAACAACAAAATTCAAAAGAAATATCGAGACAAATCAAAAATAAAACAAAAACCTAGATCAGATTAAAAACTCAAGTCGTGGCATCTTCCGAATAGATGAAAAAAAGTATCAAAACGGAAGAAGCAGCAGGAATTGAGATGTTAATGAGGAGAAACTAGGTGAATCTGAAAGATGAATTTAGAAGGCCAAGGGAAGATAAGAGAGGGGTTAGGCTTAGGGATTTATATGAGTCTATGAGAGAGAGAGTGTGTCTGTGTGTGTGTGTTTGTGGTGAGAAAAGGACGTGATGATTGGTCGGCGACTCGGCGTAGACATAAGGCGCCGACTTTCGATTACTTTGTCTTCCCTCTTATCTTTCTTTTCTCTCGCTTTCCTTTTCTTTATGTAATTTTTTTTCTTTTTTCATTTTTCTTTTTTTCTTTTTTCTTTTCTCTTCCTCACTTCCTTTTATTTTTTTTGCCTTTTTTATATATTATTTTATTTGGAGTAAGATGCTAGGGTAGCTGGATCTTATGCCACGTGTTGTGCTTCTTTCTGACTCTAACTATTCTTTTATTTTTTTCATAATTACTGTTAACAATTTGTCACCGCTAGATGCTCAATTGCGCCCCCCCCCCCCCCCCACTTTTTTTCCAGGTATAAAAATCCCCGGGTTTAAAAAATTATGGTATTTTTTTGATCCCGCTATTTACAAATGTG
>NW_006262201.1:36943596-37145768 GCF_000493195.1 Citrus x clementina | reverse complement strand
TTGTGCTGCACTATAATTTTGCTCATTATTTGAGGATTCATAATGTTTTGACAAAAAAATTAATTAAAAAATGTATACGATTAAAACCCTGAAATACGGTTACAAAATTAATTTGGCCCTTTCCCACCCTACATTTTTTTTTAATCTTGATTGCTTAATTGATAGCTCAAATTTAGATATAAAATTTTATATTAAAAAAATTCAATCTTTATCCATCTTTACCCATAAGCATTATGATCGTTTTTACTTTTGATAAAAAAAAAAATTTAATGTTTATTTCGATGACACCTACCAAATAAGTCTTCTAACGTTTAAGCTAAGACTAAGAATATCAAATATCAATCCCAATTGTAGGATAATAAATCAATTAGGAATTTTCTTGAATGTGTCTACACCATTGAATAGATTTTTATATATAGAATTTGTAAATTTTAGGTGTTTTATGAATTTTGTTGCCGATGTGTCAAAATATTTTGTATAGCCGAGAAAGTCAGAAAACTCATGGAATATTTAAAAATAATGATAATAGTAATAGAATAGAAAACATATACATATGGAGTAACAATTGAACCGTGATCATTTTATACAAATAAGTGTATACAAACTAATGACCGATGTGACACGATGAGGTTAATTATATGAAACTATCAAGGATCCACAAAATAAAAAAAAAATTATTATTTTTCGGTCAATCTCTTGGTGCCGCATCAGTTTATATGCATTAGCTTCTAAAAGTTTTTTGTGGTTTCCATTATTATTGAATATATTCCATTCATTTTGTGAAAGATCCATGATTGTTTTCGAAATATACTCTTAGAATTGTGACATTAATTGTGCTATTTTTTTTATAAAAAAAAGACACTTACACATTCAAGATTTGCGAAAATAATTATGTAGATCTCTATATTAAAAAAGAGACACTATATTTTAATCATAATATCCTTTGACTCTATTAACTGAAAAAATTAAATTTAGTATTTGACAACAAATAGAAATATAATATTAAAATAAATGTAACAATATATACATTTTTAAAAAAATTAATATTTAAAAAAGTCTTAATACTTTATAATCTTATATAATGTTAAATAAAAATTATAACAAATGGAAAGATAATATTAAAATAAGTATATAAAAATTTTAAATTATTTTCAATATTATATAGAATAATTTTAATAGTATTAATACACAAGGTATATTTTATTAATTATAAATCTATTTAACCCAAAGATTTATTTAAAAATTTTACAATAAATACAATATATATTACTAAAATAAATATAAAAATTTTTATTTCAAAATTTTATTTTGTATGTTAAAAATATTATAATATTATTAGTCTAATAAACAAATTAAACTACTTAAATTATATTTGTATCCATTAAAAATTTTAAAATTAATTTTTTAGTCACTGTATATAAATGATATTAGAGAAATTATCAATCGTATACCCTTAGTTTACTCCGTTATCAAATTTACTACAACATTATCAGTCATCCACCCTAAGTTGACAAAATATATATGTCGTCCACCAAACTGTTAGTTGCCATTTAAATATGATGATGTTAGAGGGGTAATCTAGTCTTTTTATATGATATAAGTGATAATTTAAGGGTATACAAGTGATAATTTTTTAAGGTAAAATCGTCAATTTGTTACTATTCCGTTAACTTTCAAACAGCAGTTAACGATTTAGTGGACGGCATATAACTTTTGTCAATTTAGGGTAGACGATTGATACACCCTTAAAATATTATAGTATTTATGATAAAAGTATAAATTTAAGGTATACGAATGATAATTTCCCATGATATTATGATTAAAGAGAGAGAGAGAGAGAGGGAATCTTGGTATTGCGAACTTAAGACATTTTTATAATGACTTTTGCTACCTTACATGCACGTAAGGTACAGTCTTTTACAAGGCTTGTGGGCCCAAATGAGACCCAGATAGAGGCTGTACCTTACATTGCATGTAAGGTAGCAGCTCCCTTTCATAATTATTTTCTCAAAATTTTCAGGGGCGTAACAGTCCTTTCTCATTTCTGCTTTTTCTTTTCCATTTTTGTTATGTTTCAGGGAATCAACATCTAATTGGCTAGAAAAATCACTTTATCTTTCCAGGCATGTGTGCATTAGTGGTGGAAGCTTTTTCATAAAAAATATTTCAAAGTATTGGACTCGCGTATGTATATGGTGCTATTTTAGAGTTGATATGAATGCTTGTAAAGTGATGCAATGTTTAAAAAATACAAAAGAGAAAAAAGAAAAGGGGTGTGATGCTTTTCAACCAACCTCATTCATTTCAAAATTTCAATTGATTGAATTAATAAAGTTTGGTTGTGTTTGATTTTTCAAAAGTCATTAGGAGGTGCCAAATTCACCCAAAATAAATAATATAGTTGTGGCTAAGATTGAGATTGTTTGTCATGATTGGCATCCGTTAATATAACATAGAAACCACGAGGAATCAATTTATCCGTCCGTTGATTTAATGCATAAACGACAACAAATCAAATTGAATAATTGGTCAATAAGCTTTGGTAAGACTATGGGCTATGACTATAAACCGAAAGCTGAAGAAAGAAAGCACCAGGACAGTGGAGTGAAGACTCGTACACATTCACGTGTCGATAATAATTATGTTCATTACTCATTAGTCAAGCGAAATGGGCAATCAAATCTATATATGCTAAGGCCTAAAACAAGCAAAATGTGATGTTGGGTCAACTTTATCTTTACAAGCCCACATCCTGGAAATTTTATTTTTATTGACTTTTGTAATTAGTATTTACACTAGTGGTTTTTCTTCTTGTACTTTCTTTTAAAAAAAATAAAAATAAAATATGTACCACAAAAGTGTGCGATGTTTTCCCACTAACCTTCAATTGATTCGATTAAAGTTCTATTTTTAATGGAATTTATTATAAACCATATAATTAAAAACTTCAAAAATTAAAATAAAAATGAATTAAAAAAAAAACCTCTTATAGTATCAAAAGTTTACTGTTTCATAGAGTTTTGTGAGAATTTAGGAATTATCACAATTGAAGAGTCTTGCAATAAGTGAATATCTAGTATGATTTATCTAGTGACTAAAAGTTCTTTCACAATTTTTAATGACTCTATTTGGTGTAGTTTTTCAAATATAACTACTTGAGCTTTTGTCAGTAAAACTTTTATAAAAAAAGAAAAATTAGTTGTTTGGTTGCTTATGAGAGTTTTTATTCAATATTATAAAATTATTTTAATAGATAATTTTTTTAAAAAAAGTTATGAAAGGAATGAAATAAAATTGCCAAACAAGTAAAGAATATTTTATATATTTTAATATTAGAAAAAATTAATATGTACTTATAAAAACCCAAAATTTGAGTCTTTGCTACTAATGATAGAATAACTTATTTAATATTCAAAAGTTCTTCTAAAAGAATAAGCAAATAACAAAAAATTTGAAAATTTTTTATGGGCTTAAATAAATACTTATTATTATTAAATAAGTCATATTAAATATGCACGAAATTGTTCAGTTGGATTATGTTGGATTTTGAGTAGAACTTTTAATGATAATATAAGTTATTTTGTCTATATTAAAAATGATTAAATTTTGAGTTTTTGGGAATAGAGATTGGATTTTTTTTAAATGTCCTTCACTTATTTTAAAATTTTATTTCATTCTTTCAATAACTATTTTCTATTGGATAAAAGTTTTACGTAAGAAAACTTTATTTGAAAAGTTATACCAAATAAAATATAAAGTTAGTTGGATTGTATTTTTCGAAACTTATTATGAATGTACTAAATTAAGCCAACTAAACCAGTTAGTTGAATTACAAAGTATAATAAATCAAATATAATTGAGTGGGGGTTGGGGCATAGCTTGGTCAAATCGAAATCAGGTCTGAAATTTATTTCGATTTTCGGTTTAGTTCGATTTGACTCTAAAATTTGATTGGATTAAGAATTGAAAATTGCTCAAGTTTGGATTCAGCTCGATTTAGACCGAATCGAAAATCAAGATTGATCATATTACATTTAAATATAAAAACTTAAAAAAAAATATTATCATTTTACTACCAAAGTTATTTTGACATATCATGTCAGTATCATGGTTTGCTGAAAAATGTATTTTACTACTAAACGTTTGAGCCGTTATCAATTCACTACTATTCCGTTAAGAATGTTAAAAATTTGTTGATGTCGTCGTAAGGGCATCAAAGACATTTCCAACTGTAAGAGTAAAATTTTCTGTTAATTTGATAAATAAATTATCATTTTACTACCAAGTTTTTAGGGAATTATCATTTTACTATCAAAGTTATTATGATACATAATGCTTAATTTACAACGAGTAAAATTGTCTTTTAAACTCTTGAGGGTAAAATCGATTTTTAACTCAATTTCTGCTAAATATTAACGTTTTCTTAATGGAATATTAGTGAATTGATAACGACGCAAACATTTGGTAGTAAAATATATTTTTCGGTAAACCATAGTACTGACATGATATGTCAGAATAATTTTAGTAGTAAAATAATAATTTTCCTAAAAAAATAAATCAAATAAAAAAAATTCATTTCCCTCAAATCTCAACTCAAATTAAAATTTGACCTGAAATTATAACCTGAACACGAATTGAACTTGAATCCCAACCGAACTAACTTTTGAAGCCATTTGAAATAAATTCTCAAAATTGAATGGAGTTGCAATCCGAACCAAAACTGGAAGCACCCACCCGTAGAACTGATGGTAAAACTTTTGGTAAGTCTAAAGATTATTTGAAAACAGAAAGTGCAACCGAAAGATTTAAAAAGCAAAGAAAAAAAAATATGGTGGATTGCGGACAACATTTTCACGTGTGGAACTCTGGATTATCACATGATCATTAACCAAAAGAAATGGACACCAGCATCATTGCTTTACATAAACCTCTTCAATAAATGGCTTTGTGCTTCCCGAAGAAGTTCTATTCGAGCCTATGTGTATGGCTATCATTATTGGGCTTCAATAAATGGCTTTACACTAACACTATTATTGGGCTTCATAATTGGAAATCCAGTCTTCCTAAGTTCGGATCAATTTCAATTTAAAAACGAAAAATGTTTTAAATATTGGAGATAACGCTCATTAATGTTATTGTTTTTTATTTTTCTGGAAAAAAAGGGACAAGAAATCAATGTTTTAAATTTTGGAGATAACGCTCATTAATGTTATTGCTTTTTTTTATTTTTCTGGAAAAATTAAAAAAAGTTTAATGCACACACATACATACACATAGATTCACATGGACAGTAGACTAAATTGTAGATCTTATTCAATATGTATGGCCATTTTTCTTTTCTTTTTTTTTTTTAATCGTTGACAATTAATAAAAATATGTTCAGAAACTTACAATTCAGTTACAATAAATCTTCACATGTTAGGGGTGGCCGACGTTATATGTCTAACAAATGATGCTAATCTTAATACGTACGTTATCGATTTTTTTTTTCCTTTTATTAATGTGTGTGTATTTTTAATGTCTATATAAGTCTAACCATTTGAATTTATTACAAATTTTAATTTTTTTAACCATTTATCAATGAATTCCCCCTCTAGATTTGTTGAATAATTTTATTTCAAATTTCCTAAGTTATTATTATTATTATTATTTTTAATTTTAGTTGTCCCTTTATGTTAGATTGGTGGGTCGCCCATGATAAGCCAATCCAACTTGATCCACACATGGTAAGCAGTTACCATTTGGGGTAATGAGGAATTGAAAGAGAATCTTTATCTTCTTCGTGAAGATTCAAAAATTAAGAACATTAAACAATTTATAAAAAAGGCATTTATATTTGATCAGAGAATGATTTTCGCTTGTGATTTTTTTTCGACCATTAACGTAATCCAATATTCAATTATTCCGTTGCTTAATTTGAAAAGAAAGATATTTTTAGAATCCCTATTTTTCTTTCACTTTAAATATAAGTTAATTGTTACATTACAACAATCACATTATAAAAAGTCTTAATCCGAAGCGTGATCTTTGATTAAAAGATAGAACTGACAGTTGCGAGTTTGAAATCTTTTATTATGAACCAAAAATTGTCCTTATTAGGCCAAGTAGATTGTTCTTCAATCCCAAATACAAAAGTTTAATAATCGTTTTAATATATTTTAAGGTTCTTTTAAAGTTTTTATACGGCCAAGTCATGGTGGTCGGCCAAAATTTATTCCAAGTTGTTGGCTGATTCTAACACTTGAAAAGGAAGGACAAAAAATATTGGTTTAATATGAACATTATCATATATTTTAATCCAACATTACATACCACTTGAAAAAAAAAATTTCGGTACTTCATTATCGCTTATTCAACGTCAGACAGTAACTGAAAAAAAAAAAAAAACATATTTTTTCTTAATTTTTTTAAAATTATTATGGCACCGATCTAATGTGATATGTCTGTTAAAAAAATAGTTAGTTAGATGTTCTGTATACTAAAAAGTCACAATTACCTATTAATGCTAAAATTTCAAGTCATAAGTCAGAATAACATCGAGCACGAATCCAGATATTAAAAGAGAACATAAACCTAAATAGATGAATAAATTTGTCAAATATTCAAAATTTAGAAGAAACAAATCAAATTAAAACAGGAGGAGATATGCAAAATTAAAATTAAGAATTAAAAGGAGACGAAGCATTCAACCATTCGTGGAGAGTGGATCAGGCTTGGTTGTCACGGGATTCAAAGGAATTCAAGAACCCACACATTAAATGAACCTCGAAGATTCATTGTCCATGTGAACCGCTCGTTAAATTTATGTTATATAGTATTATTTTAGACAAATTGTAGCTGGAATGAGTTGGATCATTCAGTTGATGAAAATAAAATAAAATAAAATAGTAGCAGTTCACTTGCCAACTACCTTCCAGAATGTAAATAATTGGATAATTAAAGAATTAAAAAAATTAATTAGCGCAGGATTCAACCATTAATTTCATCAATTTCTTGAAGATTTTATAATCACCATTCTGCATAAGTTTCTGGTTGCAAAATCTATATTATTTTTAAATGTTGAATTGAGATTTTAACTTAAATGTTGAATTGAGATTTTAACGGTAATATTCAAGCAGATTATATACGTATACTTTACCATGTTTACACAATGTTAATAATTTTGTGTCGCAAAAATAAACATAAGTTTCAACTTCATTAATAGAACTTTGTTGTAATTTTTGTAATTCTGATAATTTATTCAACTCCACTAATCTAAATGAGTTTAAGCAGCGCAGCTGCCCCAAACGGATCTTAAGTTGATGCATAAGATGCTATTCGCATCTCATGGTATTAAACTTTAAATTCACCCAAAGATATTAAGTCTTAGTTTGCTGTAAATTAATTTTGAAGCATGTTTTGAAGATTAGTGGTTATATGTTTCCTAACAAGTATCTCACTCAACTGTGTTTGTGTTTCAAATACCGAAGGTGACCTTCGTTCAAAAATAAAAATAGAAAATTACTGAAGCGACCTCTGTGAAGTCTGGAGAATTTCCAAAGCATTCAGGTCCTGAACAGTGATTTCACAGTTTTAAAAGAGCGTATTTGACGATGTTAACTAACAAATTGAGCCCCGATGAAATCAGAAAATGACCTTCTCTGCCATTTACAGTACACTTCTCACAAAGAAACCGATTTTCCCGCTCAGCAACGACCAAAACTCACCAAATCACTGCAGCTTCAACTCACACCCAACTCAGTACTTGTATATTAATATCACTCACCCGCTCTCAACTCGTTCGAGCTCACTCCACGCCCGAGTCAACTCTCTCGGCCCAGCAAAGTCATCCTCTCAAAATCACCCCTTCAAAAGAACCCAGCCCATTCAAGAATTATTCATTCTCTTCACATTCTCCATAACTCTTCTCTTATTCCGCCTCATCTCCAACGCTCTTTTGCCGAGTTTCCCTCTTCGTTGGCGCAATCTGGTAGCTTTCTCTCAACAAAATGAACCCACAACGCGAGGTTACCCTTCACATTTATGGCAAGCCGTTGTTGCCTATGAAGACAAGCGTTTTTTTTTGCATTTTGGAGTCGACCCAGTTGGGATTTCTCGTGCAGTTTTGTCTCTCTCGGCTCGCGGGGGCGGAAGCACTATAACCCAGCAGGTCACTGTTTTGTTATATTGTTTGTTTTTTCCCTTCTGTTTATTGCTTGCCAAATGTTCGATGTTTTTACTGAACCAAGTTGGATTTTGCTTGTTTTGTTTGGTAGGTTGGTGGTTGTTATTTGTACTTTATGTTTACATTGTTTATTTGGGTTATATTTTGGATGTGGTAAGTGATGGATGTTGTTTAATGCTGTTTTGACGAATGATTCAGTGAATAGAACATCATTTTCCTATAAATAATTTATAATATGAACGCCAACAATTTTAGCGTAAATAAATCGCATTACAAAACGCATTGCCTAGGTCAGGCTGGAACCTGTGTATTTGCATATTTAAATATTTGGAGTTGTTTACCGTAGAATGATTTAATTAAAGAAGATGGGATGGTAGTTCTGCATATAGCTAGCATTTGGAGAAAAGAAGATGTTGAAAGGGAATAATAAAGTGGAGGGGGAGAGAGGTTTTAGGACACGAATCACCCACCTTGTTAGAATAAATAACAATTCTGTAGGTTTGACCTGCATTAAATTTTAATATCTTACATCTATGCTGGCACTGAGTAAAAGATTAGCTTCTAACTTGGGCCACCAATAAGGATTTAGTTCGTGTAGAGAGGGAGAGGGAGAGAGAGAGAGAGAGAGAGAGAGAGAGAGATTCAGTAGTCAACGCTAGATGCAGAAACTGAGTTGGAGAAAAGAAATGGACCAGTTCCACCCTTACCAATTCCCCTTCATTATACCATTCTTCTTACTTCTCTATAATCTTCCGTTCATCAATCCTCCTTACGTTTATGGAACCTCTCTTGTTTGTAGCTACCATTTTCTTGTTTATTGCACCTGCCTCCAGCATTTCTTTCTCGGAGTTTATCCATCCAAATTTCACTGCTTCACATGTTAAATTCATTGATTATGGTGGCTCCTTCCTGACCTCTCATAATGGAACGTTTAAGGCTGCTATCGTCAATACTCGGTCACAGCAAAATAGCTTTTACTTATGCATCATCCATGTTTTGTCCAACACCATTATCTGGTCTGCTAATCGTGATACTCCCATTTCCGGTTCCGGTAAAATGAATCTTACGCCAAAAGGAATTATAATTTCCGATGAAAATGGCAATCTCAAATGGTCAACACCACCACTGAAATCATCAGTAAGTGCACTACGGCTGACTGAGATGGGTAACCTTGTTTTACTTGATGGCTTTAATGGCTCTCTTTGGGAGAGCTTCCATCACCCGACAGACACAATTGTGATTGGCCAACAATTACCTGCTGGAGAATCGCTGTCAAGTGCTGTATCAGATTACAATTTGGCAACAGGTGATTATAGCCTCACAGTTGGAGCTTCTGATGCAGAACTGCAATGGCAAGGACAGATGTATTGGAAATTATCAATGGATACCAAGGCTTATGTGGACTCAAGATATATCGTGGATTATATGGCAATAAACAGAACAGGAGTTTATTTGTTTGGTAACAATGGATCAGCGGTGGTAATCCGTGTGGTCTTGCCACCCTCCAACTTCCGAATTGCTAAGTTGGATGCCTCTGGCCAGTTTACTGTCCTTAGGCTTTCTGGCAGTGACTTGGAACAGGAATATATGGGACCTGATGATGGTTGTCAAATCCCATTCATCTGTGGCAGAATGGGAATGTGTGCTGATGACGCTACATCGGGGTCCCCCTCTTGTTCATGTCCAGCAGGATTCCACTTAGCTTCACAGAATACAAGTGGTTGTGTGCCAAGTGATGCTTCTCATTCTCTGCCAGTCGCTTGTAATTCAACTAGGAAAGAAAGCCTGTTGAATGCCTCTGTCGTTTCATATTTGAGGCTTGGCTATGGCATGGATTACTTTGCTAATCATTTCTTCCAGCCTAGCACATATGATGTGAATCTGTCATTCTGTCAAGAGTTGTGCTCGGATGACTGCTCTTGCTTGGGAATTTTCTTTAAAAATTCATCAGGATCTTGCTACATGCTTGGGAATGTGTTGGGCTCCATTATGTCAAGCAATACAGTTGATAGTGATCTTGTGGGCTACATCAAAGTTCTTGTTGGGCCTACTCAAGCAGACTTAAATCCTAACAACAGTTCCAGCAATCAAAATCAAGATTTTCCTTTAGTTGCTTTAGTGCTTTTACCATTCACTGGGTTCTTTCTTTTCTCTGCTCTGGGTTTCCTCTGGTGGAGAAGATGGAAACTTCACAAGAGTATAGATTCCAAATCAGGCAACCCCAACAACACACTGTCTTCAGGAGACCTGGAGGCCTTCTACATCCCAGGCTTACCTCAAAGGTTTGACTATGAAGAGCTGGAGGTGGCTACTGATAATTTTAAGAACCTTATTGGGTCAGGTGGGTTTGGTGCTGTCTATAAGGGTATATTGAATGATAAAACTATTGTAGCGGTGAAAAAGATTACAAATGTAGGTGTACAAGGGAAAAAGGATTTCTGCACTGAAATTGCAATTATTGGAAACATACACCATGTCAATTTGGTCAAATTGAAAGGGTTTTGTGCTCAAGGGAGACAACGCCTACTGGTATATGAGTATATGAATCACGGCTCACTGGACCGTATCCTCTTTGGAAATGGTCCTGTCTTGGAATGGCAAGAGAGGTTTGATATAGCACTGGGAACTGCTCGGGGGCTTGCATATTTGCACAGTGGTTGTGAACAAAAGATCATTCATTGTGATATCAAACCAGAAAACATTCTTTTGCACTATCATTTTCAGGCAAAGATATCTGATTTTGGGCTCTCAAAGCTTCTAACTCCTGAGCAGTCTAGCCTGTTCACAACAATGAGAGGCACTCGTGGCTACCTTGCACCTGAATGGCTTACAAACTCTGCAATATCAGAAAAAACTGATGTTTATAGTTTTGGAATGGTACTGCTTGAACTTGTGAGTGGGAGGAGAAATTGCTCACCACGATCACAAAGTCATAGCATGGATAGTAATAGTAGTGGGGTTCCCTCTTCATCGTCGTCAGCCTCAGCACTTGTTTATTTTCCACTATTGGCATTGGAAATGCATGAGCAAGGGAAGTACTTGGAGCTTGCTGACCCAAGATTAGAGGGCAGAGTTACAAATGAGGAGGTGGAAAAATTAGTGCGTATTGCTTTGTGCTGTGTTCATGAGGAACCAGCAATAAGACCGAATATGGTTAGCGTTGTTGGCATGTTGGAAGGAGGGATCCCTGTAGGTCAGCCAAGAGTTGAGTCTTTGAATTTCTTGCGTTTTTACGGGCGTAGATTTACTGAGGCTTCCATGATAGAAGAGGAAAATGGGCAAAGCGATGTTATGATTATTCCACGAGCAAATGCTTCTCTCACTAGCACAACAACTGGCTTCCCTACTTGTTTTTCTTATGTCTCTTCACATCAGATTTCTGGTCCAAGATAATGTTGATTATGAATGAACGACTATAAGGTCTAAGGGTATTGAATTTTAACTTTTATTTTCTTTGTAGAAACACCTGTGTAATTTGTATATCTTATTCTGTTGAAATACTTTGGTGGTGGTTCTTCTAAACTAGAGACAACTGGTTTTCAATTTCAGACCTTTTGACCACTGAAACTTGGCTGCTGAAATAATATTTCTGCCTTCGGATAGATGTAATTGATCTCTTCAGGGGACTCTATTTATTCTTAGTTTATTTGTGTGATATTACATACACGAAACCATATAGTAAACATATCCATCCACACATTGGGTCCACAACATAGTCATCCACACATAAGGTCCACAACTATATTATAAACATATCTATTCACACATCAGGTCGCAGTCGGCTCTGGTACCAATTGTAACAGCCCGAGCCCAACAACCAAGTAGAAAAAGGAAGGGCCCATGACTTATAAATCAATCTAGCCTGGCGATGTGGGATATTGCATACTTCTTCTTTTGAGGACCTACTGACCAGTCCAGGAACACCATTGCTAGCAGTGTGGGATATCAAAAACTGAGAATTGGTCTGAGATTTATTATCAGAAGCTGCCAGTAGGAATACTGCGAAACTAGCTTAGTAGTTAATAGGCTTTTCTGTTAATTTCAATACTCATTTATTTTTATTTATAGGTGTTGAATGATACTGATTCTGGTTCTAGACGAAGGTCCAAGAGCATGAAAGGCAAAAGGGACAGTAGAAATATAATGTTTGTTTTGTCTAAATCGACTCGAACAGCTTTGTTGGTGATAGCTCCTTTTTAACTCAATCTATTTGCTTTTTATGTCTTTTTGGCCATTGATAGGAATTCAACTATTAATACTGCTACTTTATGGCTTGTGTTCTTGATCTTTCTTTTATGCACTTTTAGTTGACTTAACATTAGTTTACTCAAAGCATAAAATTGAATGTAAAACAATAGTGTAAATGTGCTGGTTGAAATAAACACTATGTCACTAGTTATGACACATGATGACAGGAAAGAAAAATCTTCTGTTGTTGATTTTCTAATTTTTGGCTACTAGAACTTATGCAATGATGAGATGGCTCCAATCTTCCCTCTTCCCCTGCACTTGATTTTTGATTTTTTTTTTCTTAGGAATATTTGTTATTAGGGATTCAAGGAGAGTTTTGTTTCAGCTAGCCTAAGACTTGACCATTGCATGCTTTGTAGGAAATATGAACCTTGCTTTGTAGTTCTCTCTCTTCTTCTGGTTGATTTTTAAACGTTTCGCTTTTTATCAATTGGAGTTTTTTGTGTTTCTTAAGATGTTTCAATCCACATTGCAGCTTGTCAAGAATACTTTGCTAAATTTTTTGAACCTTGATTCGTAGTTCTCTCTCTTCCTCTGGTTGATTTTTAAACGTTTTGCTTTTTATCAATTGGAGTTCTCTGGGTTTCTTAACATGTTTCAAGCCACATGGCAGCTTGTCAAGAATACTTTCCTAAAAAATGAACGCACTATTTCAAGAAAGATTGTTGAGATGGTGCTAGCACTTGCTCTGGAGCGGGCAATATCAAAATGGGAAATATTGAGCTCGTATGTGAGTAAGGTAAATATGCTTCCTCCTCAAGCACTCTCCTAATGTCTTGTGTAAGGGGTGTCCATGCTGAGCTTTCTTTTCCTTTTAACTGAATTTAACCAAACTACATTTCTTGATAGAGACTTGTCAGCTTAAAATGCATTCTTGACATCTTAATCAAGAAGAATGATGCAGGAATATTTGTATGGAGATGATAACAGGTGCATTTATATTCTAGACTCTGGGAAGAGGAATCAAGAATAATTGGTTCTGAATTCGGATCATGTGTTTCATTCCCAGAGCTAAGAAAAATTTTCAAAGTTATTTTATGAAGTCTAGGTTATAGAATATGCAGAGGGAGTGAAAAAGTAAAAGATGTAAAGTGCAAATAATATTTGCAGATGTTGTCATGGAATGTTGCAGATATACTGGGGCCATGGTATCTATGGCATTGAATCAGCATCTATTTTCTATTTCGGAAAGCATCCATCTCTTCTGAGTATGGCAGAGGCCGCAATGCTTGCAGGGATGATACCTGCTCCAGATCTTCGATCACCGCTCAAGGACTGTAGCAGGTTTGTCTGGGCTGATATTGTTCAATTTGATCATCCTCCCCCCCAAAAAAAAAAGTCATTTTCTGATTTGACTCTTTTAAAGCGTTTTCAAAAGTTTCTGAGCTGGATGCTCATGACTTTTATGTGGTTTTACTTTTGTGTTAGTTACTGATTCTGTTATTTTTAAGGAAAATTTTGTACACTAAAGTATTAACTTCTCAATTTTTAATAGAGGGAAGACCTTCCAAGCAAGAGTTTTGAAAAGGATGGTGGAAGCAGGTTTTATTGACATTGAAACAGCGCTTTGGGTTTTGAAACAACCGCTTGATCTACGTGATGATGGGAAAAAATACGCAGATAGGCTTTTGTACCTTTTGTCTTTCTCCAAGGTAAAATTTTTTGCCCTTCTGTCTAATATTATAGTTTTTCTAGTATCAGGAGCAATTTGAAAAATCCTATTTTTAATCAACTTCTTTTACCATGCATTCAAAATTCTCAGACCTTGCGGCTCCAAGTGGATATTTTTTTCTCTTCTTTGAAATTTTCTACTTCATGTTACACTATTACTTCTGCATATTTTGTAAATTCTTCTTGAGTTTAAAAATTCTGTTTCTAGGGACTTGGAGGGTTCGACGAACTGAACCAAGGAGGCGTAGACTCAAGTATGAAGGATATATGGGACTGGGAAAAAGAAAGCAAGATACGGGAAGCATGTGAACATATGGAAAGATGGGCGACTAAGCTCCCACATCAGCTTGTGAAAAATATTTCTAAAAAGGATACGTGATAGAATGTGTTGATCGTTTTTAGTGTTCTCTGTGTTTTTTTTTTTAAAACTATTTTTTAGCATTCATTGGATGCTTCTCAGTAAGTTTTTCTTCATTAATCAATCAATCAATGTTATTATTATTATTATTACTTTAAATTACACTGCCCAACACATGGGCATACGTTCCTTGTTCACGACATTACTGTGAAGAACACTCTTGTATTTCCCATTGCTCAAATCCTGGAACAAAAGTTCCATATGATATTTAGTAAATAAATTTTCACAACAGAGGAGAGGAGGAAGGGAGTAAAGCAAACAAGCCACGAGAGGTTGCATAAAATAAGTGGCTTAAAACAATCCACATCGACAAAGTCGTGCCCAAACCTTAAATTTTAAACCCTAAAAACCTTAAACCCTAAATCTTAAAATCTTAAATCTTAAACCGATGAACAAGAAGTTATCAACTCATCATTTATCTTGAACGGAAAAGATAACATTCAAAACAAATATGCGTCAATGTTTAATTTTTATGACAAGTTATTTAAATATAATTTTAAAATGACATAACATCTAATTACTCAGTTCGCGAATGAATAATAATTTTCTGTATTAAAATAACAAACGGCATTCGAAAAGGTATGCGTCGATTGATATGTTATGACAATCGTCTAAATATGGTTTTAAAATGACGTAACATCTAGCTACTTAGTAAATGCAAGTCGTGTTTTGCTTAAAATAACGACATGTAGATCCGTAATGAAATGACATCTTGTTCTATAACGTATAGACGACAAGTCCTTTACTCTTTTAACTAACGAACGACCTGGCGTATACCTACTGTGTAAAGAAGCTTCGGCTTACCAACTCATAAGCTTAAAACCTAGCCTCATATGATCTCATTGAAGTATCGCCAAAGCCAAGCATGAAGAAGGCATCTGTCCCTACTCTAAAAATCGGAGCAGAAGGGCTCAATAGCTGGTTTGGGTACTTGAAATCTAATGGCATTCTCCAAATACCCTTAAGAAGTTCGAAGTTTGTGATATATGTGCTCAACGAGCTTGTTCGGTTTTGCTTATTTTGTAACCAGAGTTTTATGTCGCAATCCACAACAGAGTAGTTGAAGATAATGTGACCTCTGAAATGTGAAATGAAGAGGAATTATGTTCAAGACTTTCGAGGAGTAAAATATTGAATAATCGATGTTATGGTGGTGCTCCCTTCAGTCTCCTCGTTAACAGCCAAGCTGAAAATTAGTATTCAACAAGGAAACTAGGCATGGCATCAATCACTATTTCGGTAGGGCTACAAGTCACAACTCAGATGGATTGCCAAGTCCACTCCACCTTCATATTGGGTCGGGTTGGGCTTCTATTAAAATCGTACCAGATTAAGAATAGGCCCACAAATCAACTCTAATTAAATATTCAGGTTCTCGAACTTACGCCGATTGGACAAAATTCTATACAAGTCGAATCACAGCATGCCACGCTAGCCAACGACTTTGAGATGCGACTTTCATGAGCCAACCAAAATCGCCCGAACACGCAAGTGAGATAAAAAGGACCAGAAATTTCAATAAGTTTGCGCCTCCTTAATTCGGAGAAGACCGTGGAACAGCAGCTCTCATGGCTTACGTCGAGCGAGGTCAGGACTCAGAACACACACTCTCTAATTTTTTTAATTTGGATTTTTAAATTTTTGTAATTTATTTTGATCATCTGATCTATAAATTAGGGTTTTCAATCTAAGATTCTAAGTTCTGTTCTGAATATAGGGCTATTATTTTCCCGCCTTTGTATCGTTAATTTGTTGATTAGAGTTCTGTGAGAGATTCGAATTTAGGGGTTCTATTCTTGGCTAATTATTCTATTAATGTTTTCTGTGTTACTTTTTCTCTTTTGTCTTATTCTTTGATCGTCAATGTCAATGAATGGTGTTTTGACTTGTAAAATTTTTTTGTATATATTGCTTGTTTTTGAGGGATCAGCGTTTCCGTAAACATGATCCGATTGATGGTTTCATCCAATGATGATAGTCAACGCTAACATTGACCACAATGTACTTATGTCTTATTGGTTGCTTAGTTTTTAGTTAATTATTAACAGGCTTCCTTGTGAAACGATCTGAGGATTATTTAGCTATTTTTCTGTTTGAAATCTGGAACACTAGTTAGCAGTGAGCTTAAATTAAGCATTGATTTTGTTTTTCTTTTAGTTACATTCCTATTTTGATGCTTCTTTTCTTTTTTGTTTTACCTTTTGATATGCCCAGTTTTCAAATTTAATTTTATCCATCAAGTGTTCTTCTCCTGATTGTAAAGTAGTTTTTTTCTTTCTGAGGTCCACAGGAATTGGTATATTGAAAATCTGTTTGTAGGATATGATGCTTACTTTCTTCGAACCCCTTTGGACAACTTGGAGTTCTTATCCCCTACATTCTCTTTCTTGCTGAAACAGAAAGTGATTTCATTAAATTTTGATTGACGGGTAATAATTATAAATCATCCATTTTGTCAAAGCTTGTTGGCCTTAATTTTCTGGGCATCATGCAATTTAACTATTGACATTGGGATCTAAGCCCCTGTGTCTTCCATTATGATTCCATTTTTTACTTGGTGTTGTTTGTTTGTGAGTTTCTGTGTGTGTTGCTTGATTATAAGCAGAATTGGGATGCTGAAATTGCTTGGTCTTCTGCAATGACTGTACTTAAAATTGAAACAAACTTATGGCAGATTTCAGGGATGTTCATCATCTTGCTACTTGTATGAGCATAGCTGACTCTGAACTCATCTGAATATTTGTTTAGGTGTTGTCAAATCCAAGCGATCGATATGGCGTATCAGTACAATCACTGATTTTTTCTGGAGCATTATCAATTTCATACGCGTATTTTTTGCAACTATGTTTTCGGTAATGTTTTGATTTTCCCTTCTTGTTAGCATGTATGTTCTTCAGAAATACAGATGGCAGTTTGTCTAAAAACTTCTATTCTTAATGTCCTTTGTGCCGTAGATGGAAAAGTCTGATAATTACAGAAAAGGCTCTCGTTCTAGTAAGAAATGGGATGGCGGCCCAGGTGGTCCAGGAAGTGGACCATATGGTGGCGGTGGTCCACGTGGGCCATCCCGCGGACTTGACAATGTGCGAGGGCTAAATGATGTCCGTGGCAATGACCATAGTGAGTTTGAAAATCCTGAATACATTTCCAGTTCTTCGAATTTCCAGATATATTTTTATGTCTCACTGTTTCCCTAATTTGCTTACTATTTTAATTGCTTATCTTTTAGGCTCCTTACCTGCCTGTGGCTCCTGCTGTGGTGGCTAAGAGTGGCTCCTTTTCCTTTCACATTTACCATCGGGTCTGAAAACGCTTACTTTGAAACTGTCACGTCAGTAGAAGTTTTAAAAGCCGATATATTGTATTTTAATCTTCAATGTTAAACGAATGGAAGCTCTTTAATATGCTAGTTGAACTTTGATTTTCTGTAAATCAGCATCACTGTATAATATTTTTGGGTTAATAAAGCAAGATATATGGTTATTTGATTGAGGAATTCAATCCCCCCCCTTTTGTTTTTTGAGGAGGGGAATCCCACCTTTAATCTTAACGAACACCTAATTGAGGAGGGGAATCCCACCTTTAATCTTAACGAACACCTATAATTACATAATTTTAGATACAATTTTTTGTTCAAACGTAATTGCTAGAAAGGACAAAAGTTCACACAAAACGGCAGTCGCATATCGTCCGTTTTACAGAAGCTGAAAGAAAATAGAAGGAAAAGAATAAGAAACAAGCCAAAACGTTGAAGAACATTTTCAGATGAGCTGAAAAATGTTTACAAATTACAAATCAAAAGCTGCAAGCTGATTTAATAAAAGTATGATAATGGTAGCTTTGGAATACACAAACGAAAGAGGAAAAGATAGATGGATAAATAAATAAATAAATAAATAAAGAGAAAATATTCACCGTCCATCTGTTTTTTTTAATTTTTTAAAAAATACACAATTTTTTTTTTTTGCTGAAATCCACCTAAAATTACATTTTGTTTCACTTTTCCACTTTCGTTTGGAATCCGTTAAGAAAACTAACAGAAAATTAAAAAAATGACTATTTTACTCCCCAAAACGAAAATAATAATTTCACCCTAAAATTGCCAAAAATAATCAAATTAAATCTAAATATTTTCCCTATTGGTTAATAAAGAAAGTAAAATTATCATTAAATCTGATTATTTTTAGCATTTTTAAGGTGAAATTATAATTTTCGTTTTGGGGGTAAAATTGTTATTTTTTTAAGTTTCCGTTAGTTTTCTTAACGGATTCCAAACGGAAGTGGAAAAGTGAAACAAAATGTAATTCTAGGTGGATTCCAGCAAAAAAAAAGAAAAAGAATTGTGTATTTTTGAAAAAGTTAGAAAAAACAGGTGGACGGTGGATATTTTTCCATCAATAAATAAAAGAAGGTTACTTTAGTTGTTGTAATAACATGTCCTTTTTTTTTTTACATAACATTCTCAGCCGCTCAAGAGTCAAGAGACTGACTATCTCTCATGGCGAAATTGACATTTTTGTTGTTGTTCTTCGATGATAGCTTGACTATTTTTATCCGAACGACGAGTATCTAGAAACAAAATATTTCCGAAATACAAGAGAAAAATCAGCCTATTGTTTCTATAAATAGATTCTGTTGATAAATGATCAAAAAAATCAAAATGAACAAAATATCACGTCCATATTCTTCATTATTCTTTCTCATCCTATTTTCTAGCTAGGCACCAGAAATTTTGGTTTTCCGTTAACTCCATAAAAAGAGAGAGATACGTGTGTTGTCCACAGAGAGCTAAATTACTCAAGGGACACCTTTTGTGTTTTTAAACTTCAGAGTTGCACAAATTAAATCAATTGTGCATATGAATGGAGGGAGAGGTGAGAGTGCAAGACGTTGCTCTTAAGCACAATGACACAATCCCTCAACAGTTCATTAGGTCAGAGAATGAGCAACCTGGGATTACCACCGTCCATGGGGCTGTTCTCGAGGTTCCGGTTATCGATCTCAACGACCCAGATCAGGAAAAGGTCCACCGTTCGATCGTTGATGCGAGCCAGCAGTGGGGCATGTTCCAGGTTGTGAATCATGGGATACCTGGCGAGGTTATAAGAGAGCTTCAAAAAGTTGGAAAAATGTTTTTTGAGCTTCCACAAGAGGAGAAAGAGAAATATGCAAAGCCTCCTGATTCTAAGGATATACAAGGATATGGTTCAAAGCTTCAAAAAGAATTAGAAGGCAAGAAAGGTTGGGTTGATCATTTGTTTCACAAAATATGGCCTCCTTCTGCTATTGACTACCGGTTTTGGCCTGAGAACATTCCTTCTTACAGGTACGTGGAGCTATATGAAAATTTAAAAGGATGCTTTCCTGATTCCAACTTCAATTAGGTTTAAATCTAATTTAATATTAAAAAAATAACTTTTCAATGACATGATGCGTGGAATTACAATACCATATGTCATAAAACAATTCATCTTCATCTATTTAGATCAAATTAGAACTTGAATACATCAGAAAGATCAAATTTTAGAATAAATATATAACTTTAATCAACAGTATTGAAAAGATAGTAAAATGATATTAACCGCATTCTAATAATTCAAATGTCACGCCTTACAGGCTTTAGGTTATTTATTTATTTATTTATTGGTTTTGAATATTGTCAGGGAAGCTAACGAGGAATATAGAAAATATCTGCATGGGGTGGCAGACAAGCTTCTGAAGTGTCTCTCGTTAGGGTTAGGGTTAGAAGAAAATGATATGAAAGAAGCTCTGGGAGGTGACAACTTGATTTACCTTCTCAAGATAAACTACTATCCGCCGTGTCCGCAGCCGGAGCTTGCTCTTGGCGTGGTGGCTCATACGGATATGAGCTCCATCACCCTTCTTGTGCCCAACGACGTGCAGGGCCTTCAGGCTTCAAGAGATGGCCATTGGTATGATGTAAAGTACATCCCAAATGCCCTTGTCATCCACATTGGGGATCAAATGGAGGTACATTTTTGCTTTCGTACTTTGTCTTTTAAAGGAAAATGAAAAAAAAAAAAAGGGTATACTTTGTCTGTAAACCCATTTTATTAGAATTTTTGTGGCATGTAGTTTCTGACGAATTATATAATTGAAAGAGTGAATGTACACGTGACAATAATCGAATAGAGGGAGATCAAAGGAAACCGAGATCATCAATTCCCAAATACCTACAAGAGCATGAATAGTTAATTTACAATTTTTTTCCTTTTTGGTCTTTATAAACTTTTATGTGGCAGATTTTGAGCAATGGAAAGTACAAGAGCGTGCTTCACAGGACGACAGTGAGCAAGGACAAGACAAGAATGTCTTGGCCGGTATTCTTAGAGCCACCACCGGACCAAGAAGTAGGGCCTCATCCTAAGCTCGTTAACGAAGAGAATCCTGCTAAATTCAAGACCAAAGAATATAGTGACTATGCTTATTGCAAGTTGAACAAGATTCCCCAGTAAACAGTATTAATTAACTGGAGTAATTGGAGACGAAATTCTTATTAATTAACTACTATTAATTTAATACCAGTGGTAATTACGCTGATAATTAGGTTTATGGCTAGGAAAATATGATTTGATTTCAAGGAGTTATACGGAAACAAAGTGACTCGAAGACACCAGTGGTGGCAGCAATTTTTTAAAAAGAAGGTTAATTCTTTTTTGAATACTGAAAGAATGAGATTCTTTTCGTTTGCTATTCCTTTTGGTCCTTCCTTGTCCTCGAGACCATTTACTACTCCATTGGTGCCAAGGAAATTATGTTGGTGTGAGGATTTGTTAGAGAGGGAGTGCGAAAGGAAATTGGAGTGAATTTGAATTTTTTTTTTTGTCAATTCATTTTGAGTGTAAAATGATTGGTTGTCGTATCTCTGCTGTATGATGGTACGAGATGGTGGAGCCTGCTATCACTATGCCGGTGTAGGGTGAATAATTGAGTCAGTCTCTCGCGAGTTGGCCGTTGGCGAAATCACTCATTATACCGGTTTATTTCTACACTAGTGTTCTCCCCGATTGTCCGGATGATTTCAAATGTTTATGCAATTGTACAATTGATATGTTGATCTTGTCTGCGGTCTACTGATTATTATTTTACTGATATTGTAATGAATTTTGGTGGAATAAATGGACTGTTTTACATTTTATATGTCTTTTCTTCTTCTTTTTTTTGACAGCTACATTTATATATATGTTGAATGTTCGTCTAAAGAAACTATTTGAGTGAAATGGAGAGTTGGCAGGGCAAACCCAATTTGAACGTTTAGTGACCCAACAGGCCAGGAGAATGAATCCACAATCACGCCAAGGGAGGAACTTTATTTCTTAATTTTTATTTTATTCTTTTATTACATTTACTTAAGAATATTTATTCATAAAAACTAGAAATCACATATTTGGTTTTTCCTGTAAATTCAATAACTGATTTGAGCGTTTGAGGGTTTACGCCGGAAAAACTTTCAGCGGCTCTGACCATTCTCTGTAATTTCAAGTACTTGGTGATCATCAGCTTGAAGTTTATATGCTCATGAATATTTTGCTCATAGTCGGAGGATTTTCTTCGAGATCAACCAATAACTTCCCACCAAACAAATTTAATGCTGATGCAGGGATCTGAAATCGAGTTACTAACCAACTCATCTGTATTTACTATTTTGGCGTCAACATTATAATAAAAAAATAAAGCTCGGTTCTGGAACGATATTTTGTAATTCTGTACATTTCTTTGCTAATATCGGGCAATTCTATCGGGCTACCCGCAGGATTTGGCAGTTTTCAAATTCAACCCGGGATAATATTGCCCCGATGTACGCGGAGCACCGAACCCTCATGACTCAAGTTCACCCAACTAACCGGCACAAAACTGGTCTTCAGCAGCAAGCACAACAAAATTAAGCATAAAATTAATAATGCTGGCCTTAGCATGCTTTTAGTTGTAGCCCTTCGTCCAAACAGGTACAGAGTATATCAGAATTCCCAGACCAAACGAGATAAGTATTGTGATTAAGGCATACGCATACGCTCTCCAAGGGGACGTGCTTTCTCTCATCGCATTGAATTCGGCCATAAAAGTAGAAACAGTGCTCAAACAACCCAACAAACCAAACTGAATTCCGGATGCCACAGTGTTGCAAGTCTTGGTATCCACCGCTTTCTTCACTGTAGCTAGAGCAGCCATGACACAAGCTGCTGAGACGTTGGCAATCAGAGTACCAAACGGAACCCATCTCAAAGTACCGGCTTTTCCTAATCCACGTCCGTTGAGTCGTGCTAAGAACCATCTGATCCACACGCCAATTGGCCCAACAATGCAGCCAAGCCACAGCTCAGCCGCCCTGCCACCACCATCGAACTCTTCCTTTGAGAGCACCGCACTTACAATCCACAAAGCGCATAGGAGCAGCGTCAATGCTAATATTACTGCCAAGTGACGCTTGCAGCTGTCCACCTTCCAGTTGCTGCCAGATTTTGGTGTTTCTTTGCCTGAGCTTGTGCTATATCTTTTTAGAAGCCACCTGAAACCCTTGGCTGTCTCAATCCCAAATATAATAGAATGGGACGCAAGAAACAAGCCTGCAAAGAATCATAACGGAAAAATAAGGACAGTGAGTAAAGTGTTATTAAATCAGAACGGGACGAAAAGCAAGACCTGCAGAAAAAATGAAGCTGAAACATGTTAATTTTCATTTGAAAGCCCGTTATTTGCAGCTCTATGTTAGAGGATTTTTTTTTTACTAGAAAGTGACCCTCATTACCTATGAAAAAGCCGAGGAAAGCTAAAACCCAATGGCCATCAACAGTGAGATCGAGCATTTTCTGATTCCAACCACTGAAAGTCGTGAGGCTTCCCAAGTAGCCAGTGTTCAACCCTATAACCAAATAATCAGATACTTTTGATATGTCTCCTTTGAAAACAACACCCCACCACCCCATCAAGAAAGAACCAACCTGAAAGGCATATGAATTAATTAGCATCAGAAGAAAACTTTTCAACAAGATTATAAACAACAAAATAAAATAAAAAAGGGCAATTTATAAAGCATCAAAAGCCTATTCCAGGCATACTAAAAAATTCCGATTATTACTTTAAGCAAACTGGTACAATAACCAGTTGCGTTGGTGTGGCAAGAAACAAATTATGAAGGCTCACCTAATATGCTTACTATCTGAAAAGCAGAAAGCCTCTTGAGTGGTAGGTAGATCCAAAGCCTATGACTTCAAATCCACCACAACGCTAATTTAGCTGGGGTGAAATCCAAATGCCCAGAAGTCCCAACTTCCGGAAACAAATTTAATCGATATTTAAAAAGTACCTAAGCTTTGCTTAATTTTCAAATAGTGCAACTGATGTCATTTTCTAACTCATGAATGAGCACTCATTTTCTTTTTAGAAAAAGAAAGAATTAAAACACCTTTAATTCCAAAAGCATTCGTCCTTTATTATTTACAAGATTGGATCACATGAGGTTTCATGGTGTCCCTCATCCGAATCAGAACTTCTTGATCTTCAAACAAAACCCAAACATGCATACAGCATTGCATTAATCAGTCCTAAAGTCTCTTTTAGCAAAATTATGGGACATAGAAGGTTTAAAATTACTGAAATTGGAAGGAAACAGGAGGCAGGAATGTCAAATTTGCAGACAAGAGCAAGTGTAACCTCAATGAGTATGTTTCTCCAGTTCTCTGTGTTTGTGTGTGTGTGTGGGTGAGAGAGAGAGAGAGAGAGAGAGAAAGAAATACCATATTAGAAGGAAGGTCAAGGTATAGAATGCTTCCGTCACTTGTCACACCAGCAACGCTAGGACCAAAAAGCTTTTCAAGCAAATATCTTGATAAAACCTGCAAAACACTTTTTTACACATTGTTTTTAACTAATGAATTATTATGTGGTTTTTTTTTTTTTTTTGTATTTTATTTGAAAAGACTAACGATATATATCCTCCTACAGAAGAACAATAAAAACCCAAAATTTTCTTAGAGAGTTAGTGCCGAAAAAGGTATTTGCAGTAAGGTTACTCCTAAAGGGAAGCCAATGCAAAACCAGAAGACAGAGGCAAAATTACTGTTAAAAGCTAATGAAAATTTTGCATGTCAAAACCGAAATAAGCATTGTCAATTGCCAATGTAAACGTTTCAGGAAATGAAGGTCATGTAGATTACCCCTAGAATTCCAAAAACAGCTAGATGGACTAGACATGATATATACTCCAATGACTCCGGCAGTGTTTTCTTGCTTTCCTGCAAGCAAAAGCATGAGTCACCTCAGTTATCTGTGACTTGTGAAGCATAGGAAATAAACAAGTCTGATATAAATATGATCACCCAACACCATGCAGACCAGAAACAGCACCATCTATAATGTGAAATTTAAATTACTCGTGTGATGCTTAAGAAATCAAGAGAAAATATCAGGTCCACGCTCACTTGGTTTTTGTACTCAGGACACACTAATGGCTCGGTGGAAATAGGAGATACGATTTTCTCTGGCAAAGGTGTCACAGCAGAGCCTGTATTTAATGCCACAGGATCACGAGATGAATGTTGCAATAGATTATTCTCTGGAATGGGAAATTCCATTCCATCCTCTAATACATTATTAATAGACAAGCATAGGCTTCCACTCTCGCTGTGTCTCTTGCTCGGAAGTGCTCGATCCCCAATATCGCCTGCTTCCGAAACAGACTCACTTTCAATTTCATCATCAATTTGAGAGGCCACGGCACTGGATAAACTTAAAGAGCGCCTCCTCAATGAAGAACTTACACTGATTGTCCGACCGAATGATCCACTTGTTCTAAATTTAGAATCATGAGTTGTTCCTTGATCCATGCCACTCCACCGGCCACGAGCTTTTTGCAAGTTATCAGAGGCAACTGCAATTAAGTTATGGCGTTGGTTCAGAAACCAAGAATATATGCAATAATAGTGATTTAAACGCTAATAATGACAACAATTTATTTGCAGGTTCTGTAAGTGATTCCCAATCCCAACCACTCCTCTTTTGATAAACGTACATATGTACGCAAAAGAACAAGTGATGCCACCTGCACAAATATTTTTAACAGAAAATTCAAGCTTCAAAATTCAAGGATACAAGCATAAAACCGTTATCTGCATCCAAGTCTGCTCCAAGTGATGTAAGACAGACAGAGACTCATATAAATGAAATCATCATACATAAGGAACCAAAAGCTATATCTTCAATTTTTTTCTTATCAAATTTTAAAATAGTTTACATGCAGACTATGTTGACCTCATGAATGATGCCATGGATTTCAGAAAACATTTGGCACATATTGACTTTCTGCTGATCATGAATCATCTTACACGGACCCTGTTTTGAAATTCATTGAGCATGATAAAAAAAGATCCTCTCGTTTACAAGCAAATCAAGAGCTCAAATAAGTATGTATGCTGCTACAGGAAAATCTAGGATAGATTCAGATGCGAGCCATTTTAGATCACTTTAGTGGTAGACCACAGCTCTTTAACCATAAAGCCACTAATAATTAGCTAAATCAGTAAATCTTGTCGGCACTACCAGAACTTCATATTTATTAGAATTCTAACTCACTATGTGAGTGCGATGAAATGACTTATCATTCATATTTAACCAAATAATAAAATTCCAAAGAGAAAAAAACAAAAGATGGAAACAATGTCAAACAAAAAAAGGTAGCTTTATATGATATGTAAAGGAAACCCAATCTGAAATTTGCAAATGCAGTCTAGGTAATTTAGCAGAACAAATTAGAAGTACCTAGACCTCCCAAGTCAGCAATCACCATTCACACGTACAACTATAACAGTAAATATAGTTTCTTTCTTTTAAGTGCAAGATTGACCAAACTATACGGCAACAAAATCATCATAAAAAGACTAAAAAGGCCACAGTAAAGCAGAACGGCAAAAGTGGAGTGAAAAAACCTTGCCAGAGTTTTATTGAAAGCATATTTCCTTTTTTCTTTTTTGAGATTACAATCTGACACACAATATGCTATTCAAATTTACTCAGTAAATAATTACGGATCATAACAAAATAAGAGGACTTCTATTGAAATAAGAAAAACAAAGTAAATGCAAATTTGTGTTGTTAAACTCCTGTAGCTGTCGACAGTGGAAGAAATATTTTTCTTCAAGTAGACATGTACCCACGTGGTGACAGAGAAGCTGGCGAGGAACTGTTTAACAAATAAAACATATCGTAATAAAACCCCTCTTAAATAACTAAATAAAAAAGACAGTAGTCCAGGTAAAAAGAATCTGTTTTCCCCTTTATTATATTATATCTGGACGGTAACCATGTCTCTGATTGATTGCAGTCCACAAACTGTAAGTATCAAGCATAGCATGTGAACGTATCAACAAGTTTATGGATGCCTGGATGATACCTTTGAGAGCTATAGTGAGACCATGAAAAATAGAAAAGTAAAAGATTAAAAAAGAGAGAAAGAGAGAAAGAAGCATTTAATATATTTTTTAATATTTTCCTGTTAATAAAACACACTATGGGCATTATAGAAATCAAACCATTTAGCAGTAGCAAATAAGAAGTAGAAAAGACATGAAAGCAACTTTTTTTTTTCTTTTTAGAT
Source organism: Citrus x clementina (assembly GCF_000493195.1). NCBI lineage: Eukaryota > Viridiplantae > Streptophyta > Magnoliopsida > Sapindales > Rutaceae > Citrus > Citrus x clementina. The sequence continues at coordinate 37,118,654 of NW_006262201.1, read as the reverse complement.
TTTTTTTCAGAATTTAAGATGTGCCCTCCAGAATTTAAGCTATATATATATACGCAGTACGCACAACACAAAAATACAAGGCCCACTTCAAATTTGATTTGATGTCAGCTAAGCCTCCTTAGAATCAAACGCGTAAACAAACAAATGAGCAATATGTGAGCAAAGAAACTTTTCGGTGCCTTTTTCACATTATAATAATCAATAATTAAACATGTAAGTTGAGCAATTTCACGGCTACGGACGGAATGATTCAAATAAAACAGCAGCTAAAAGTTAAAAGCAAACATTAAAACCCGATTATAAAAAAAAAATGGGTGCCCGGGGGGGGGGGGAGTCAAAATATAAAGTAAGACTAAAATTAAAATAATTAATGAATATTTGCATGTGAACGAAGATTCATATTTTGTACTTACCAGGAGCCGACCGTCCAAAAAGTCTTCCGTAAGTTGTTGACGGAGCAAAACAGCTGATTCCAAGACGAAGTGTGGAAATGAGGATCGTATCCTAGGGTTGCGAACCGTGACTCTCAGGGTGATTGAACGAAATAGAAAGAGGAGTCGATGGCGTTCGCGGGAGCGAAAAGCAGATCTGAAAAAAAGCGGCACTCTTTTTGTCTTTGTTTTTGTTGTTTCGGCGTTTCTCTTGTTTTGTTCGATTTAAAAATGAGCGGAGGTTAGTTATGGTCGTTTCGGCGCCGCTGGGCCTGGATTCAGGGCAAGGATACGTGTTGCACCCCCACAATTTCAAGCAACGTACCTTCCGCGATAATTAGAAGAGAGAGAAGTACACTTGTTCGCCTCAAGAGTTCGACTGAACATAATATTTCTCTTGTTTCTTTTATCTGCGTTCGTCGGGTTTTTTAGTAGACGACTTGCCGCTGCAATATATGACTAACGTACGAGTTGTAGTTGGTATAGCAAACGACTTCGGCGATAATAATGTGAAATCCTAATGTCAACAAGAATACTGAAAGCAGAGACCAAAGCATATAATTGCTTCGATTCCTCGTTGCATCTAACGGTAGTCAAATTTCCTTTTAAAAATAAAAATAAAAATAAAGAGGATAATAGTCCAAGCACATTGTATTATCGAGTCATCGACGAGTCTTATTTATTATTCCTGGTGTGGTGCAATGGACTTGCTAACAGTAAAAGTACAATATCAAAGGTTGAGAGGCTGAGAAGGCATATTCTCTTTTTTTCTTGAATGCTACTTGAATGGCAGCTGGAGAACATAGAAGTTGAACCATTGAATCTTTCTTCGCTTGCTCGTCAAGTCATTTCTTGCCTTGCTTCCCAACTATTAGCCACTGAATCAATACGACAAGTCAATGCCCAAAAGCATAGGCTATCTCCGTAGCAAGGCCGCGTGGGATGGTGTGATTGGCTAACGGAGGAGGAGGAGGATAAATTATAAAATCACGCGGTACGATGGAGTCATGGAGATCGTGTGATCCTCTCTTCATTTCATGTCATCACGCGGACTCGGTGTTGTAAAAACGACATGTCGAAATGATGTTCCTTTTATGAACGATTGGTCGTCCTTACTTGCGCCTATGCAACTGCCTATTTACGGACAATTTAATGTTTTTAGACAATTCAATAATTAACTAAGAAGCAGTTAATCTATTTTATAAGATAGTTTTGGATGCTTCCCTCATTTCTTGTGCATTTGCATCTTGCATGAATCTCAATCAATCTTTGTAAAAGTAAATGTATGCTTGCTAAGGTCCAATTTGGTTAAGCATTTAGAGTAAAATTTTTGACGAAGGTCGTTAAATGTTTAGTTTTCAATTAATTTTTTTTCCAATTATTAGATTGTTTGTTTCTATAATTCTAAAAATGCTTTCGTATAATTAAATTACCAAAAATTCTTTAAGAAACTAGCAGCCCCATTCCAAACTAACAAAGCCTCCTCATAGCCACAAAAGCATAAACAGCAACTCCATATCATCTTCATGTAAAACGTAACAGTAGGAGTCATGAAATCCCACAACGAAGACCCATTAGTTTCCTCAATAATTGAAGAAACCGTAGAAAACGCTAGACTCGGCCAGTAAACAGGCATAACCATGAGGCATGCATTAAAAATGGCCCCAAAAAAAATGGGTGTGGGTGGTTCAACATTTTATTTTTTTAGGGTGTGTATATATATATATATACATATAAGGTTATTATGAAATTAGTGAAATTATGTTAGGGTAATTTTGACATTTCATACAAAATAAAAAAAAATATTTTATCTCTACTCCAAAAATCTAAAATTTGAATTTTCCGAAGTAGAGACAAAATAGCTTTTAAAGACCCCAAAAGCTCTATTTTATTTTAGGGTGGGGCTATTTGAACCCACTAATTTACTCAATAAACCCATTTTTAAAAATAATTTTTTATCATTAAAATACCCCTAAATTAAATTACAGTTATGGACACTAGAATATAATTTTTACAAAAAACTGAATTTTAACTCTTTAAACCCATCTTTATATTCAACATAGTTTTATAGAACCCTAATCAAATTTTCATTAAACTCTAATCAATCAAGAGATGTGATTCTTCTCTCAAGCCATATATTTTGTTAAATAGGCACGTGTGATTTAATTCAGAGTAACAAAATTAGTTGTTATTGATTTGATGGATATTGATTTTATGGAGGAACAAAATAATATTGACAATCATGAACAGTTATGATTTTTTTTATATTTAATTTTTGTTTTTTTCCCTTTTCCTTTCAAAATTGATAGACTATGTTGACAAATTTTCCCTTTATTTGAATCACGAACAAAGTTGGCTGTTCTTTGACTTTTCGTCTTATTGCATAAAATTTCCTTGCACACTTGAATGCTTGCATTTTAAGAGAGGGATTGGCTACAATTTTTAAACAAAACAATTTCATAGTATTCGTTAGAAATATATATAATATTCTTCATATTATGCAGGCGGGTCACCACGTTATTCCATCATACAAGATTTTTTCTCACCAATATAATATAACTCAAAAAAATAATTTCATGATGACAACTATTTTCTCCATTTAGAATGTTTTGATTCATTTGTCCTTGAACGAGGGCCATTCACTCAAAATTGATTATTAAATTTTCAATTAATAATCAATTTCCAATCTAATGGGTTTATAAATGAATATTAGGGGTTTAATGAGTAAAATCACTATTATTATAAAAACTGGGTTTAGAAAGGGTATATTAGGTATTTTAGTGGGTTTATTGAGTAAAATTTAAAATTTTAAAATTTAAAGGTGGGCTTATTTAGTAAATAGGTTTATTGAGTAAATTGGTGGGTTCAAATAGCCCCATCCTTTATTTTATTTTTTTTGTAAACACCACAAAAAAAAACTTTGGTAATTGTTTATGAACTAAAAAAAAAAGAAAAAAAAATACTTATAGCCTTTTCAAATGCCATATTAACACATACGCTAAGAATAATAGATGAAAAAATATATACCATAAACTCAAGTACACATAAAATTTTATTTATTTTATCCTTTAAAAAGTTAAGTTTAAGAAAATCATCAAAAGGCTTTTCAAATGATATTTAATTTACTTCTTATTTAAACAATCACATAAACAAAAACAGTTATAAAAGACTTTTCAAATGAGATAGTATTTATTTCTCTTCAATATTGAAGAGAGAAAAACATAATCTCATTTGAATAATCTTATTTGAAAATTTTTTTAGAGATTTTAATTTAGTATTATATTATTATTTTTATCTCTTAATTCATAAAGAGAGAAGAGTGTTATAATTGTTATTACTTTTATATAAAATTTTTAATTAATATAATATATACGTATTTTTATTTGAAGAGTGTATTGAGAAATAACTTCTCTTTTTACCCTTCTATTTGCCATATAAGTAAACAAATAAATATTTAAAAAGTTAAATTAGAAAAGTTTTTTTTTATGATAATGTAACCTGATTGCATGGTTTGAGAAAGAAAAATTATTTGCCCATCAAAAGTAAAAATGAAAATAAATTATTTGGGAGGCGCTTTTCAAATTAACTGAATTTGAGATAGTTATTAGTTAACAAATCTCACGAAAATTAAAGATATAAAAAAGTTGAGATAACACCGTAGGACTTTGCGACTTTGCGACTTTGCAACAATACTATAACATTCATTATATATATATAGCTAGCAAAATTTAACATGATCTGATTAACCGATACAAATACAACATGAGTAAATGAGTATGAGTAGTCAAATTTGACATAATTATTAAATTGACCAGGTTTAGGTTGACATTTTTTTTCATGTTGGGTTAGGATTAAAGTTCTTGACCCATTTACCCGAACAATGACATAATTATATTTTATATTTTATATTAATTTTTAAGTTTTTGTCATCAAATTAAAATATTGGACATGATTATCCTTTTTTAATTTTTTTGAGCTGATGGACATATACATAGTGTTTTATTTATAATTTTTTTTATAAATTTAAAATTTTAATAATATAAGTGTGTGTAAAATATTGATACACATATATAGTTTATGATATCAATATATAATATTATTTACATATATAATTTAAATTTTAAATAATATAAATATAAAATAGTTTAGAGGAATGTGTAATATTTATTAAATATATAGCTATTAAACGAGTTATTAAATAATTTATTTATTTTTTATATTGAATTTAAATATTAATATTTTAATATATTTATTAAATGAGTCTATATAAATTTGAGACGCCGCGAAATTGACGAGGCACGGACACGACTCGGTTTTGTCAGCTATATACACACACACACTGACACACAAAATTTTGTACTCGAGGGGATAATCCCGCCACTGTTCCTCTAATAAGAAGTCAAACCTCGAAACGGATAAATCAACAAAATATATGAACCGTCAGATACAATATACGACTTTAGGTAACGACCTCCTCACCGTCCGATCTCCTACTCGTTTGGTCCCCGCCCAACGAACTGAAAAAACAAATAAACCACACTCACTCAGCTCTGACACACCTGGATCTCATTTCACACCTCACCCAAATCAGCCATTGATCTTCTAGAACGTTCTGGAAAAAGCAGGAACTTGGTTTCTAGAACTTCCACTCAATGGCTGAGGTTCAGAGATCCAGCGGAACGGTAAAGTGGTTCAGTGCACAGAAAGGCTTCGGTTTCATCGCTCCGGAAGACGGCGGCGAGGATCTCTTTGTCCACCAGACCTCAATCAAGTCCGAGGGTTTCAGGACTCTCTCTGAAGGCCAAACCGTTGAGTTTTCCGTGGATGTCGGAGAAGACGGCCGCACAAAAGCAGTCGACGTGGAGGCCGCCTCCAGATCCCGCCGTTTCGGAAGTCGCGGCGGGAGAAGCGGTGGATTTTACGGCGGGAGGGGAAGAGGCGGTGGTTATGGTAGAGGTGGGAGAGGAGGTCGGTCAGTTGGAAGTGGTGGCGGTGCCGGCAGTGGCGCTTGCTTTAACTGTGGAAGAACTGGCCATATAGCTCGGGAATGTTATAGCCGTGGCCGCGGAGGTGGTCGGGGTTACGGCGGCGGAAGAGGCGGAGGAGGGTGTTATAATTGTGGAGAGGAAGGGCATTTTGCGAGAGATTGCCCGAATTATTAACAGAAATGAGAGGGAAAAAGAGGTGCCCGGTGAGATTGTTTCCGTTTTTGTTCTTGGTTAATTATGTGTTAACGCGGGTGATTTTTTTCAAAATTGTTTTCCCATCAATTGATTTGCTTGTTTTACTTTTTGTTCATTATGAAATGAAAAGGCATAATATTTGTTATTTTGCTGCTTATGCAAATTTGTTGCTTGCAATTGTAATTCTTACTTCTTTGTTACTCACCTTTAATTTTATGTTCCATTTTTTGCTTTGTAGAATTTGGTCCATACAAGGAAAAATATACATCCGTCAATTTTATGGTCCTTAAAACAGAGATGTTAAAATCAAATGCTTGCAATAATTAAATTTTGTGTAAATTTATATTGGATAGAACATAGAAACATTGCGGTAAAAATTAGAAATACTGTGGTTGTTCTTTTAGTTAGTTTCTTATTCAATTTGCTGAAGATACGAATGTCAAGAAAATAGAGCGATCTTAAGACTCATTTTAGAGTTTTTCTGGTCTTGTATATTGCATCTATATAATGTGTCAATCGCCTTCAATGCTTTGATGGCCAGACAAAAATGTCCCAACATATTCCTAGACTCATCTTATCTATTTATCTTGCTTAAGGCAGAAGAACCAAGTCATTCATTTCTGGTGGGCCTTGAATTCACATCATCCTTATCCATGTTTAGTAACCATCTAACCGGTGAGAGGCGGACATTGGGCTGGCTAAGATTGCTTGTGCTCTCCTTTTTAGCGTTAGCATGTGAGATGTATCTGTTGGTTCGTTTTGTGGCCAGTCTTTAACTGCTATCTAGATTTTCTTCTTCTATAGTGACTGCTTTGGTTTGACTATCGAAAAGAGAACTGAAAATTACACCTAATTTACTATTAGTTAAATCTTGTTAGCAACATGTAACAGATAGGAGGTTGGCTTCTTAATAGTGGAGTTGATACTCCTAAAAGTGAATTTATAATAATGAAAATATGAAACTTAGGGTGACACAGTACTGTGTCTGGACTAATCACCATCATTTGTGTTCCTAAAGGAAGGAAAAAGCAGCTATCGATTTGAAAATTAAGACTTTGTGCCGCAATTCAATCAGTCATCAGTCTAACAATATATTTTTCCCTTGACGTTTTATAAGTGAATGCAGAATACCAATTATACCATGTATGCTGGAAGTGATTATTTGTATGATCTTATCAAGAGACACCAGCAATTACATTGCCTCACTTGACATGTTTCATGATTGATATTTGTGCTTATGTAAGAGCAAACTCCATCGGTCATCAGGCTTTTCTAAGCAGTACATACACTCATCTTAAATCCATCTAATTCTGTAGCCTTCTAAATGGCAAGTTCTTCAAATTAGCATTTATAAATTTGTTTACGAAGAAACTTTGGGGCAATAAGAGAGAGGTTCCATTCACTTATTTCCAGGATTTAAACTCTGGAATGAGATTCATGCCTCTAAATTTCAACTGTTATTTTACTTGGGGTGATCATTTTGGTTTCACTAGTTCAATGTCAAAATGTGTATCATGTAGGTCATCTTCTTGTGGAAAATTGAATGCTTCTGCTAGTTCTCTGGTCAGGACTATTTAACCATCTCTCATAGATTCATTGTGTGCATTAATAGACTTTATAATTTACTGACCAGAATCGAACGCCTATTCGCCCTTTCTCTCTAGCAATCTAGTTTCATCATTAATGAGTGTATGAAGTGAACTTATGCTTCATGTTTCAGGAGTTGGGATTAGAAGTGTATGAAATGCATAAAAGAACTGATCAATATTAATGCAGTGTAACCTGGACTTACTTAGCTTCTCGATTTACTAGGTTGCTCGACACCCATATTTGACTGTCATTGCCAACATAGAAGCTGGTATATATTGTGTCAAAGGAATCCCAAATCCCAAACAGTAAGAAGAATAAGAAATGAGATTTGCCCTTGCTATACCCTGGGCTCTGCAGCAATCCCAGATCACCTCATATTCATTTTTGTTCTATTTCATCAGGACAACCAAGTTTATCATCGTTCTTCTTTGCTTGTACTTTCAGGATGTAAACGATTTAGTAGTGAATGAAATTCAATTTTCAGGATGTAAACCATTATGAGACTATATTCATCTGTGACACGCCTTTGGCTGAGTACTCTTATACCAAAAGAAAAAATTCAGTTCGCATCAATAGATGCATGATTTTTGACAGAATAGTAGGTTCAAAATTCGTGCTTGTCTGTGGCCATCTAATAAAATAAGTTCTTAACTTCTTTCCTTTTATTGCTATTTGCTAACATTGCCTTGGGAGTACGAGGCTCACGATGCAGCATGTTTATGGTAACTAAGTTTGATCATCCACGATACATAATATCTCTGCGGTTTCTTTACTCTGTTTTCTATTCAGAGATTTCTGTCAAAACCTAAATACAGCTCCTCATAATTTGATCCTAATCATGCTCTTTTCTTATGATTTTTTTAATTCTTTGTTCTGTAATTCTTATTTTCTGAATAATTTCTTTGCTATGAAATTGGTGATAGGAAACGTGAGAACATAATGAGTAAACAGTAGTATCATATAGGTAATGTAATGTTAGTACTCATTTGTACCATGGGGGCATTAACTAGGGAATAATGGATGCTCAGATTGCTTCTTCGGGGAGTCAGTGCAGACTACGGACAATAGAGTGCAACCCGCCAAAGAATCGCCCTAAAGGTAAGAACACTGGTGAACCACAGTCAAAATGACAGGGACAAGTCCTGATTCCTGATCAAGCAATATTTCAGTGGACTTTAGAAATGGCAGCCTTTATTTCCTTTAGAAATTGCAAAATGGCAGCCTTTATGTATCATATGAGAAACTTCCATGGACCCCTTTTTTAGAGTTTTGACCAACACCCACTTCTGCAGTCACCTCCGTTTCCTCTTGCGGACTTCACTCTGTATGTCTCTGCATCTTTATCTGATGTAGATTCATTGGTCACTGAAAAAAAGAAAAAAGATGGATGAAAAGGACGATTTACATGCCAGAATGGGCCACGCAGCTGGCTTTTAGCAAGTTGGAATCTAGTAGACTTCAGATCAGGTTGATGACATCTTTTATTTGATTGAATTTCGTCTTAGATTATAATAGAAATATAAAGAAAATTAGATCAAATTATAGTAAACATGTTTACCAAGATGCCGCGTTTTGGCATTACAGAATGATGGTGATCATAGGCCGCGAGGTGGACTAAAAGCCGATGCCCATAATCCTCCAACCACGTGATGACACTCCGTGGTTTCGGTGTTCATCAGAGTCAAGTCGGGACTTTATGTCAAAAAGGTATTTGAGTCACAACAGGACCCACACACGTGTGCCTTATCGGCACCGATTGATTTTGCTTGGAAATTTTGATCAAGATTTGATTCCTTCTTCACGAGCTTGCAAAAATGCCTGATAGCCCCTAATAAAACGGAGCGATGACTGGCCCACTTCGGTCCATCTTCCGTCGTATATTTCAGCTTGGATGTATATTAGGGTAGACAAATCCAAAAACAAAATATAACGAGTAGAAACTACAGAGGTTTGAATTGCGAGATGGAGTTATGCTTGTTAAAACATAATGGTTCAGCTGTCTTCCATCTCTTTGCAAGAATATTTTTTTTAACATTAAAAGGAAATTAATTAAAGATCTAACTTACTATGAAGGAGATAGAACGATTAATTTTGGATTATAATATTGCTAACATAAGTTTTTTTTTTTAATATGGGGTAGGTAAATTTTAAATTAATTTTTCAACTTCATATTTATCCTAAAATTCAAATTGGGATGTCTAAATAAAAAAAAAATTTAAATCACACAAGCATACACTAGCTGAGAATAATATGATGAGGGTCATTACACTTGTCATGTTATTTCTTGCTGATTATATAATATTACTATTGTGAAAAAAAAATGTTTTCTTAGACAAAACGACAAATAAAGAAAACATGACCAGAAGCCCAAGCTTTGCCCAGCAACTAGTTAGTAGATTCGAGTCCCCATTAATCTTGGAAGGTCAGAATAATTGGTCAAAAGCAATAGCCATTAGCCAGGTTCATTGATCTTGAAGAAAGAAGATATAATTGAAACTAAAAATCCCGGGACAATGACTATTGACTAGACGCCAGATAGTGCCTAATAATGCTTATCTTTTAAAAAAGCACTTTCTTAAGTTAATCTAAACTCACCCCACAGTTTAACTTTGATCCAGTTGATTAGCCAACCATTTTGGTCAGACTAAAGTCCTTACATATATACCACGATATTAAATCACTGTTTCGCACCCAACCTCAGCTCTTTAACGTATCCTTTCACTCTCTCTTTATGCATGCCTCTCTTCTTTGGAAGCTGTTGATTTTCTCTCGGAGTTGTTAAGCTTAGAAAAAGTGAAAAAGTGCTTTTGAGTTGCAAGAGGCTTTAAGGAGATGAGTAGTGGGCATCGAGTATTGATTGCCTTTTGTAACTTTTTCTCCATGTTGTGACCATTTCTCTTTTCAGAAGAAATGAATCAAAGTCACTTTAATTAGCCAGGAAGATAGCATGTCATTATAAGCACACCAAAGCTCATAGACCCACATATTACTTTCACCATTGTCACTCCCCTTCCTTTTGATTCACTCGGCGAAGGGGGTCAGAATGGCGAGGTGACAATGCAAATCCGTATCACATCCTATAAATTTATTACTCTACTTAAACCATGCTAGATTTTTACATCGAACATTTTTAATGATAAAAAATGAATGTTATTATTATTATTTATTTTTTTTTGGGGGTGGAGTGTTAAGAAATACCAATAATTTATGTTTCATTCAAATACTTAAGCCAAATGGGAAAAAGGTCGAATTGTTTCAAACACGAAATAAACATTTGCATTTGTCGTTTTAAGATATGTACAAAGAGAAGCACATCAGATTAGGCAACCGTCCAATAATTTGAGTTATGTGATAAGAGCCCTGTAAAAGAAAAAAGAAATGGCAATGAAAATCTGAAATGCCATCAAAATCAACAAGGCCATGGGTAGCTAGTACCACAACAGGGCCTTGCGGCCGACATGCACAGCAGCAGAACCGCCTAGTAGTGATGGCATTAATATGCACATTTGTTTTCGCATCGTCGTTTTCATTCATGTTTGGTGCTAAAGTCGTCGTTCGGGCAGTCACGTTCATCATGTAAATGGCACTTTCAGTTTGGCTCTTCCGATTGTCCGCCTTCAATTTAAAGATGCGTGTGACTGAACATAAATGAATTAAAAATAGTTTTCTGATGAAACACGTAATAAGTGTATGTGTTTTTCTATAAAAAAAAAAAGGGAAAAATCCACACAATCAAATAGAACTTATATAAAATAATGGAATGCACTTCATAGAACAGTTGGAGTGATGTTAGAAGAAGGAAACGAAGAGAGAAATATAAATCCCACCAAAAAGCAAGGGAATTTTGCACTAATTTTTTTTAAAGAGATTAACCAACACACAACTGCAGATCCGTGTAGGGGTGGCCATGAAATTGCCATCACACCTTATAATCCGAAAACCATCAACAATAAGTACTCTAACAAATTAAAAAAAAAAAAGATCCCAGAAGGGGGAAAAAGATAAAGAAAAAAAGAAGAGTTACAAATGCCAAATTGCCAATCTCTTTACACACTTACATATGTATCTTAATCTGTTAACAATTTAGGAAATGGGAAACTTTTCTTAATTAATTCTTAAACCTTGTGAGGTGGACACTGATAGCACTTGGTAAATAATCCAAATGCATCAACTTGTTGTATGAAATTGAGCATGCTTGCCCATCCTCCAAACCCAAATCCCACCACTAAAACCCACACCACCACAAAAATATTCAATGAGTACAATCCTGCCCACCCTCCTAAACACTTTGGAGGCCTCTCTACTGCATTCTGTAGATAAATTAAGAACATACAAATAATTAATAGACTTAAATTAGTAATGTATATGAATAATCACATCCAAGTGTTAATTAGTATATAGTAATTGAATTCGAAAAAGGCTGACCTCTCTGGCTGCAGCAGGAGCGAAAGTGATCATATGTGCTAAGGCAGGAATGATGTAAACAGTGAAGCTAACAAGAAGAGATCCAACAGTGGAGTTGATGGGGCCAAAGAAAGGGAAGATGATTGCCAAGAACCATATTGGGATCACAACTGGGAGTCTGGCCAAAGCTCTCTTGAAGGTGCTCTTTGTGTTATGCACCCCAATGAATTTCTCCCACACAAAGTATAGAGGAGTGCAGGCAAATCCAAATGTTATGAACTGCAAATATAAAAACAACAAAAACGTTATATTCTTGCAAATTGATTACAATAGTTCACATAATAAGGACCAATTATGCAATACATTTTTAACAAAATCCCTTGCGGTTAGTTGACCTGATGAATGAGCATGAGGATTACAGCAGTGTCTCTGAAACCAGTCCTCGGGAGCAATGAAAAAGCATTGGAATGAGTGAGAAGCATGTCTCCAAAAGCCCAATATACAGCAGAAGCTGATGGTAAAGTTAGAGTTAACACATAAAGTGTTGCCAACAAGTAAATTGACTTGAATTTTTGTGGCTTCCACATTGCATGCATGATCTCCCTATACAAAGATAATTATTCTCATTAATCATACGTGCATTAACTTGCTAATTTGTATGTGATTGGTAACATTATTGTAGATTCTCACACTGTGACAGCATGTCCGCCAAAGGTGTAGAGAATGTTAGTAGCTCCTGTAAAATAGAGAACCATTTTGGTTGGGCCGGAGTGCTTCACTCCCTCAACCTGCAAATTATTACATATTTGAAAGATTATTAACAATATGGTACGGAAAATAAATAAAGGCCAAATTTGAAACCTTATGAAATGTAATTAAAATATATATGTACCTGTCCATGCACAAGGGAAGCAATGGTGAGATACCATGCGGTGAAGGAAGTCATTATAAGGCCTAAAAACGACCAAATTCTGTAATTATGGAATGAAGGGATGAACACAGTTGTCGCACAACATGCTCCAAAGATGTAGGTCCAAGTTCTCTTGTCCAAATTGTCATTTATGTAGTATATGTTGCTGCATCAGCATTAATAATGAATGTTATATTAGCCAGAATTAACAAAATATATTACTCAAGTTTATTTTTATAATCAATCTAACCAACTTGTAAATGATCTACGTGTAGTATCGTATTAATATTATTAAGGGTTACCTTGCACAGGCGATTAACTGGATTACGGATCCAAATAGCAGAAAAGTGCAGTTGAAAAATAGGCCTATATTCCTCCAGTGCTTCCCCAGTAGCCCATCAAGAACTTCAAACCACTGCACAGAAATTTGAAAACGAAACTTAATATTTTTTCTAGGGGCCGCCTTTTTTTTTTTTTGGTTCCTCCTCCTTTCCTCTGTAATATTTTACTTGATCCAAAAAGCTTAAAGCGATAGATAAGTGCCCGATAATAGTATTAAAGATAAATCTGAACACAAACGTTACCTGAATTACGTGATTCCTGAAATCAACCTTTTCTCTCTCCTTTCTAGTTCTGTACTCAACATAAAGTATGCTTATAAGATAAGCAGTCCAGCTTCCCATTAACCCATAAAACAGCTGAAGTAGAATCCCAGATAACAACCCAAGTTGTGAAAATGAATATGGCAGTGTGAGTAGCACTTGTGCGACCTGAAACAAAGGTACAAAACACTTAATACAATGCATCATTTTCTAAATTAACCAAACTAAAAAAGTATAAGTGAAAGCTGTTATTAAAAATAAAAAAAATTGCCTGGTTAGAAGCACAGCTAAACCATGCATCATAAACTGAACCACCATGCCAAAAGAAGCTTGAAAGTTTGCTCTTGGAAGACTTGGAATCCTCCTCTTCTCTTTCCATTTCAATGTAGTTTCCAGCTACAACAGTCTCAACTTTCTCTGACGCCATTGCTATAGCACTTATAAGTATATACCGATCAATTAAGTTGGGGGATCAATGAAGCAATTTGAGAATCTATAAATAGATAAAATAAAATGCTTCTTTTACGTTCTCGCTTTGCTTGTTATGTTGCTTTTATAAACTTGTGAGCAATAATTGAGTCACCCTTGTGTGGACCAAGCTATGGTCTCCTTCAGGAATGTGATGGCATACCTGTTACATTAGATATTTAGATATTACATTTACCATACCATCTTGCTCTTTTCAAAGTTATTTGTGGGTCTGTGTGTAGCTTTTGCATTGGTAAGTGATGAATCTCTGTCACCCGCGGGTGGAACTCATATTGCACTGTTCTTGGGTTATGTGTGCTTGCCAGGGGGTAATGGGCCAGGTTCTCATGATCGCACGAGCGGGGTGGCCCGCCATCAGCTTTGTTTATTTAATTTTAACAGGGAACCAGGTACTTTATTTTTTAATTTCTTTGAAAGAACAAAGAACTCATGTGCCATGCATGTATAATTCATCATAAACAAAGATTTATATAATTTATATTTTTTTTATTTCCTTATATCTCTTATTTTTATTTAAGAGATTTTTTCAACTAATCTAATTGACAGCCACTTATAATTTATAATTAAAAGGGAAAAAAGTAAGAAAATAAGATTTTTTTTTTAATTCCACACTGTAGGACGAATTAAAAAAATTATAGGTTTAGCCTATGTGAATGTGAGTGCTAGTGTCTTTGGGGAGTCTAGATATGAAGGGAATGATTACTTAGGAGTGGGCTTGGTGCTAAACATGATTAGTACCACACGTGTGCCAACTGGCTTATACAAAAAGATCTATACATGTTTGGTCTTTAAAATGTCAAAGAAATGATTAAAGTAAAAAATAAAAATAAAAAATAAAAAATAAAAAGTTGATAGAATTGATTAGGCCCTTTTTTTCTTCTTATGTAAAAACACTTTTCTGGCTTAGAGTATCACCAATCATGACCTGGGATGCATGGTGGAGTCACCATTAGGTGGCCGAATTCAGAAAGTAAAATAGATCAACGAATCCGAAAATAATGCTTGCATATATATATATATATATATATATATTTAAAAAAAAGCATCGAAAGCAAACAAGTTTCATATATGTGAATTGAGTGAGATGGGGCCCGAATTCATGCAATAAGCTATAATGAATTTTTTTTTACAGTCATATTAAATAACTGTGATCATCGCCCATACATTAACCCACTGAAACACTTGCTCAAAATCTCAAATACTCTAAGTCCTCTCTAATATTCGAGGGATGTCTACTCCACTCACATTTCGTAAGGGAAAGAATGTCTCCACTCAATTAGTTGATAATTGAGGAAGAATTGAAACTAATCTCCATAATACTTTTATGGAAGTTTAAACTCTTGCACTCAACATTATAAGTGCAAGACTTTTCCCATTGGCCCAAAAGTCCATTAGTAAGCCATAATGAATTTAACTTCGCACAAATTTGTTTTAAATTTTGTAGTCCATAAGCCATATAGAGAGACAACACTTCTTCTTTTACATCTGTAAATATTTATGTTTCAACACCACTTTATCTTTATAATATGCTTTTGCACCAGAAACTGAGTGAGACAACAAATAATAAGCCAGCTTGCTAATGATAATACACTGCTTAAATGTTGATTGCTTTCAACCAAACATGTATTCTTTCGATCACGCAACATGAATCATGTCTTCATTTTGCAAATAACCTGTTTATCGTGGTAATTTAAACTCGAGCTCCAGAATGATACAATACGTTGAAGGCGGATTGATATCTCCCCCTATTATTTTTATAATATCCAAAAATCCTTCTAGCATCAAATCTTTAAAGGAAAAACGGAGTAAATAGCTCATTTGTTTGATCATCTATTTGGGAATAAAAAATTATATATATATATATTATAAGAAAAAAGTTAAAGAATAACAAAAAAAATACAAGAAAATATCTTATTATTAATTTTTTATTCACATTGACAATATATTTCTTATTTTTAGTGTTTAATTTTTTATTTATTGATTTGTTTAATTTATAATAAATATAAATAAAAGTGTATTTGAAAATAAGAGTAATACCATAAAATTATGTTGTCATGAAATTATTAATAATTAGAAAAATAATAAAAAGGATGAGTGATCATATTCATTTTAGCAAGAGGAAAATTGAGAATCCCCCTATAATTAATACAATAATGAGCATGTTCGATCACAAAATTAGAAATGATCATAAGTCAATCGGATGGTTATAATCATTTCATCAGTGGCCCTTATGGAAATTAGGGAAGTAGCTAATAATTGATAAGGTGATTGGTACTTGTCCATGTGGGTAGGTCCGAAAGTTCATAGGCCTAACCTTTCATGTGCAACTATGAGAATAACAGACCATTATTTTCTTTGCGAGAAAAAAAAGTCTAAAAAGGAAAAAAAAAATGGGGACCAAAGAGCCACCTAAAGATCACAAGTGGTAATGAGATCAACAGTTTGACCAATTGGTTTAGGTTTTATAGAGACAGCAATTTTTATCAAGTTCCAATGTGATCGTGAGAGGATTCTTTAGCTTGTTTGGACGCTGAGAAAATTATGTGTCCATGATAAGGGATGGGGTCATCCGAGATGGCTTTCAACCAAAACAGCCGTGCAAAAATTAAAACTGAATTCTGATGGTGCCATGCCATGCTCGTGAATGATATCATATAATTATATAAATACGTCTTTCATGAGCAACATCCAAATCTCCCTCAAATAAAAGATTAGAAAGCGGCCCACGTGATCATTTCCATTCATGAACTTCTAAGACCCCAGACAGCACCATGACAACGTAAAATTTAGGCCTATTTCCTTTAGCCTGTCTAAAATTTTGGGACTTAAGCTGAAGCAATTTTAGATCCAAGCTTGGGCTTTTTCTAACAATTTGAACTGTGCTATCTGAGCCCAACTTGTGTTTTAATAACTTTTCCTTGGAAGAAAAAAATAAAAATAAAAAAGAGAAGAAAGCAAGCCTCGAGTCAGTAGGCAGATTCGGTCGGTCTAGTGTGTCAACTGAAGGAAGAAAGTAAATAAGCCGGATGCACAAAAAGTTTATAGAACCTGAACAAACTTACTGGAAAGGATTAGGAAAAGAATCACACTAACTCAAAAAAGCCCTCCAAGAAATGTCTCCAATGCTGCTTTCATTTTTTTACTATCTCCCCCGGCTACACGTATTCTCCTTTAACCTCTTTTCCCTTTATATGCATACATTGCTTTCAGTTTCTATCTACCCCACAAACTCCCAGCAAGAAAGATTCACACAAAGATATGGCCTCACGTTTCAGTTTCCTTTTGCCATTTGTAATGATTTCAGTCATAATCTCATCAGGTACTATTTTTTGCATAATGTACTGCAATTATCTTATTGCCACATGGAGAGAAATCTCTAATATTGTAATTTTGATGAACTGGCAGGGGCAAGAATGGGCGAGAGTGCAAGAGTTTTCACTATTGTTAATGATTGCAAAGAAACAATTTGGCCCGCGATTACCCCAGGTGAGAACTTCAATAACGGGGGTTTTCCACTAAAATCAGGCCAATCTATTGTATTCAACGCCCCGGTCGGGTGGAGCGGCCGGATTTGGGGTCGAAGCGGCTGCAAGTTTGATAAAAACGGTAACGGTTCATGCCTGACCGGGGCCTGTGGGACGTCCCTCAAATGCTCAGCCTCGGGTGCACCCCCGGCCACACTTGCCGAATTTACCCTTTCCGCTCTTGATTTTTACGATGTTAGCCTTGTTGATGGGTTTAACCTACCAATGTCCGTTAAACCTATAAATGGCAAGGGAAACTGCAGCGTTGCTGGTTGTGACGGCGACCTGAGGCTTACCTGCCCCTCGGAGCTCTCCGTAAAATCAAAAGGCAAGACTGTTGCCTGCCGGAGCGCGTGTGACGTGTTCAACACCGATGAGTACTGTTGCCGGGGTGTCTATGGCAACCCCGTAGTATGTCAACCAACATATTATTCCAAGAAGTTCAAGGACGCTTGCCCCACGGCTTATAGCTATGCATATGATGATCCCACTAGCATTTTTACGTGCGCGGGAACTGATTATGTAATCACCTTTTGCTCCCCCAGGTTAGTGAGCAACAATTAATTATCTCCATCGACATTTTAAATTTACGCTCAAAACTTAGAATATGAAGTGTGTTAGCTAATGGAACGATCTTTGCTTGTTTCTTTGATAACAGGAAGCAGCCGGTGTGCACGTATCACAACAACAAGTTGGTATGCAGCGGATCGAAATCGAACGGCGTGAAAGGGTTGACTGGTGTGCTTTGGCGGGCGATGCTTGGAATAATGATAATGGTTGCCTTGTGGATCGTTTCTTGAAAATCTTAATTTGTTTTTGACGTTCGAAGAAATTTTTTTAATTCTTAACTTGGGGAAGAATGTATCCGTTTCTTCACAAGATACGTGTTCGAAGTGGTTGTAAATATGAATTTGTTAACTATATAACTTTGCATTGATTCGGCGCTCAATGAAAACCATATAATCATATTATGTCAATTGCAATCATTTATTACTGGGTTTAAACCTTGATAAGAGAGGAGGGAAGGCAATTCAAGATTATGATTTCTGCCGAAGAGGATACATGAGTTTATATTATAAAAAAAAAAGAAATTATAACTTAAAAATACTAACCAAATTCAAAGTTTGTTGCTCGGCTGCCACAGCATGGCACTCCCAGATGGACTTTAACTAAAACTAATAAACTCACGGACGGTAGTATTAAATATACAAATAATTTGTGGTACGTAACATGGATTTGTGTCATAAATTGTCGAGTGTCAAATGGTCGTTTATATTGTCATTTGATTGCTACTTGTCTATTTATCAAATCAATTGGAGAAAACAAATAAATTTCCCAATTTTTTTTAAGTGTAGAATTCTTATTATAGTTTGACTAGAAGTAAAAACTGTTTTTAAGTAGAGCCAAATTTAAATTCTATTTCAACTTCTAACTATATTGTTCAGTTTGGTGGTTGTCAATTCTCCACATTACCTGCTGAGTTGTTGTATGTTGGAGGTTTAACTATATTTTAATTATGAGGCAGATAACTCTTAGTTTAGTGATTATCACCTATGCACCTCGTTGTATTAATGATGGATACCTATACAGTAAATATACGATTTTTTTTTAATTTATAAATGGATCTCAATATAACGGCTTTAAGTGTTCTGACACACTTTTTTTTTTTTTTTTTGCGTTCATAATGAGTTTGACTATTGTCACTCCTTTAAATACCTTTAATTTTTTTATTTACCTTATTAAAATTGTATAGAGATTACAAAGTTTCTCATGAAATCCCTTTAATTCAAAAAATAACCCTGATTTATTCTTGAATAACCCCTTCAACATTTTTCTTTCTTTCTCCTTATTACTTTATTATACCTCTTTAGATTTCCTTTCACCTTATTCTCTTTTCGCTCTATTAGCCACTACTTTATGATCATATAATTAACAAACTAAACCATGTCGATCAATGTCTAGATTGGTGTTTTAGATTTGCATGTAACTAAAAAAAAAAAAAACTTAATTTTGAAAAAACTTAATGAGTGATGAGAATGGTGGGAACTGTTTAGTATTTAGATTTATTTTATTTTTTTCTGTTAGTATAGTTGGAAATTGCGAATAAAACCCTCATCATAAGTGGAAAGCAACCAGATGAAAAAATCTTCAACATGTTTTTTTTTTTTTCCTTAGCAACAGCATGCGTTTTGACTTAAGGACTTTTCCTCAGCATTTACTTGTTAATTTTCTTTTGCTCTCAATGAAGTTACCATTCAGGGAAAAAAAAAATCTTAGCTTTTTTATGATCAACTTCCTCCCTTGCATGATTACTGCGTCTCAGTCTAATTTTTTTTAAAAAATAAATGTAGTTAAGTTATGGTTTAAGAAAGAAAAGAATGTTGATGATGATACATGGGTGTCAAAGGTTGTCAAGAACAAGAAAATAAAATTAAAAAAAAATCTGCATGTTTGTGGGCGTTTAGATTTTAAGCATAGTAATTGTTTGTGTTTCAAGTGTGGGTTTAATTAGAATTCATTTTTATTTTTTTGCATAAAATTTTAGAGTGGTACTATTGTCACACCTCTTACTTCCTAAAATAACCTGTTTTTTTTTTCCCACAACCCAAAATAAATTGCAATTTCAAAATAGTTTTGAACCCTTTTTTATTCAAAAACTAATCTCATTCTACTTCTTTTCCAAATAGCTCTCTCTCTCTCTCTCTCTGGCCTTGATTTTATTTATTTTTTATATATAATAATCTTTTATCTATCTTATTTATTGACTAATCTTTCTTTATTCTTTATATTAAAAAAGATAGCATATAAGTCTAGTTGTGTGGTAACGAATCAACTATATTTAAGTCAAGGTTGAGCAAATCATTGATAGAATGATATGATATCAAAAGGGATTGGACAAGTTAAATAATAAGAATTTCTCAATGTACAATCATTTCAATTAGGATCTATGCCAATGACTTTTGAGTGGGAGCACTGTCAGGAGCACAACGATTGCAATTGTGATCCTTTTCTTTAGAATGGAAAAGGAAAGATGAAAAGTGAAAATCAGTAATTGAAATAAAAAATAAAGAGATAAGAGCAATTTTGAAATTAATGAGGGGTTTTGGTCGTCTCAAAAAAAAAAAAGAGGGGTTTTTGGAAAGTGGTTCATGCTTCATAGGTGTGTGCTCAGAAACGGGGTTTCTAAAGGAAGCTATGGGGGTTGCCAATAGCTCTGCCCTAGTTTGAATATTGGTTATATTCTTAAATACCTGAAGGGTTTTAAAAGTTATTTAAAGGGATGCTAATAGTTGAACTCGTCCATAATTTTATTAATCCTTAATGGACCGAGCTGGACCAAAATCGAAGATGAGCAGAGGCAGGCCCAATGCATTTTCTGTTTTTGCGTTTTCGTTCGCTATAAATACGCAATTCAGAAATTTAAATTATTTCTTCCTCCATAGAAAGCCAAAAAAACCCTTGATTAATATCTGAAAAAGAAAAATACTAATTTAAAAAAAATGGCGTCTGGTGGAAAGGTCTCCTTCAAGGTTACGCTCACCTCCGATCCTAAGCTTCCCTTCAAAGTGTGCGTAAATTCATACAATATTCTAAGTATGTTTCTTAAACTAATTCTCTCAATTTTCATAAACTTTTTTTCGTTTTTCAATTTAATCGCAGGTTTAGCGTTCCTGAAGCGGCTCCGTTTACCGCCGTTTTGAAATTCGCAGCCGAGGAATTCAAAGTCCCTCCTCAAACTAGCGCTATCATCACCAACGGTAAATCTTATTTTGTATTACTTTAATTCTATTGATATTCATAGTTATATTTACTTTTATTTTGTATGTGTTAATAATATAGAGATTACATGTTGTTAATGATTCCTGATTCCTCGTATTATATTTTTCCCTTTCTTAGGGTTCAAGGTTGTCGATTTGATGTTCAGTAGATTGGTTTTTATTCAATTTCTGTAAAGTTTTATACATTAGCGTGATTTTATCGATGGTATGTGGCCCCTGCAAATAGGAAATTGATCTGCCGGTGCTAGTGTTTTATTTGGCATTTGTAATATGAAACAAAGGCTATTTACGGTGTGTCTTCTGTAATATGGGGGAGGAGCTTCTTTTGGATAAAAAATCTGTTGCAATGATACTATTCTTCCATCTGATAACCCTGAAAAGCATAAGAGAATATAAACATAATGGACATTTGAAAATTTTGATCAAGGATGTCTATTTGGTTTTTTCTGGTTACCCTTTGCGATTGATGTGACCTAGATAAACACGATTGATGTCACCAAGACAAACATTCTAGTTATTTTTTATCTCCAGTAACTGAAGATTTTCATTTTACAAGTCTAGGTAATCAAACTCAGTAAGGTAAGATTTGCACACCTGTAATTATTATTAAAAATGGATTTTCAATTGTTTAGTTTGAGATTTTCAAATGTTTTCACTGTGGTTCTTCTACCAATCTCACTCAAAATTCATTGTCTGTAATTTGCAGATGGTGTGGGAATCAATCCTCAGCAAAGTGCAGGTATTTTATTTATTTTTCTTGATTTTGTTTCTTTTGTATTAAGCTTTACTCTATTGGATTATCATTTGTGCACTCCCTGCCCTAACTAATAAGGTATTTTACAAAATTTGAAGCATTAGCATTATAAGAAACAAGGTTTAGATTACAGACACAGTCACTATATCTGTTTTCAGCATGTTGACTGTTCTCTAAAATTATCAATGACTAGCATAGCTTCTGCTTGTTTTGTAAACTTCACCTGTTAAATATGATTGATTTCCCTCTATCCTTAACCTAGAATTCAAGGGTGGAGCCAGCATTGCTGTTGTGGGGCTAAAATGTCAAGGTTAGAAACTGCAGGAGCCAAGTGGCTGAAGTGATAAAAAAGTCTTATCCTAAGATGCTCAAATTCATACATACTTATTTAAAAAATTTGCTGGGCCTATTAAAGATCCCCACCCTGCTAGCATCTGATTTCAGTTCATAATAGTATTCCATCAGGAACCCAGAAGAAGAAGTATGAGGCCTGGATGAAATTTAAACAATTTTTTACCATCACTTAGGACGGAAACGGACTGGCCATTTCTGCAGGATTTACTTAGAGGCTGTTATATACAGGGGAGTTTTAGTTTGAGTATTGCATTCCTTTACTTCATTGGTAAAGATTGTGCGTTACATGAGCTAGAAGTTCCTCTTTGTGTAGGCTTATTGACACTAGCTTCGGACAGTTGGAATATTGAATGTAATAAGGTTGTGTGAAACATAAATTTCACTGGTTTTGTCAGGCAATGTCTTCCTCAAACATGGTTCCGAGCTTCGGTTGATTCCCCGTGACAGGGTTGGTGCTTCAAGGATGGTGGGAGCTGCATCATTGTTGGAGTGAAGCGACCGGTTCACCTGGATTAATTTGAATCCATTGCTTTAGTTTTCATCATGTTGGGGGCATAGTTAATTAGTTATATCTTATGCATCATACTTCTTGGGTAAAGATTATCCTTGTGTTGTGAAAGGCAAAGTATTTGTAGTTTTGAAAGAATGGAAGAAACTATGAGGCATGAATATTTCTGTAATGACCACCGTAATCATTTCAATAAATAAATAATAGAATGACTCACAATGCCAATTTAGGGCCTCATATTAGATGTTATTTATGGGTTGAAGACACAGTCAATAAGCTTTGAGCAGGCAGAGACTTTTGATTGCAGTACGTTTGCCTGGTTTAAGTACCAAATACCAGAACTAACTGAATCTGGAGTTTCATGATGCAAGCCTTAAGCGTAACAGTTGGTCATCGTGATAGTTTAATGCAGTTGCTTTCAATCTTGAAATGCAAAGGGAAAGTGGTACCTTTTGCATGCTTTTTTAGCTCATTACAGTAACTAACTTGCTTTGCTGAACCATCCGTCATATTCCTCCCAGATATCTCTTACTTATTTGTATGTATGCGTTGATCCTTCTGTTATATGATACGAACTATAAATGGTAAGGGATTCGCCAATTATTCTGGTTGTGGTTGAGAATCTCGTTTTCAAGACTCCAAAAATCTACCAACCATCTGCACCGCTGTATTACTATTGTACTGCCGACCTAACCTGAGTCTTTTAGGCAACCCACACTAGTTTGAAACTGTAATGCGCCGCCCAACAATAACGTAGCCAAACCTCTCATCTAGTGGGGACAAGTTCATTTAGCACTTCATCTACCAAAAGTAGCTTTGAATCTCTCTGATCCAAAATTGGCACATTACTTAATGCGTCTCCTACTAAAGTTTGTGGAAGAAACAAAAAGACAACTTATTCGTTTTCCAGCTGCAAGTAACAACGACTTCCAGAAAAGCAGCATATGCTTCGATCTTAGTTTTCTGAAAACAGTGCCACGTCTCAACTCTCAATGGAAATCAATAGGACTTCTACGTATTTAGAGGAAAACTTTTATTTCACAACATTTTTAGTGTTATTAATGGGGTTTGCACCAATAATGCCACTTTGAAAGATTTGGGTATTGCTTCTGGGTCTTCGATACTTGAGGAATTCGGGAAAAGAAAAATAATAATAATAATAATAGAGTGAGACGTTGAAAGATAAAAAGGTCGTGCTCTTGTCCAAGTGGGTATTTGCAAATTCAGTGTTTTCGTTTAATATATGAAAATAGCACGTGCCCAAGTCTCCCATTATATGGAAGAATCTTGGAGACGTAAGAACACCTTCAACTTAATATAGAAACCATTTTTTCTTTTTTTTCATTTGCGCCCACTGCCCACAAAACGAAAAGAAAATAATTGAAAAAAAAAACTGTAATTTTTTAATCATACATTACGGCTTAGCTTAATTTATCTGGGTAGTTTGCACGTTATTACAACTAGGCTTATCCCTTGAATTTGGTTGTAGAAATGAGATTAGGATGAAATAATAACGAAGATTGTTGGGTCTATTTGTCAGAAATGCCCTCTGTGAGTCAATAACAATAGAGCAAACATTCTTTGGCAAGGGACTAAACTATGAAATTCAGCTTGTAAAGCACAACCCACAACAAGTGAACATGCGACCCGAAAGGGAGGAAGGAGCGTGTGTCTCGGAGGAGATTTCGGGACCCTCCTTTTTATGTCATTTTTCGGCATCATACCCACACCAAAAGATCCTTGTGTCCCCAGTCCCCACCATGTGATTTCAGCGCTTGTTTTCTCTCTCTCCTCCTCTTTTCTCGCGTCGCTCACTGCCACTGGACCTCCAATTTCTTGTTATTTAGAGGAACATACCATGTAGGTTATTAACTGTCAATTAAAATCATTGTCACATTTTCATCCCTTTTTCTAATATATGCAAGCACAATTTTTTTAAGAAAAATATATATGTAAATGAAATAAAATTCTATTGGATGAAAAAATAAAGGTATGAACTCTTTCAACTCTTTTTTTTTTTTAATCTTATACAGATCTTATTTTTAATTTCTTCACAACCTAATTGTGTTAGAGCCTCTCACTCTACAATTTGCACTCATAATATTTTATTCTATCGTTACCTTAATAATTAATAAATTAAAGAAAAAATAAATCTCTATTAATATTATTATTTTATCAAAATTGAAATTCAATAAAATTAGTTGTCATTATGAAATGTTTTACGATTTTTTTTATTACGTGAGGCTATTGCTCAAGATACTATAAGTGGTATTTACAATCACATAATTACTGAAACTAGTTTACATCAAATCTTATATAAAAATGTTTTAGGATTTGAGCTTAGCTTTTTGTGTGCTATACATGTATTATCATGATATATTATTTTGAAATCATTATTTAATATAAATTATCCACTAGCAGAGTCCCATACGTATAAGAATGCGAATTGATAATTGGAAATTCACATGACTTTTGCCATGAAAGAAACTTAGAAGTCTTTTGAAGTAATGGATCATCTACGTTTGGTGTTGAATTAATTCTATTCGAGCATTAAAAAACGTTGAAAAGGCTTAAAGCCTTTAAATTCACTTCAGGTACATTAGCTCCATAACTTTCAACATTTTTATACTTTAGTCTTTATGGTGTTGCTCTTCCTCAACTAACCACATTTACTCAACATTGTTATAAATTATTATCTTGATGAAAACATAGGGACCCATTATGAGATGAAGTTAAAATTAAGATAAAATACAATAAATAAATAAAAATAGTGTGGTGGACCTGGTTGTGAGCAAATAGATGAAAAAAAAATAAAAAATGAGAAGGATCCATGCTAGCAAACTCCAAAGTGTATTAAATTGGATGGTGCCAAAACGGGTCACAGAAAAAGTTATTGTCAGATGCGTGGGGGGGTAAAATTGTCTAATCTTTACAATAAAATTGTCCGTTAGTGATTTCGAAGTGGGGTCACGCAGCAGTGCCCGAGGCGACGCACTTTGCTGACACTGACCGGCTGTAGCCGCTCGTCTCGTCTTTGCTTATCTGGCAAAACCATTCTCCGTTAAGTGCACCGTTTTGGATTTTAATTTAGGATTTGTCATCAGTGCACCCAATTTAATACGGTATCTCCTAAGTGCTCTTTTGTTCCTTTTCCTTTTCCAATTTGGTGCTTTTGAATAAGGAATCATGATTATGATTAAGATCATTAGGATCCGATCAGCGCAGCTCGGCTAAGTGACCAAGCGCCGATTGGACTTGCTCTGCCCTCCAGACTCTAGTCCGTGAAGCACGTTCGCTTTTGAGTAGGGGACAGGTGCAGCTAAGAAATTGTTGCTGATTGGTTGAGCTAAAAAAAAAAAAAATTGTAATTGTAAACACCAAAGATACCCTTGTGGTCTGTTGGACTTTTTCAGAGTAGTGGTTAAATAAGAATTAAGACACGTTAAACGCTTTTAGCGCGGGAAAGAAAATATCGGAGTAAGCCATTCAGGCCCTGATTTTTTAAAAATTACAATTACATGTATAAATTATAATTCTTTTCATGCAAGTCTATATTATCAATTGAATTGGTTGATACTTGATACTTTTTCTTATGTTTACGGTGGATGGTTCAAATCTCCCCACTACTGAAGACACTTCACGGCCTCATGAGTATAAGCAAGTGAGGAATAAATCTCTGCTAGTACTGGTTAGTCTTACTTTATTAGACATATGATTGTGGTAAGGAAGAGAAACTCAAGTTAGTATAAAGGTGTAGCAAGAGTACACATCTTTTTAAGTTTAAGACATCATTTCTTTTCTTATAGGAAGTAAGGAAGTTTAAAACGATAGTAAAGGTCGTAGGGATATGATCTCCTTTTGCATCTACTGATGTTAATTTGGATGCTTTTAAAATAAGATTTGGTTATGGAAGTAAATTAAAAAAATTGCATAGATTCTATTAAAAAATTAGTAAAATTAACTATCAATGATTTAATAGTTATATATTGAGATTAATAATTAACTAAATTGAGTTAAATTAATCGGTTTGTTATATGTATGTATGTATGTATGTATATATTTTTTAAAATATTGGTTTTATTTTCACTGACAAATCATAGAGAAATTAAGGCATGACTTAGATAAAATTTAACCAAAAAAATGAGAATTATATTGAATTAATCACGAACAAAAATTTAATGTGAATTAATTTAAAGGTTATTAAACTATATTCAACCTTTTTGTCCATGTCAATTTTGAGTTTAGATTTTCAATAGAATTCTCATTAAATTAAATATTTAATTAATTATTTTTAAATAAAATTTAAGATAAGTGATCTAATAAGTGTTGTCACTCACTTGATCAACCCTAGAATTTAAAAGCAAAGGTTTGTATAAGAGGATGCAAACTTTGTTTTAATAAGTAATTTAGCAAAACGTTAGGGACCTCTATATTATGACTCCAAATAAAATTTATGGATGATAAAATATCACTGGCAGCACGAACAAGGAACGTACGCCATCTTCATAGCTACAAGCCAAGCCACCACGCTCTGTGTCCCTCTCTCTCTTTCTTCACTGTTGCCCGTTAAAAAATCTCCCGAGATCAGAACAAACAGGTCACTTTTTTAAGCCTTCGCGCATAAAGCATATGCAACAAAGAGAGTGTGTATAGTGGAGACTTGCATGGCCACTAACAAAAACATGAAAGCGAAGCCCTACTACCACCAACAGAATACAAATGCCGCTGCCTCTGGCGGAGGAGGCGGCGGTTATAGTAGCGAGAGTAGCAACGGCGGCAGCAACTCACCGAGTCCGCCTCCGTCGCCGCGTCGTCACGCTAGCATTTCCCATAGCCGACGCCGGCTCCGAACCAAGTCTTTCTCGTTCTTTCGCCGTGATAGCTTCGCCCTCACTGTCAGTTTTATTTTCCGTCGAAACCTCCGGTATTTGGTGCTGCTGTGTCTGTTGTACGTTTTGGGCCTCATCATGTGCGTGGGCCCGTTTGCCGGACTTGTGGGCCACACTCCCGTTCCAGGTTCAGTTTACAGAAGTCACGAGATATTTGGGAAGCTTTGGGATCAAATTCAGTCCGATAATTCGTCAGCCATTGATGTTCGTTTCTCTTTTCCTCACTTTATTTATTTATTTTTTTTCTGTTTGTTTGCTTAGAAAATATGGTGAGGAAAAGAAAGCACCGAGAATGAAATTTTATGTTTTCGAAATTTACTTCTTTATTTTTGGCATTTAAAAGACTAAAATTGAAAACTTAGTTCTTGACTGGATTAAATTTGTTAACGGTTAATGTGACTAAAGTAAAGCGAGCTATTAATTTCCTTGCTTTTCTTGAATTTGAAATTTAGAATTAGATAAAAATCGGTGCTTCTCATTCTTGTTTGTTAGGTTAAAAGTGGGAATTTGAGTTCCTCTCAAATGGGTTAATTGAGAGATGTGGCTTTATATTCATAATCAAGTAGAGAACCAAAATGTAGTTGGTGATTATATGTTGATTGATGAATGGATATTATGGCGTAAATTAAGATGTTTCAGTAGTAGGCTAAAATTCTCTCTGTTTCTACTTGTAGTTGTCCTCTGTATGGAAATACAAGAGACTGAAGGTGCAGAAACCTTGCCTGAATTCAACTGTTGGAAGATATTTCGGCATTGAAAAAGGTAATGTGATTTCTTATCTTTCATCCTGATTAAGGTCTGCTTTAACATGTTAAGGCATGGTCTTCCCATGAAAATTGATAGTTTGATAGAAGTGGTGCTGAGAGCTTATATATATATATATATATCCATTAAATTTCAGAGTCCCCTGGCCCTAGCGGTTTCTTGATTGTCGAAGCTAATGGTGGTCTTAACCAACAGCGTTCTGCAGTAAGTTGTTACTTTTGATGTTGATTACTAATCTTTGTGCTATTTGTTCTAGATTTTCCTTTTCTTTTTTTTCCCCAAAATTTCTCATCCATCTTCCAAGAAACCAAATGGATTTACCATAGTTTCACAATATAACAACATAATACACAGACACTCACATGCTTAATAGATTCTGTTTCTCGTTAAGTGTATCTTCAAAGTTTTTTATCATTTGCAGATCTGCAATGCAGTGGCTGTAGCTGGACTTTTAAATGCAATACTTGTCATCCCTCGTTTTGAGTTTAACAGTGTTTGGAAGGATCCAAGGTAGTTAGCGAATGAGCCATTATTTGTTTCTGTCTCAAACTTCAGTAAAAGGATATTTGTGCTAGATTCTGGTTTACATATTGGATATCTTTTTGTTAATATTCCTGTTTCATTATGTTTTTACTTTTAGCCAAAAAATATTTTTTGTTTTGTTAGTTATGATCAAGTTTTGATATAATTACTATTGTTATTGTTAAGTGATGGAGACATGAGGATAGACTCTGCTGACGGCTGAGAACTCTTCTATAGTGTAGATGTTATGATTGTTTTACAAGCAAAACTTTATTCATATAGAGCTTGCAGAGATCTTATTTTTTAAATTGCTCAGCCAAATGCATGAGGATCCTTGATCAAAATATTGATATTCTCATTGTCTAGTTTAGCCAAGCATCCTTCTGTTCAACTAAACATTTAAACAAATGCAATCTACAATGTATTTTTAGCAAGAATTTAGGTGTTCTCTGAAGGGAGAATTCATAATATGCATATTATTCCCCCTATATTAATTAATATGATTTTCTTCTGGAGTGTATTTTTCCTTAGATACACCCATTTACAGCATAAAATTTATTTTCTTTGACAGTGAGTTTGGAGATATATATGATGAAGATCACTTTGTAGCAACACTTGATGGCTACATAAAGGTGGTTAGAGAGTTACCTGATCTTTTGATGGAAAGATATGATTACAATATGACTAATATTCCAACCTTCCGTGTCCAAGCTTGGGCTCCTGCTAGTTATTATATGGGAGAAGTTTATCCTGTTTTGCGAGAGCAAGGGTTTGTTCTGAGTCATTAATTCCCTTATTAAATTTTCTTCATGTTCAACTAAATGGGTTCACTTTTATCCCCGAAAATCAGTTAAATTTGTGAGCTGAGAATAAAGCAAGCAAATTACTGAATGATCCCAACCTTCCGGAACTCTTTATTCCCAACCAAAAACCTGTTGAATGATATTTCTAGATTGTTTCTTATTGGTCACATTTGGTGCAGGGTTATCCGCATTGCCCCATTTGCTAATAGATTGGCAATGAATGTCCCACCTCATATTCAATTGCTAAGATGCATGGCTAATTATAAAGCATTGAGGTTCTCTGATCCAATATCAACACTGGCAGAAAAGCTAGTTAAGCGAATGATTGAGAAGAGTTCAGGGACTGGTGGAAAGTATGTTTCCATTCACCTTCGGTTTGAGGAGGTATGCATACTGTTTGTTACATCTATACTAGTTATTTTATAATGTTCAATATTCAATAACAATTATGAGTACTTTGTCTAACAATCATGTGCACTTTTAGGACATGGTAGCCTTCTCATGCTGTTTGTATGATGGGGGAAAGGCTGAAAAATTGGAAATGGATATGTTTCGAGAAAAATGGTGGAAGGGGAAGTTTAAGAGAAAAGATCGTGTCATCTTACCTGGTCTTAATCGAATAAATGGAAAATGTCCTCTAACCCCCTTGGAGGTACCTCATTATTCTACCTCTCCTTTTTGCTTTTGGAATCTGGAATACTGATGTGAGCATCATCTGACTGTCTGGTTTATTCACTTTTATTCTTTACAACCAATGCTATCATGCTTTACTTACAGTGTCCACAGGTCTTTTTTGGTCTTCACCTTATTCTAGTAGCATCTTTAATAAGTACATGGTTTGAGATTCGACAAGAGTAGAGGAAGTACCTTACAAAATTTGATCTATAGTTCTGATCAAGAAATACTATCGCCATTAATTTAAAACGAAGAGAGGTATATATTATATAGAGAAAAATCTCAAGAGAAGATGATTAAAATTAAAATCCTCTTTTGAGTTGTATTATTTCT
Source organism: Citrus x clementina (assembly GCF_000493195.1). NCBI lineage: Eukaryota > Viridiplantae > Streptophyta > Magnoliopsida > Sapindales > Rutaceae > Citrus > Citrus x clementina. The sequence continues at coordinate 37,088,139 of NW_006262201.1, read as the reverse complement.
ACACAATAAATTTACTCTGCATGTTGTATGGAGTTGGTACTTGATTTTGCATATTCACTTTCCATTCAAATTTTCTTTACTTCCCATCTAAATTATTTCTGATGTCTTGGTTCTACTGCAGTCCAGAATGGAGAACAGTCTTATGCTTAATTCTGCATGCATTTTTACTGTATATACATTTGTCTGTACAAGCCTGTACAGATAGTCCAGATAATAAACTCTCTCAAAATGTTTTTCTTGTCAGCATAGGTTGGGATGATGCTACGTGGTATGGGATTTGATAATAATACTTCAATTTATTTAGCCTCGGGAAAAATTTACCAGGCAGAAAGACACTTGGCTTCATTACTTAAGATGTTTCCCCTTGTTTATACCAAGGAATCTCTTGCAACACCTGATGAACTTGCTCCTTTTGAGGTAAATATACTTGCTCCCTCTCCATAAACCTGTTTGAGTATTGAATAGAGTGCATCCAGTTATTTGGCTAATTGACTTGCGGTACAATATATTTATTATCAATGGAATTATTTTGACATGCCATACCCCGACTCTGTAGGTCTGGAAAATGATTCCCTTGCCTATCCCTATTTTTAAGAGCCTGTGTTTCAAAGCCAGAGATGTGGTTACTAGTTCCAGCTGATTCCATCTCATTTTGCCCTTCCCCTGTCAGAGACTTCACTTCCATTCTTTCTTCATCTCTGGTAGAGCATTGTGGTCAATATATGAAGCCGGTGTGTTAGTACTTGGACCAGATGTTTGACTTGATGCTATAATAATGATTTCAAGTAAAACTATTGATTTGTAATGGAGAGATGTTGCAACAGCTAATGGAATATCAAACAGTGACCATATCCACTCAGTGTTTGTGGTTCTGTTCAGTTTTAGTATGTCTTGCTTTCCAAGTTAGTTTGCTGAGTGAATGAGAGGGTCAACTGAATGTCTTTGAAAAAATTTCCAATTAATCTGAGTGTCTGACACAACTAATTTTTCAGATGGCACTATAGCAGCTTATTTTCCTACTGACCATTGCAGACCATTGATCCTGTTTTATGATTGTTGGCAGGGGTATTCTTCAAGGCTGGCTGCTCTGGACTACACTGTTTGTTTGTTTAGTGAAGTTTTTGTAACAACTCATGGTGGGAACTTTCCCCATTTTTTAATGGGCCATAGAAGATTCCTTTTTGATGGACACTCAAAGACTATTAATCCTGATAAACGCAAGCTTGTTCTTCTATTTCAGGACATGAATATCAGGTATTTTTCCTTTGTATTTTTATCTTTCTTCCCATCATTAGAATAACATGTTGGAATTTGTCCCAGTATGATGGTCTTGAAATTCTAAATCTGCTTATTTGAGATTTAGTAATGTTTAAACAGATAGTAGTTTTGTAGAAAATAGGTTGCAAATGGAAACAAGTTCCTTGTTTGTTGAAGCAAAAAAAATTCCTGATGAAGGACCTTTTGATTTTACACGGCCTTGTGCCACGAGCATAAAAAATTGCACCGCTCCACTTGAGAAATATAAGATATGTATATAGATTGTACTGATCTAACTAATTATAAAGTAAATTGATAGGTGATTGAAAGAATATTGGTGTTAAGTGAGGAGAGTCTTAAAGTGTGCAGAAACATGAAATGTTTTGGGTCCAAATGCATTGAAATTGCAACTTCTCGGTTTATAAATCTTTGGACTTTCAGCAGATTCCAGTACATTTTTGATTGGTCACTGATTCATAAAATATCTGTTGATTGGTTTCGCAGCTGGGTAACATTCAAGGATCAGATGGAAATAATGCTCTCTGAAAATGACCGCAAGGGAATTATGGTACCTAGAGTTAGAAAAATCAATAGGAAAACTTCCATTTACACATACCCTTTGCCAGAATGTCGGTGTCTCCAGCAATCACATAATACAACACTCCAATTGACACAGCCAGCAAGATAACAATCTGGAGATTTTTCTAGTTTCCTTCATCTGGTGCAGATATCAAATGGTATACTTGTATAGTTTTGAAGGTTTGAGTATTATCCAGGATGGATGCTGGTCTTCCAATTTTTATCGTCCACGGAATTCCTCATCCCAAGTAATTATTTTGCTTCTTGCATAGAGGTATCCAAGCTATTCTATGTGACGTTTGAAGTTTAACAAGATCCAGAATTGAACTGCAAGCTGTGCATATAGGAGCTGGATTGCGAAAAGAACTGTTTGGTGTGTTGTGCAGAAGTTAATACTGAGAATTCAAGTATAAAGTGGAAATCAAATCAACTTGCCGGCTCCAATCCAATCAAATCACAATCCCCCCCAATAATATAGTCTTGTTCGATAGATTATTATGTCTGAAGTTCCCGCTTTCTTTTTCTTTCTTTTTAACTTTTTCCTGATATTTGGTGTGGCAATTTTTCCTAATTACAGAATTACTTGTATCTTTCCAAAATTTATTGATAACTAAAACTAGCTGAGCAGACTAGATTTTCTCAAAATTCCTATTACTAGTAACAGATTTACCATTTGTTTTGCTTCTTGTAATCTTTTTGTAGTTGTTAAATAGATGAATTGAAACTAATTATTATTACACATGAACTTTTCCTTGACCACTGTGACTTTTATCCCAATTGCTCAAAAATCTAAATCACATCATCCCACGTCCTCACTACCCTAGCAATCTAACGACATAAGATTACGTTTCATATGCAAGATTGAATTGAACTAATTATTAGGATTGGATTAAGTTAGATTGGATTAAATTGAATTGTATTATATCTTGTACTATGTTTGGCATAATATCGGATTGGACAATGTTAAATTATATTTAAATACAAAATAATATTTATGAATATTTAATAATAATAATTAAAATTAATTTAAAGGTAATTAACAAGACCATTAAATATGTAGTAAATTAGTTATTGGGTAGTCATAATTGTAGTAAACAAATATAAATTAATAAAATTATTTAATTATTTAATTAATTTTTATCAGATATTTTAGATTTATTTTATTTTATCAAAAAGTTAGCAAATAATGTATATATAAAATCAATTATTTACTTGTATTATTAATTTCCATGATTATTTTTAAAATTACATTGGTGATTATTAAATTTAATACAATCAATTATTATAACAAATTATTAAATAGTTAATTTTATTGTAGTAAAAGTACCAATTTAATTAGACTATAAAAACAAAATAAAAAATAAATTCAAGTAAATCATGAATAAAATAATTAATTAAGTAATTAAATTTTTGTTACAAATAAAAAATATTGTTATTTATGAAAGAAATATGAATAAATTTTTTTCTCTTATTTTAATCCCATCTAAACCCACTTATAAATTGGGATTATTAATCCCAAGATTTGAGGAGTAAATTTAAATTTAGTTCTCTCTAATTCAATTCAAACAAAGTAGCCAAACATGTAATAAAATATTTAACCCCTTAAGTGCACCCAAGAATCCCTTGCTCCATTTTATTAGGCATATCTAAATTCATCTTTGTTTTTGAAGTTAAAAAATATTGTAATTACTAATAATATAACAATTACCCAGCTAACTCCTCAACATCCATATTAATGTCAACCTACGCGCTCCCTACTCTTCATGGCCAACCATGGACTTAAGGCGTATCGTGGAAGCCTTGCGACACTGCGGCCAACGTCGATCTATCAAACAAGGGAAGTCACTTCACTGTAGAATAATCAAATATGGGCTGTCTCAAGATATCTTCACCGGCAACAATTTGCTCTCGATGTATGCGGATTTCACGTCCTTAAATGATGCGCATAAACTGTTCGATGAAATGGCCCGCAAGAATATTGTCTCATGGACCACCATGGTTACTGCATATACAAGCAACAAAAGACCTAACTGGGCTATCAGGTTATACAATCACATGTTAGAATATGGTTCAGTGGAGCCGAATGGGTTTATGTACTCTGCAGTTTTAAAAGCATGTTCTCTTTCGGGTGATCTTGACCTGGGTAGATTGATACATGAAAGAATCACTAGAGAGAAGTTGGAGTACGACACGGTTTTGATGAATACCCTTTTGGACATGTATGTGAAATGTGGGAGTTTAAGTCATGCTAAGAAAGTTTTTGATAAGCTTTCGAGTGCGAATATCACTTCTTGGAACACTATCATTTCAGGGTGTTGTCAAAAGGGCTTAATGGAGGAAGCAGTGAGTTTGTTTCATCAAATGCCCGTAAGGAATGATGTGTCTTGGAATATTATAGTTGCCGGTTTTGCAGATAATGGAAGTCTGCAAGCCTTGGAATTTGTTGTTATGATGCACAAAGAAGATTTAAGGCTTGATGACTTCACGATACCATGTAGTCTTAAAGTATGCAGTTATCAAAATTTGTTGCAGATGGGAAAACAAATTCATTGTTATGTTATTAAGTCAGGTTTTGAATGTAGTTGTTTCACCCTGTCAGCATTGGTTGATATGTATTCAAATTGTAATGTTTTATGTGAAGCAAGAAAGCTATTTGATCAATATTCAAGTTGGGCTGCCTCTGCATATGGCAATGTGGCACTTTGGAATTCTATGATTTCTGGGTATGTTCTTAACGAACAGAATGAAGAAGCTATCACTCTGCTTTCACACATCCATAGCTCTGGTATGTGTATTGATTCTTACACTTTCACTAGTGCTCTGAAGGCCTGCATCAACTTACTCAACTTTAACTCTAGATTTGCACTTCAAGTACATGGCTTGATTGTCACTAGCGGTTATGAGTTAGATTATATTGTTGGAAGCAATCTCATTGACCTTTATGCAAGACTGGGGAATGTTAAAAGTGCATTGGAACTTTTTCATAGGCTTCCCAAGAAAGATGTTGTAGCTTGGTCTGGTTTGATCATGGGCTGTACTAAACATGGACTGAACTCATTAGCTTATTTGCTGTTCAGAGACATGATTAACTCGAATCAGGATGTAAACCAATTTATTATTTCAAGTGTTCTGAAAGTTTGTTCATGTTTAGCGTCTCTTCGAAGGGGCAAGCAGGTTCATGCTTTCTGTGTCAAGAGAGGGTTTGAAAAAGAGGACATTACACTAACATCTCTTATTGATATGTATTTAAAATGTGGTGAAATTGACGATGGTTTAGCTCTGTTCAAATTTATGCCAGAAAGAGATGTTGTGTCTTGGACTGGGATCATTGTAGGGTGTGGGCAGAATGGCAGAGCAAAAGAAGCTATTGCATATTTCCAAGAGATGATACAATCCAGATTGAAGCCAAATGAAATCACCTTTCTAGGTGTTCTTTCTGCCTGCAGGCATGCTGGTTTGGTTGAAGAGGCATGGACCATATTTACATCTATGAAACCTGAATATGGACTAGAACCTCATTTAGAACATTATTATTGCATGGTTGATCTTCTTGGTCAAGCTGGATGCTTCGACGATGCAGAACAACTGATTGCTGAGATGCCATTTAAACCCGATAAAACCATATGGGCCTCCATGCTTAAGGCCTGTGAAACTCACAATAATACTAAACTTGTTAGTATTATTGCTGAGCAACTTCTTGCAACATCACCGGAAGACCCTTCCAAATATGTTATGCTTTCAAATGTTTATGCTACATTGGGAATGTGGGATAGTTTAAGCAAAGTGAGAAAAGCTGGTAAGAAACTGGGCGAGAAAAAAGCTGGAATGAGCTGGATTGAGGTTTCAAGTTAACAATTCTTCCTATGTTTCATCATATATTTTACTGGATCCTGTCAAAATATTGTAATTAATTGGATCCACATTGATAATTATGCACAGAACTGTTTCGTTCTGAGCTGCCAAGGTACTACATGGTAATGAAACTTGGAGATGCAGGAAAATTGTGATATATATTACAGTTGGAGGATCTCAATTATTGAAAATTGTAAAAGATCTCACGTTCAGTTTGTGGGTATGCTGACTTTCTTTCTTTCGTTTTATATCTGATGTTGATTTCTATCCTTCACTCAAAGTTGAAATTTTATATACAGGAAAGGCAAACCTTTTATGAACATTTCAAGAAAAATGGAAATAAAAGTAATTTAAGCAAATGGTTTTCCACATTTGTTCATTTTACTTTTTCATTTGTGCTCTTGGCATTAGTTTCCCATACCTATTCTTCTCTGATCATTTGGCGTGTGCTGAGTTATGGTTTCTTATTGTCTTGAGTGTGAATGTATATATTTGCAAATATTTACTTGTTGAATGATGCTGCTGAGATTCATTTTCCTGCTGTCTTCAAACAGGATCCATTGTGGCAAGCACGAGGCATTTAGAAAAAAATAGAAAAAGAGAGGACCACTTGAAAAGTGAACCCTGCAAGAAAAGAGAGTTAGAATTAGAATGGGGGAGAGCAGCGCCTTTAGGGCGCTTCCATTTAGCTGATCTATCATCCATTCATCACACACCTAAAACAATTTTACGGAGGTTAGCAACTTCTCTCATATTTTTTTACTAGTTCTACATGTGTGCTGATATGTTTGACAGCGGCTATACTTGTATAAGTCTATTTTTGGTTTTGTTTTGTTCTGTCACGGTTCCATTGTTTTAAACATGGTGTTCTTTCAGTGGCAAGTGGCAAGTCAGGTTCAATTCAGGATTCCTTCTGAAGGCTTCCCTACACAACTCAACTTTTGTCGGAGCAGGTAGTAGAGAGGGATTAGAAAAGTGACACTGTACGAATCAATCATGGGGCAAGAGTAAAACAGTGCTTCATCCCTACATTTAATTACAATTACAAACTGAAATTATGGTAAATGTATTTTTTTGTTAGGTTTTTATGGTGTGCACTATATGCTTGGTTTTCTAGTGGCAGGCATTAGGCTTAGCCGCTTAGGCCGCCCCTAAAATGGGCGAGGTCAAACTAATCTTATTGTCATTTCGTTTCGAAAAGCTAGAGCTTAATGGTATCTATAAGCAAGCCCTAATACTCCTCCGAATGCATGCACATTTGTTTAATCCTATTGTCCCCAACAAGAAAGATCCTTCAAGGTAGTGGTAGACGATGAGGTAAAGGTGGTTCTAAGCAGTTACCAGTTACCCTTGGCTCAGCCTTTTAGCCAATTAGCCCCGCAATCGGGGACATGTCATTATGTCAAATAACAAGAAAATGGCCAGGCTCCACCAGGTTCATGTAGTCAGTCAAAAAATAGCCCCATGCCCAGCAACTTTGTCATCTCTCTTGCTGTGTGCCATGCGTCTGAGCTCAGCCAGTGGGCTGTCTTACAGATAGATTACTAGAGTTGGGTACATCTATGATAAAGATAAGATCACCAAATTTTTTATTTCATTTCTTTATTTTGTAAAAATCCGGACTTACGGCATTACGTGGTCTATTACTATTTCGCTTCTTTATGAAATTTAGAAAATATAACCCGTAATTGCACTTGCTATGTTGCATTTTTTTCCCCTTCAGTTATAAACATTATTCTTTCTCTTGTTACGTTGCTTTCATCTTCAATCATTTCATGAACACAGACTCCTCTCTCACTTTCCCCACAATCCTCACAGTGAGCGATGCTTGGGCAGCTGAACTTCCTCTTTCAAGCGTGTGTGTTTTCTTTCTTTTTACTCCTTTCAACGACTGTAATAACCAACAGCATTGCCACAAAAGCTGCATAAAAAAAACTACCTACGGCCCACACAATTTTTGGCGCCAAAGCTGCCCCATCATCATTCATCATGCTAGAGCAGTGATTACCAGTTACATTTACATGGCCTAACAAGAAAGTTTACGTGGCCTTGCTTACGTGGTCTCAATCCAAAAGATTAGTGCACGATAAATCATGTTCTTTAAAATATTAATGAGTGGAATTTGTTTATTAGTATAGTATTAGGCTATTAGCAGTGCTTCTTAAGCCCATACTGAATTATGCTTATACTTTTAATGTATCTAAGATCAAGAAACCACTACAAATCATGAGGTAATGAGTACAGAACAAGAGTCAAAATAGATGGCAAAATCTAGGGGAGGAATTGTGCTCTCGCATCAAGAACTCAGGCGCGACCGTCGCCACAGGCTACAAAACAAGGCCAGTGATCAAAACGGCAGCACACTGCACACGCTGTACCACTACTACTTCCGCAGAATAATAAAAATGGTCTCTATATAGGCTCTACCCCCTGATAATTTTTCAGAACTAGTAGAGAACATTTGTAATACAAGTTCAGTGTTTCAGTATCTAACTCCAGCGATGTTTAGTACTGCGAAGAACGGATTCTGCTGAGTAACATAATTGATCTGGACATGTCACAAAGCCATTTAGGTGCTATTTTTTTCATAAGCTCTTTTTTTTTTTTACCCTTTTAATTAAGTCATCATTAGTTGGACGTTTCTCACCTCCATGTACACCTGGGTTTTGAGGACGGTGTAATCTTAATTTTATGAGAGTAGGTCTCATCTTAATTGACGTACATTTTTAAAGTAATCTCAATAAACTCGTCTCTTCATCTCGGCCCAAATTTTCAAGTTAGGTTTAATAGACCTGCATAACAGACCTTCAACCCATGCTTTATTTATTGGATTTAGTTCACCTTTTAACTCTAGGGTTAGACTATGTTAGAATTGTTTTAATATAAAACATGTTTTTATAATTATACGATCAAAATTATAATATATTTTTTATTATTTATTACTTTACATGTGTATTTGTGATTTATTCTCTCATTTTATAACAGCTCTAAAATAATTATTTTCTTAATTTTAATATGAATAGATTTCAGTCTTAATAAAATATCTATTAAATTTTTTTAAAAAATGAAGCTTTTGGAAAAGGTGAGAATAAATTATTTTACTTGTGACTTTTAATGTAATTTCGAAAATAGTCTTATAAATTTATCCATTTGGTGGTATAATATATGATATTTTATCACCTTTCCCCAGCTTTTAAACGAGCACCATTTACCGAAACGAAAATATATGTTAATTACTAGAATCCTCATCTCAATTTATATGCCCAATGCGTGCAATTAATACCAAGTCTCGGATTGGGTGAACGAGCGCGGCGAGTCACAATTTAATTGATTCTTCATAAAGTTGATATTTCGAAGCTGGACTGGACCCGCAAATTAATTATTCACGGTTTAGCCACACCATCCCGTGTCTTCAAGCTGCTGGTGTTTTTGTATCAAGCTTTCCCCATACACAAGCAACTAATCAAAGCTCTTGTATGTTTCTACAGAATCAAACAACCAGAAGAAACAAGAAACGTAATTAACTTAATTAACAAAATGTTTTAACAAACTTAACAAATTATTAGAACCCACTGTAGATTACAACGAAACAAGGCAATATAGCCTTAGGGTTAAACACATACAATTCATCCAAATTAGAGTACATGCCCATGGCACCAGCCACTGAATCATATTCTTCTAGGTTACCCTCCATGCTCTTCTTCACTCTTCCCGCAATTACCCTACACACCAGCATTGCCCTTGCATCACTCCCATCTTCAACTCCAGCTTTATCATGAGCTTTCCCACTTGTTGCAGTTGTCAAAATGCCATTTCCACGGAGTCCTTTGTTGGTTTCTTGTGTAACTTTGAAGCCATTCTTGATGATACTACACACATTGCATTGTGGTATTGAGTTGCACAAGTTTGAGGATCCGTTTAGGCCAAGTGAACATGTGAAAGTGGTGCAGTGAAACCTAAGGAGTTCATTGCCATCTGCTATGCAGCGTGGGTGCTTTTTTGGGAGCTTGGTGGCCTTTGCCTTAATGGAGTCTCTGTACTCTTCAAACTTGGCTATGGTTCTTTGAGTGTTGTGGACTTTCAGGATTCGGTCGATCTTGCAAATGGGTGTTTGTTTCTTTAGCCAGCTTGATTGGAATATGATTTCCACAATGTTCTTGCTTGTGTCCTCAGGACCCAATTCAGACACTGAGAATTTTTTGTAATTAGGAAGGATAGGAGACAGGACAAAATTACAAGAAAATTGAAAAAGTAATAATAGTGAAGTACCTGCATGTCTAACAGCTTGATGAAGCTCCAAAGTTTCAGCTTTCATGAAGATCTGACCACATTCAGGGCAAGAACAAATACTGCCTCTGAGAGAAGGGTCTCTGGCAAATCCAAGAACAGGGTCAACGACCATTCTACACTCATAGCAGCCAGAAAGTCTTCTAAATGGCATTCCTCTGAACGATCCTCCACCAGCAATGGAGGAATTTGAAGACACAGAAAGTGAAGAATTGGTAGAGGAAATAACCCCATTGGCGCCATTGAGTTCATACAGAGGAGTTTTCATGGATCTGCTTGAGGATTCATTCTTACCACTTGAACCCATTGAAGCCCTTTTCCTTTGGAGTTCTGGAGAAGCTGCAGCTTCTGGCCTCTGCATCACCTTTGTGTTGCTGCATAATGACCCTGAACACTTCATTTTCTTGCATTTCTTGCTTGTTTCGTCAGTGGCTTGATCTTGTTGCTGCTTTTGCTTCTGCTTCTTTTCTTGCTGCTGGTGCTGCTCAGGTTTCTTTTGCTGCTGCTGCGGTGCTTGGAGATTTTTACAAGTGAAAATGCCTCTCACAGCAGCCCAAGAAGGTGGCGGCCTCTCTGACTTCTGTGGCTGGTTCTTTTTGCTTTGCTGCATTTCCGTCAAGTGCTTTCTTTGGTTTCTAGGTTTTGCCATTGTTAAATAAATCTTGAACGATGTTTCAGCTACGCAGAAAAAATGTTTTTGGTGGTCTTTTTTTTTTTTTTTTTTTTAACTTACGGTATCATTTTCTCTGCCTTGAAAGAGACAAGAACTGAAGACAACTATGCAGCCGAAGCTCCTCTCAGAAGTGATTCTAGAATTGTAGCTTCTTGGGGTCTCTTTTGATATGGACAAAAGTTTGATATATAGAAATGGATCTACTGCTGTGTCCATGAATCTTAGCGATCAATATCCGACCGTAGAATTACCTGAGAGACGGATCAATGGTCAAGATATTAATGGTCCCATAAATTAAAATACTCGTCAGAGATTTATTGTCAAAGTTAATATATTCAGCCTCAGATAATATATTCAGATTTCAGAAGGTCAGTGCATGGTCTTATCTACGGAATGGACGGTCACGATCATTATTGCTTAATCGGGTCGAGTCATGGGTTAACTTGGGCCGTTAATGTTCCAAGGTGGATTTTTCGGGCATAGTGCGCACGTCGACAGCAAGGTAGAGACTCACTAATTACTCCATAATGGGCTCTTTCTTATGGGGAAAGCCTGCCTGATTCCTTTTGCATCAAAATTATGCGAGACCCACGTGCTAATGGAATAAAGCTTTGTACTTTTAATTATTTAAAAATAATAATAATTAAAAAAATCCATAAACAAGCTATGAAAGTTCATCATCTGTGTTGAAATTTTGTACTTTATGAAACAAACTTAGTTCTCCAGTAACCGTTATTATCTCTTGTAAAAATAAAGTTTGGGAAGCTTTTTGTATTACTTTTTCACCAATCAAATTAAAAAACCACATGAGTGGATTGTAAAGCTGAGTGTGCCACATACTTTTATTTGTATTCCTTTAAATGAGGAAGTGATCGAGATCAATATATTATAACGTATTAACTCTATTTGTCGATCGGCTTGAATTTTATAAGCATAAGGTTGCATGATTTGAATTTTGAATGAACAAATTATGTAAGTTATATAGCGGCTTATTAACATGTTTAAATTAAAGGGGAAGAAAAAGAAAAGGGTTTGTACTGACAAATGGCACTATTTAATGCCCCACTTAAAAGTATAGTAGCAGCCAAAGAAAATTAAATATAAATTTAGTACATAGTTTGGGATACTATGAGTAGTTTGGGCTCATATGAATTTTTTTTTAATTTTTTGGGGTCAAAAAAGGTTTTTTTTCATGATTTCGTGTTTTGTTTCAAATGTGTCAAAGATTGAGATGAAAAAAATTAGGTGATTGGGTCGGCAATCTTATTATTTATTTAGTTATTATAGCTATTATATCTTTACCGAAGTAAAAACTATGAGGATACAGGTTTAAGTCCTAATTTTTATGTTACAACTTAAATTTCTTATATATATATATATATATATATATATATATATAATTAGGTACAAAGAGGTATCTACTTTCGTAATCTAACATGCTTTAAAAAAAAAAAAACTGATCTTAAAATTTATTCACATAACCTTACAAAATCGTATCATGTGTACAGATTTTTAACATATACGGAACAGCAGAGCCTTTGCTGTTACGCATCCAACATACGTATGGGCTCCTGGTAAAACCGAGCGGAAATATACCTAACGCCTGCGCCCCATACGAAACGATGGGCTTGTCAATGCCAAAATTCATGTTTGCAAAACCTCCGTAGACACCCTACTAGTCTATTGATAAACCTCTGTAGACACCCTACTAGTCTATTGATTACACCAAAATATCCAAAGTGATGAAAATTCAGGTGGATGACAAAAGCAGTGGAGGCTTTAACAACTGATACAAAATTCTTATAACACCCCTTTCTTACTCTATTTCCTAAAATACCCCCGTTTAATTGATAAATTATGAACCATTTTATTAAAATTAACCACATTTCAATAAAATTTTACCTTAAAAATTTTTTATTTTTAAATTGTACACAAGTATTAAAATATTAAGATTATCTTGATTTTTTTCTTTTTACTATAAAATTTCTAAACTCTTATAATTTTCTCAAAAAATTATTAAAAACAAAATATAAATATGCATTATAAAATGGGTAGGTAAAAATATTTTGTTAAAAAAATAATTTATCTAAATACTTAATTGAATTTACACCCAATTAAAAAATAAAATATTTTGTGCTATGTTATTTAAGTAATTTCAGAAGTTTGAGGGGGGTGTCAAAAGGCCTAATCCAACTAAAGTTTCAAATTTTCAAGGAAAGGCCCAATAACAGGCCCCATTAAAACTATTAAGAGCGCCAGAAATAAGGTATTCAAAATTCCAAATCTCTCTCCAGTGAAGAGCAAGAAGAAAGACGCTGTGGTTTGCGAATGGCTACTTGGAGCTCGAGTACGAACACTCTCTCTCCCAGTTCCAGTACTCGCTCATTTGAGCGTTCATCATCGAAGCCCTAATTCTGCCAATTGAATCTGCTCCCTCCTTTTATTTTTTTTATTTTTTTCATTATACAACCTAAAACTGCACTTCGACGGAAATGCGGTTGAGATCCGCAAATGGACAGGGAGGCTAGTCTGCCGGTCCCACCACCTCTATCGTCAAGGTTCCGTCCGACAGTTACTTCAGACACGACGTCATCTTCGTCTTCGTCTTCGTTCACTTCTTCATCTTCTCCGCCGGACCTCTTCCGGCATGTTCAAGCCGCCTTCAAGCGCCACCGCCCTCTCGGTACGCCTCCTCTCTCTCCCTATTCGTCGATTCAATAATCCGTTTATTAATTGTATTAGTAATTTCAGAAGCTGAAATTTAGGGTCGTATGTATCGTTGAATTTATATAGCAGTTTAGTCATTAGTGTTAAATTTATGAAATTTGGGGATTGAAGGCTTTTAATAGACGGCTTTTCTGAAATTGAATTATCATTTTTATGAATTTGATAGCTTTTGGCATTTCCTAATTTATTTCTTGTGTCAACTGTGAGGAATTATTAGGTAGCATGCAGTCAAATAGTATAATGCCTAAACGCTCATTAGTTCCCAAACGGGAAGCATCAAGGTGCTTGGGTACGAATGTGGATATTAATGTGGACACAGATAAGTCTAAAGATATGTTTTCATTGAGTCATGGTCATGCAGTGAAGGATCCAATTTCACAGATTAAGAATGAAGCAGCGACTGCTGTTGCGGAAACTCAAGAAGATGCATCCATTACACCACCTTCAATTTTGGGCACTAGGACCAATACCTTTGATGAGAATTTTAACCCATTTGATGCACAGAGAGATCATTCGAAACTTACTATTGGTTGTAAAGAAAATAATTCATTGACTTTGGCCCATCTAGAGCCTCCACATGATCAGGGTCAGCGAAAAGTTCGATTTTCAGTTGGGAACAGCACCAGTTGTCAAGGTAATTTCTCAGCTACTTTAAGTTTAAATTGTCAGTTTATAGAACTTTTTCTTTTCTTTTTTTTCCCTTTTTGGGATTCGCTTTATCCTTGGCAGCTTTCTTTGTGACATGGTGAAAAAGTTTTCTGCACTTAGGTGATCTATATGATCCTTGAGTTTGTCAGTCTGCTCTGCGAATATATATTGTCTTTTTTCAACATGCAGGGGCCGATGATCGAATGGCCACTGGAATGGAGAATTTATCATCTCATATGGGTTCACTTGCATTGACAGAAATGGAATGGGATGCAAGCAATCAAGTAGAGGTATCAACTGTTGTCAATAATAACTCAAAGCTTCAGCAAGTTCGGAACACAGAACCTGATATCAGTTTGAGGCCTGATGGTGCTTCTTCATTGGCAAAGAGAACTACTGTTGTCCAGGATCAGCTGCACCAATTCAGAAACTTTTTAGGTCAGCCTGCTACTCAGTTTTCTATGGTTGGCTCATCATGCCCTACCTCAACATACATCCATTCTACTTCAGCACCCATGCTTAATTCTACAACCAAATGTTCTCGTTCTCATCAAGAAGGCAGTACTCTTGGTGCTGTAGAACCTGTGGAAGATTTCAGTAGGAATCCTGAGCCTGCAAACCGAGGAGATATGGTACACCTATCATGTTCTTCACTAAAGGATACCAAAACTCCAGTTGATCAGGCAGTTAGGGCACCACAGGCTTCTACTTCGGTTATTGACCCCAAACCAGAAATTAAGAAACAAGAATGGCCAAAGGAGCAACAAGACTGTGTGGTGAAGGAAGGTGGAATACCAAATGATCCTTCTACTCATAAATCAATGGAGGGGCGTCAACATACAGGTAATAGCCCAGAACTGAAATCTCAGGCACCATTGTCAAAAAACTCATCATCAGACATGAAGTTGGAGGCTTCTAAATCTGAAAAGCAGGAGAAGGCTGTAAGTAGTAAAGGGGCATCTGCGCCTCGTAAACGGAATTATGATCCTGACTTGTTCTTTAAAGTCAATGGAAAACTCTATCAAAGGCTCGGTAAGATAGGAAGTGGAGGAAGCAGTGAGGTTCACAAAGTCATTTCATCAGACTGCACAATCTATGCACTTAAGAAAATCAAGCTCAAAGGTCGTGATTATGCAACTGCATATGGGTTTTGTCAGGAAATTGAGTATTTAAACAAGTTGAAGGGAAAGAACAATATCATACAGCTAATAGACTATGAGGTACTCACGTTCAACCCAAACTACTGTATATAATTAATGTGCAGATCCATTTGGAGCAATTGTAATTTTGGAATTCATGACATAGGTTTTATTTGGTGAATGGCTTTCTGATATCCTCTCTTGGTATTAGGTGACAGAGAAAGCTTTGCTTCGTGAAGTCTTGAATGGCTCCATGAACAATAAAGATGGCAGAGTCAAGGATGACGGATATATATACATGGTACTGGAATACGGGGAAATTGATTTGGCTCACATGTTGTCCCAGAAATGGAAGGAAATGGATGGCTCAAATCAGACCTTGGATGAGAACTGGCTTCGATTTTACTGGCAGGTCCTCTGGCTTGACCATGGCTCAATTTGCTATTGCCAATTATGTGTACATCAATTGTTCATATATTTTCTGTTCTCTTATATGACTTCCTTCTGGTTTACTTTGGCTAATTTATTCAATGCAAACAATGATGTTTGCCCCTCCTATTTTTGTTTTGTTTTCATCTTGGAGGGAAAGAGACGTTTTATTATCTTTCAAGGGTGAATCAATGACTATTTTCTAAAGACTATGAAAGGGACTGTATGGAAAATATCTTGCAACTTAAGTTGTCAGTTTGATTTCCCCCTTCTATTAAATTTGAAACCTGGTTTCCTGGTTCCATATATCACTTTTCACATAAAGTTTTTCTTATAAGCTTTTATTAACTTGATGCATTTTTTTTCCCAACGTTTATCTGTGTTCAACCTAGTGTCTAGGAGGTTAACAAACAACTGCATATATGTATATATATAGGGGTTGGGCCTCTTAAATTTAGAGATTCCTTTCTCTGAGTCTTGAATTTCACTGATAGAAGCAGAAGGCTGACGTACTTGTGTTCAAACATTTTGTAGCAAATACTTGAAGCTGTCAACACCATCCATGAGGAACGTATTGTCCACTCCGATTTGAAGCCAGCAAATTTCCTACTTGTCAAAGGTTCTCTGAAGCTAATTGATTTTGGTATTGCCAAAGCCATTATGAGTGATACAACCAACATCCAAAGGGATTCACAGGTGATTAATACTCATGGCTCTTATTATTCTTTTCCTTATTTTCCCTCAGAATGTCACTATATGCAAGATGACATGATGCAGTTCATGCCTCAATTTTGACTGATGAATGCTGCCATGAACTTCAAACACTGCCTTTCATTCTGTTTGTTTAGTATTGATAATCTCTATCTTGGTATTTTGGCAAGAGTTGAGGATAATTCACTGAATGTTTCAACACCTTTCTAGTTCTAGCTGACATCAAATATCTGATTTTATTACTCTGCTTGATTCGATAGTATTCTATTGCTGCAGGTAGGTACTCTGAGCTACATGTCTCCTGAAGCATTCATGTGCAATGAGAGTGACGAAAACGGAAATATTATAAAATGTGGCCGGCCTTCAGATATTTGGTCTCTTGGCTGCATCCTTTATCAAATGGTATATGGGAGGACCCCATTTTCGGAATACAAAACCTTCTGGGCGAAGTTTAAAGTTATCACAGATCCTAACCATGAAATAACTTATGAACCTGTTCCCAATCCATGGCTTCTTGATCTTATGAAGAAGTGCCTCGCATGGGATCGAAATGAAAGGTGGAGGATTCCTCAGCTACTTCAACATCCTTTCCTTGTTCCCCCAGTCTCAACACAACCATCGTCATCTCAAGACCAAAGCTATCAGCTGCTTCAACTTCTAGCCGAAGCTAGTGCCAGTGATCATGAAGCTTCCGCAATATGCAGTCAGCTGAGTCAATTGATTAGGAATCCAGTCATGCTGGCAACAACTCAGTTGTCAACATTGCGAGACCAGCAATGTAAGTTGCTTCTTAAACTATCAAAGCTTTGCTTAGAACTCCAGAAACGTCTAGCAAATCTTGGGGAGAATAAGTAGAGACTGGAGAGTGTAAATTAGTGTGTTATGAGTGTTTCAACTGCGAAGTTCTGTTTTTAGCAATAGGAATTTTTCTGATCAGCGGCAGCCTGTTTCATCCTGTGTAAAATAACAATGTAATCATTTCTGTTGTGATTTTTGACTTCGGGAGTAAAAGCAAAAATCAAATTGTGCGCCTTTCATCCCTCTTGGAGAACTGGCTGGCTGTTGAGTATTATGTTTTTTCGTCCAAGTTTGGGCGTATATGTACGAAAGCACCCTGTCCAATTTATTTCACCTTTAGAACCGTGAAATCCAGGCCTGGGAGCAAAACCAAATTTTCATTGCAATGACATATCGGACGGAAACACCAATACTTTTTTTCCATGCTCCATAAATGACCAAGCTTTCTCTGCTGGAGTCTTTACAACTGAATGCATGTCTGATATCATTATATCAGCAATCAATCCATCATGTGTTTTCTAAACCGATTCTAAACTTCTCCTCGGTTTCTGTCATGGGTCAGAAAGTGAGGGCTATTCGGTATCCACAAGCTGTTGAAGAATTAAAGTCGGGATATCAAATCACTTTATGTTCTTCCTCTCACTCCAGTTATACAAGGATCACTAAATATTAACCAGTGTCAGTAAGTACAGAAAGTTATTTATCTAAGGGCGTATGATCTAGCCATTACTTGAAGAATGAGGAACGCAATCCAACTTGCCCAGCAGTGGAAATTAATTAAACAGAAAGCGAGGAGGAAAAGACACTTGTACAGCAGCCCTCTGACGTCCACAAATATTAATACTACTCTGGTTGAACAGTTAAATACAATTCTCATCAATTAAAATGAACAATAAAAAGGAAACAATAGATCCAACCGTAGTAACTGAAATGGAGAAGCTCAGTGTTCGGGACTCCACTAATTCTGTGTCTTCAGTGCAGGCTTCAAAACAATTGTGTAAACAAACTGTAACAACTCTGGGATGGTGGCGGGCCAAATTCAGATAAATATGCACATGCAAAGCTTGTACATTCTTTATCTACTGGGTTAGCTCATCCTTTTGTAAGGGATTTATCATGGCAGTAACAATCACAGTAGCAACAGTAGCAGGTCTTGTTCCACAAAATCTGACTGATATGGAATTTGTTACTCATCTTTGGATGAAAGTTTATAAGAAGCTTCAGCCTGTGCTTCCTCCAACTTCAAAATGAGTTCCTTCATGAAAGGTGAATTTGTCCCGTGAGTAATTCGTAATATCTCCACAGCCTCGGTCATGGATTTGATTGCATTTTCTGTGTCACCAAGAAACCTTTAACAGATGATAGAACAGGTTAGCACATGGAGATGGATAAAAAGGAGTTTGGGAGTTGAAATAAGAACAATGCAAAGCCCAATCCTAACCATTCAAGTTTCCCACAGGTATAATACTGCAACCCAAGCAAGGGATGGAACTGTGGATATACCCCTGCATTCAAAAGAGAGTAAAATTAAGGATTCTGGTAGCAATAATATCCAAAATTCTCAATTGTAGAACAGAAAACCTAAGTGTAAAATTTTAGACGCATTTTGGACTTAGGAATGCATTGAACTAGATTTGTGCTCCCTATTATAATTTCATGATATTCTGTAGCAGACAATAGCATTCATAGATGGCTTTAAACTCGCTTGCTGAAAACACAACATACTTTGATACACTGGAATGGTTAATCGGCAATATGCAAGTGCTTCTTTCCAATCTTCCAGCTCCATCAGTATCTGAAGAGACAAATAATATGACATTACTAAATTCATTAACCTCAAAATACATTGCTAAAAGTCATGAAATTGTGACACAAGTTATTTGGTTGATTCATCTATAAGGACATTTGGATTTTGGGGTAGATTGATTTCGGATGCCAACCGAAGGAGGATGTAACGGTTTTATCTCAATAGTATTTCATGTGATCTCATACCTCAACAAATCCTTATTAGTCTCGAAAATCCAGCCCCAAATGACTAAGAAGAGGAATGGTAGTTCAATTTATACTTCTTTACCCATGTACCCTTCCAAGTACTGACTATTTTTCTTCTAATGAAGCAATTAGAGCATTTCTTGTCTCACCATAACACCTTAACAAATTGCATCCAGACGAAACCAAGGATAAACCATTTTAAATGATTAACTAAGTCAAACATAAATGTGAAAGGCTGAGATGCATGCTTACTGATTGAAAAGAAATGGCAATCATGAAAGAACAAATTTTCTAGAGAGGTTTAAAAAAAAAAAAAAACTAATTCATAATGTACCTTTATAAGTTTTTCCCGGGTTTGCATCAAATTGACTGAAAAGGGATGGTACAATTTCTTTTGGAGTTTTTCAATCATCTTATATGTAGAGACAACTTCCTGGTGATCTGTTGTCAGTCAAGGATCTATTTGTTCACAAATAACAGAAACAGATAGTCATTGCTCCTCTTGTGAAAGAAAGGATATTTATCCAAATGATAGCCAAAAAAGAAAAAAAAAAGTTCAAGCAAAAATATTACAGGAACAGAATGGGGGAAAGAAAAAGAAAAGGATACTGCCGCAGGATGTTAATGCAAGAGTTTTTTTTGACAATATATTTACTTCACTTGCTATTTTTTTTATCTCTTCCTTACTCCTAACAAGGCCACATTGTTGGCATGTAAATCCCTTGTCATCTGCAGATTCAAGCAGCGCAAAAAAAAAAGAAAAGAAAGAATCAGTCACAAGTGCCATCTCAATGATGAAACTGAAAGTTATTTCTTACCAGAATCTCGAAGCAAGAAGCCACTGCAGCCATCATCCTTGCACCTGTAACCTTCTAGAATAGCACTTTCTTGGATATCATCAAACTGACCCTTTAAAATATATATATATATATAAACTCGATTAATCAGCTGTGAGAGAGAGGAACAGAGGAAATCCAGAATGAAAGCTAGAATGCAACAAATTAAAATGAAAATACAGGTACCAATTTAATGCAGCGAGGACATGTACAAGTAAAAAGGTACTGTTCTTTTAGTGCCTTTTGCCGAGTCATAGTGCTTCCAGCAGTTTCTATATAACTTATTAATACCTAACAGAATATAACAGAACAGATAACATTCAGATTTCGCATGAAATAAGAAGAGTAAGCAGCATTATACCACCTACATTTCACATTAAATAGACTTTCCTAATCAATTAACACTACTTGGAGATCACTTTTGGATATGTTATGTCAGGTAACCAGGTAATCATCTATTAACCCTTATGATATGGGATATTCTAGCAAAGCATTTAGTTAATGTATTTTTTCTTGTACTACATGTCAAAATGACCCAAAAAGATCATGTCTCACCTCTGCACCTTTGGGTACATGCTGCACTGCACGCACCACAGCCAGCCTTCCCTCAAATACTAAAACAGCGTTGGGCAAACAGCTGCAACACTAGAACCATTTAGGATACCACTAGCTTAAGGGATTAAAAACATATTTTCCTTGAGTAGTTTACCTATGATTAATAATAGAAATGACAGGATAGAGTCCGGTCCCCAAGGGCCTTAGTTCACTGTCGCAAATGGTATGTGCATTGCAAGCAAGCTGTGTCAGATAGTTGATAGATCAGATAACAGTATCAATTCATCAGATACCAAGGCTTTCCTACAGGATGAATCTTAATTGTGACATTTTTCCATGATGTGATACATGACAAATACTTTTCATAAACAAAATAATGAGAAATCAATTGGTAACCTGATTGCACCTAGATGTCTATCTTTCTATTTACACAATTCCCAAAGGTAAAGAAATTGCAGTTAAATTTCGTACCCTTAAAGTCAGTAAACAGCATGATTTAAACACCTTCCTGAGTTATGGAAAAGTTTCCAAGTACCCTAATTTTTAAATTTTTATCTTCATTATTAATGTTTTGCACAGCCAAATTGAAGCAGCTGAGATGTTTAAATATTAAATTCCCGAATCAATTGCACAGCTGCTTGGTATCAGAAGCTTGAGAATTTCTCTAGCATCTAGATATAAAGGCATAGAAGAATTTATGGGTGCTTCAAGAAATTATGGTTGACTACACTTAATAATATATATACACCAATAAATTTGGCAAGATACCTTGGAAAAGTTTTCGGCAATCTCGTTTATACTAATCTCTGGCCACTGAAGAATCAGGTTGACAAGGTTGGCGATCTGAGCATATAAAAGCAGTTGCTTCTCATCAATGTCTGACATGTCTTTGCCAAAAAGATTGTTAACGAAAGCAGGCATTAGGGATTTGTTGTAACTGAAACAGAGCACTAAACCAAATTGATTGAACCAAATAATTAATTCAAAAAGGATACGAGCAACCAACGCCTCCACTAAACTATAGTTGTCTGTGGTGGTAGAAGGGATAACCTGGCAGTCGAACAAACCAATAACTTGGTAAAAGTAGTCTCACAAAATCAACCAAGCAACTTAGTTGAAACAAGCCGAGGAATTAGTTACATTATCATTTTGCAATTTTCTTCGAAGGTAGAGTTTCAGCATGAGACGTATAGAAGGTGTAACTGATTTTCGTTTCTCCTTGTCGAGCCTAGAGAGAACTTGGCATTCAAGGCGATGCAACTTCCAGTCCAATTTCTGGAATTTAATTACAGTCACTATTATTTCAGCTCAAAGATAACTTGATATTTCACGGCGACGCTAAACACTTACGATTGGAAATGACAATGCGTGGTGACCCAATTGAAAGTACCTGGCAATTGCTTCCGCAGTACCACACAACTTGACAAGCTGAGCATTTCTTGAGATTACTCGAAGCGAAACATCCATCACACCTTGAGATAGAAGACGAGTTGTTTGGTACGCACACATAAGGCTCTTGGCTTATAATCACTTCTCCTGAGACGTGAAAGCTAAACATAATCAATTCAAAAATAGTTCCCCAGTGAAAATAAGATAAAATAAATACAATAAAATGAGAGACCCGGATAAAAATCTTTGGTGGTATAGAGGCAGCGGCCTTTTTCTGGTAAACCGGTGACAGTCAAGCCACGGTCTTGAAGAGCCCTCTGCAATTCCTCCATTGTTGCACAAAATCACGAAACTGTCTGCGAGTCCAGTAAGCTCTGGAGACTAAAACGACAAGCTTTTAAAGTTCGAGTAATTTTATATAGATATATACATGCTCGGGTCACAGCGCGTTTCACATAATTCAGTCACAACCGCTCGATCACCGAAACGTTTGACCTTACAGTCGGTCCACCACGCGTGACGTGGCATACATTAGAAAATCTACGGCTTCCAAGTCGTCTGTCGCAGTAAGAAATTGACTCTGCTTGTGATACTGACTCGTATCGTTTTATCCGCCTAAGCTACTCGAGCATATATTCCGCTTCGACTCGGCGGCTTTCATTAAGCTCACACAGCGGCTAAGTTCATGCCATTCACGACCACTCACCTACGTTTAATCTCTCCGTTAATTCATCCGTCTTCCCCCTCTATACGAAGTCTCGTTTCTGCAAATACAAAGCCTTTCCGTCTCTCTGCATCATCAGCAGGTTTGAATTCGAATGTTAAAGCTTTCTTCTTTTTTCTATTTTAATTTACTCGTACAAAAAAGAATTAACAAAACTTTGTCCCCCCCCCCCCTTCAGCCATGGATAGCAATTCTTCTTGTATGCTGGTACTAAGTGGGAAATCGTTGGCTGAAAATGAAATTGCTGAATCACTGAAGAGTAATAGCACCCTTAAACTCCCTGATAATAGCGAAGTCTCGATACACTTGCAATCAGAAATTGTTAAGCAAGAGTCTTTTGATGTTGAATTGTTCATGAATTCTCTTGCAACTAATCGATTCGGTCGGCTCCTGATTTGGTCTCCACGTTTGCCTTCGACGCACGACGTCGTTTCTCAGTAAGTAACGCGACATTTTTATTTTTACTGGATTATTTTTTAAGTTATGCATTTGAAAACAATGAAAATGTTCAGTATCATTTCTTGCTAGTTTGATATTATTTTAGTTCTTTTAACAGCAACTTCTGTGAGCTTCCAGTTGGTGCAGTTTGTGTTGCTGATGTTCAGTTCAAAGGGCGAGGTATGGACGATAGGTTAATTATTGTGTCAAATTGTCAATAACCGGTGTGTATTAACCGAGTGAATCATTTAATTATTACTGTGTAAGTTGCTGTGAGTGATCTTCCTGACTAATGATGTGGCTAATATGTACTGATTGATATGGTATTGCATGCAGGTCGGTCAAAGAATGCATGGGAGTCTCCAAAGGGCTGCCTTATGTTTTCTTTTACCATACAAATGGAGGACGGTCGTGTCGTGCCTTTGTTACAATATGTGGCATCCCTTGCATTAACAGAGGCAATTAACTATGTTTGCAGCAGAGATGTAAGTGTTTTTGCACAATGGTTACGGTTTGTGTCTGAGACAAAGACGATAGATGGCCTTGATTTAGGGAATAATTAGAGAGCATGATAAAGAAAGAATGACTATGAGTTTCTTCATTTTTATTTTTATTTTTTGTTTTCTACATTTCCATACTTTCACCTTTCATGACACAAATTTATGTTGCAAGTTCGTTGTTAACATTTGAAGGTTTAGCCATTGATTCCTTGTTTTGAAAACGTGTTTGTTTCAGGGACTACCATGTCTTGACATTAAAATAAAGTGGCCAAATGATCTGTACCTAAATGGGATTAAAGTTGGAGGCATTTTGTGCACCTCAACTTATAGAACTAAGAAGTTCAATGTCAGTATTGGTAAATAGACTTCTCTTTTGATGGTAATGTAGATTGCCTTTCAGTGATGATAAAGTAAAGTATTTGAATTCAATATATTTGCTTCAGAAGTCATAACTTGCGGAGCTTTATTCTCGTTGAATCCCTATTCACGGTTATTCTGGTTCCGTTGCTTTTGAAAATGTTCGGTATATGTCAATGATAGATTTTAATCTATCTTCCCTTGTTCATGCAGGTATAGGTTTGAACGTTAATAATGAGGAACCAACAACATGCTTGAATGCAGTTCTAAGAAAGTTGTCTGATTCTACTTACCAATTTCGAAGAGAAGATGTTATTGCAGCCTTTTTTAATAAATTTGAGACCTTTTATGATACTTTTATAAATCAAGGTGAATCAATGCTTCAACTTGCAGTAATGCATTTGTATTCTCAAAAATAAATATCCAATGATTAATAGATATTTTCTTTGCTGTATGTCATGCAGGATTTCAAACTCTCGAGGAGCTATATTACAAGACTTGGCTACACAGGTGACATGAATATTTTGATGATTCTGTTCTGAGTTTACAGACACATTTACATCTGTGGAACTTATCGCTGGATTAATTGTAAAAATAGATGGTACTTTTACTTGTCCACATTTATGATCCAAAAGGCCATGTTTGAATCTTATTGTTTGCATTTGTGTAAAGCAGAGAAATCACTGAGAGATGAGTGTTTTTTTGGCAGGTTTTCATGTTCATGTCAGTACAATTTTGGCTTTCAACCTTTTATGGCAGTCAAGTGTATGAAAACCCATTAGAAAGTTTCCTCACCCATAATGAGGAATGAAAATGCTCAATCTTGATTCTTTCTTGTCTGATCTGTCACTAAAGTTGAGCTTTCTGAATCACTTTAGCTGGCTGCTTCTTTAAGTTAAGCCTGCAGCTGAGATCTGTTCCTATCTAGTTATCTGTTGGTGGGTGAGAAATTGAGGAGTCACATACTCTCTGGTTGCATTGTCCCTTTGTTAAGGAAAGCATATGTCATACTTGTTCATTGAGTACCGATTATGTTTTTTGTGCTGCAGCGGACAGAGAGTAATCGTACAGGAGAAAAATGAGGACCAAGTGGTAGAAAATGTGGTGACTATTCAGGTATGGCTGCAATAAGTGGTTCCTGATAAGATCATTGCTGTAATTTGGTTGTGGATGCATGTCCAGTGCTGATATTTTCACATTCATACTGCGTGGATTTGAGGAAAAAATCTTGAATTGTCTATTTAATTTGAAAAATGGGACTTAATTGTCAAATATTTCAAATCCTATTTGTTCAAGTTTTAGTTTCTGATGGAAATAATTACCATAAAAACATTGTTGTATTTTGGTCAGCAAAGTACTAATGCAGGGAGAATCTATGATCTTTTCAGTTAGTCTCTTAGAAGAAAAGCTGCTTGTTCCCACCCTCTCTCTCCTCTCTCCCTTTCCCCAAAAAAATATGCCATGTGGAATTTTCTTCTGAAACAAGTAAAATGCTTGTCTACATCAGTTTCTCCTCATTTCTGTTGTCTATGAACTGTACAATCTGTATGGTAGCAAGGCAACGAGTTGTCTTGAGGTATGGAAGGTTGTAAGCAGCTGCTTTTCAGGACAGTATGCATAGTCAACAAGTGCCCTTTCACCCCTTTTTTCCTTTTTTTTTCTTTCTTTTCAACTGCTGTATTGAAGCTATTATGGTAATACAATACGACATTCATTTAATAATAGATGTTTTTCTCTATATCGGCATAAATACATGGAAATCCTTGATGTGAAGTACCGGCAAGCTTGCAGATTGCAAATGATATTCTGTGCCAACTTTTGTGCCAATAGTAATATGTAGAATTTGTTTGTCATTCCATATCGCTAGGATGCTAAATAAGTGGAGATAGAGTAATGCTGTTGATCTAGAACTGCATATAATGTATTTTTTTTCCAATTCTCTTTCTGCAGGGGTTGACATCATCGGGGTATTTGTTAGCTATTGGAGATGACAATCAAATGTGCGAGCTTCACCCTGATGGCAATAGGTAGGGTAATAGCAAACAAATTTTGCACTGATTCCATGAGCAATGAAGAAATTATGGTAAAATTGTGGTTGTCATATTTGTTATTCGCAAGTTCCACCTATTATCCAAAGAGAGATAAGAGTTCTAAGTACCACTGAGAGAGCAAAAAAATTGGGGTATCCATGACACCACTGGAAGGCACTAAGTCAGTACCTTTGGATTAGTACAGGCCGGCATAATGATATGGGCATAGTTATGACAATCCAAATCTGCATATGTATCATCGTAAAATCTAAAAGGAGCTGGAGCAAGAGCCCAGCAGGAGATTATGCTCTGAAAGGTTCATTGGTCCACAGATTCAAACCCTGTGCTGGAAGATGACAAATGATTGCTCTATATCTCTTTCTCATATGCTCACGCTCTGTCAATTAAAGATGCTAGACGTGGGCTTTCGCTTCACCTTTCAGTCCCAATTGGCTCTTGAAATTTTTAAGGTTTTATTGACATCAATCGATGGAAAAAGTTATTGAATCTTTAGGCTTTTAGTCATTCACTTCTGAAGACAAGCTGTTTAATGGAGTCTTCCAAAATTGAATTTGCATTGCATTTGACTTCTGAATTTTATGGTTGCATAAGCAAAATGGAGCTTTATAATAACACTATTTTACTTTCGGATGCAATGGTCGTATGTAATGTCTGTTTAATTTGAATATGATCTAAATGAAAAATAATCGTACTATTGTTTCTCATGTGGCTACAGTTTAGACTTCTTCAAAGGACTGATCAGAAGAAAACTTCAATAAAGAAGATACCCGAGTACCTTCCCCTGGTGGAAATTTGCCACCGCCACGCAACTTGTTCAGTGAAGACCAGAGGTTATTTTATTTAGTTTTTTTTTTTTTTGTCCCACCGCTTATTCAACTTCTCAATTACTAGCGTTTTGGTGCCTTCTTACTTTTTTTCCCCCAAAATCAGTTATAATCTTGGTCAAACTTTATACCCTTTATTTAATTCCTTCAGATTTAATGAATTGTGGCCTCTGTATAATGCTTTTCATTTTTTTTCATTTTTAATACATCTGTGAAATGAGAGAGAATATTTACGGTAGTCAAACATTTGTTGGAAATCTGGTCTTCCTTTGCTAGCTATAATTGATATTCTGTCACTGTTATCTATTAATAATTCAAATTTAAAGGAAGCTAATATGTTTTTCACAAAAACTGACTGACACTGTGATGCGAATACGTCCGTTTGCCATTATATAATTGCTGAATGACAAACACCCTCTGCTGCTTGCCTGTCCGTGCGTCTTTATCTATTTGTGTTTTGGCGAAAGGTGGGAAGGGGAAAAGAAAATTCGTGCCTCCACAATATTCACATGCATGCAAAAGCTTTTCAACAATGAGCGAAGTATAATTCGAGTTGGTGCCCGGCCGGGGTCCATCGGCGGACACCATCTCCATCATAAAATGGAATTATTCTGTAAAAGGCTCCTTCGTTGTAGGGTCCCCCAATACATCCAAATGTGGAAAACACTTGTTCGATTGCAGTTTTTGTCTGCCCATTGCCATGGAGTACGTACAAAGTAAGCCCGCCCATTGCAATTTGCATCGAGGTTTCTGGCTCGTTGCACGTTGAAAACTCTGTGCCGTGCTGTTTTGGAGTTTGGACTTGTGAGCGTAAATGTAACGTGACCGCGTCAGGCATTGTCACAATCGAGAGGAGCCAACTGCTTTTTTGCGCATGGTAAAGCTTTCATTTAATCAATCATTATTGGCCAGTGGGCTCGTATGCGCTCAAAGTTCAATAGCTGAAACTCAATTCTCCTCCAAATAAATTTTGGGTAGGGTTTACTTGTCTTCTCGATATTTGGGAGAGATTCGATATTTCTCTAATATTAAGTGAGAGTTGAACTTCGTATTGTACCATAATATAATTATTAAGAAAAGTTCTGGTTGATTTTTAATTATAAATATCAATAGCATTTTTATCGTAATAATATATCAATATGTTAAAAAAAAATCATGATTGTAATATTATATTATAAGAAGTCCAAGACCTTTTACATGATTTTATTGGGATCCACTCACATAATATTTTTCTTTGAACACAAATATTCATCGTGTTATCTTCATTCAATTATATATTCATTGTATTATCAATTTATATATATGAGCAGTGCTACACATCCCAAATTTTTTATCCCAAATGATGTGTCATTAATTGAGTGGTTGATAATTCTTTACAAGATTCAAGTGAATTAATTGTATTATCTCACCAACTAATTGATAAATAACACATCATTTGGGATAATTTTTTGGGAAAAAAAATTTAGGATGTGTAGCATTACTCTATACATATATATATAAATGTTGTTCCACGACAAAATCTTTGTTTAACTCAAATTAACACCGCCCATAAACTTGTGCTAGTAATTTTATATATTAATCTCGTCTCAGGTTTCGTCAGTTATTTTTCTTTTTTTGTGATTAGCTGTAGCAAATTGAGGGAAATATATACATGCACATATAAATAAGAGTAATGATACAACCACAAATTCTTGTACAAATTTATTTTGTACAAACTGATGTGGCATGATAAGATTGATTGAATTAAATATCACTTGACTCACATGATTTGTTTTTATTAATTTATATTTTCATTCAACTAATGAATTAATGTCACGTCAGTTTATACAAAATAAATTTGTACAAGAGTTTGTGACTGTATCATTATTCTATAAATAATTACGTATTGAACGTGGTCTTCCAAAAGCGGGATTGGATTTTGGTGCTTATTATTATCAACTCTATCATATTAGGACCGAGTTTAAATATTTCTAGCGTCATTAGAGTTTCTCTTGGATACTCTCTAAGCTGTAGCAATTTCTGTACATAAATGTGACTAGAAAAGTGACGAAACCGAATCCAAATCATTAAATTAATCACGAGGGAGAGATAGCAAAAATGACGGGAGTCGTTGATACATCTGCTTTGAAAAGATTTGTACTGCAAGGTTAATGATTTGATCATTTCTTAATTAATTAAAGAGTGAAAGAACAGTAAAGCCAAGAACGAGATCGGTCAAAAATCCTTAGCATAATCACATGGCTGCCATGCGTGGTGGACCAACGTGCTGAAGGTGAAGGAGTTTTTTTTTTTTTTTTTTAATATATAAAAAAATAAATTAAAGAATCATAAACAGTTATTAACGAGTGGATTTTAACTTTAAGAAAGTAAAAAGAAGATGCAAGACTTGAGTCACCAACGGATTGCAAATGATTACGGAAGCATATATTTCATTCGCATTGTCCGAGTGAAAACTGTCAGATCTCACGTTGCTGGTAAAGACGCGTCTAGAAGTGTGCGCAAGTTTTAGAATCTAGATTCTCTTAAATTCAGTAGACACATTTTTTTTTTTTTTATAAAAATTGAAAATAAATCTTAAATTCAGTAGACACTTTTTTTTTTCCCCATGAAAAATACCTGAATAAGAATTGAAAATAAATCTATTAAAATAAAATAACGCAAAGCGGATCCCAGATTCTCAGTTGTGATAGAGATAATAATGGCTTGTTTCCGAAATCAAAATCACCAAGTGTGAATTGAATAATGAGGAAGATGAAAAACCCAACCTTTTTGATTTTATTTTGCGTCCGCGAGGCAGTAGGAAAAGCAAAGATTTGTTTTGAGAATAATTGGCTTTTTGATTAGGTGTGGGCCAAGAATCACATCACACGGCACCCGCCAACTAACCATCAACTGATAACTTCGGCTTCTATACTTTTGGGAAATTTGTCACAAGGATCCAGCTTAGGCCACAAATTTAGATTTTTCCTCCTAATTTTTTGACCCCCCAAGTTTGCATGTGACAGTTCAAATGTTTTTATGTATGGTCATTGTCGTGGTAGTCATCGTCGTTGTTATTATTATTATTATTTGGATTATATTTTTTTAGTCTCAAATTTTACAAGAAGAGTTGAATTTTCATAATAGATGCGGATAAATTTCTTATTCATCAAAATAAATATATTCATTCATATTATAAAATAATCTTCGTTTTTTTTTTAAATTTAAATGGTTACTATTGTGTGAGTAGGATTATTTGAACCTAAGAAACTCATATACTCAATAAATCTACTTTCAAATTTTGAAATTTTATATTTTACTCTATAAATCCGTCAAAACCTAATATAAGCTTTCTAATTTATTTATTTTTTTGTGTACAATTTTGTTGTTGTTAGTTTCCATCTCTCCACTTTTTCTGGTTTTATGACTTTATCCAAGTTTCTCAATTGTTGCAATGGCTTAATTCAATTTTATTTCTATCCAAAAAAGAACGATCTCAAAATGTTTTATCATGGAACGCTATTAAAAATAAATAGTCAATCTATAATGAAACTAGTTGTATTTGAATCATACTAAATATCAAATTTAACCATTCAACAAACTCGTTAGTTTTAGTCACTGAAGAAAGTTCAATGATTCCTTGGGTATTATGTGAATCACTACAATTATACATGTGCTGGCAATTTGATATAATTCTATTTTGCTTTAAAGAAATCGTAAACACTTTAAGATTTAGATCAATCGGTCACAATCTTTTGGTAAAAATCTAAGATTTAGATCCACAAGATAATGCGCTCCTTTAAGGTGTGTTTGATATATTATATTGCATTATATTGTATTAACTACATTATATTATGATGTATTGTATTATAATATATTACATTAAGTTGTAATGCAATACTATGTTTAGTATAATATAGATTGTATTATATTAAATAATATTATTTTATATTAATAAATTAATAGTATTTAAACTTAAGAGTATTTTAGGATTTTATTATTAATTTTTGAAATTAAGTATTAAATAAAATATTAATTATAATATAAAATTTGTTTAATAGTATGCTATTATTATATAATAAAATAATACAGTATTATGTTGTGTTATCAATATTATTATATTTGCCTTATTTCTATATATTAGTTACTATAATATAGTATAATCATATTATAATATAGTATAATGGAATATTATATTGGAAAAACATAATGCTGTATAATTATATAATATACGGAAAACATAATACTATATAATTATATAATATACTATAAATTATATTACATCATATAATAATATAAAATTATATAAACTTATTTTTATTTATTAATGTTGAATATAATTATTTAATTTAAATTTAATATTTTTATCGACGATTAAATAAAATTAAATTTTTTTACATATTTAAAGTAAAATAATTAATATGATTTTATGTAATGAAAGTAAAATAATGTATTATCATTTACTCATTAATTATTTAGATTTATTATTATCTTATATGATTATTTAAATTAAAAGTTTTATTTAAATATAAATTTAAAATAATATTTAATAAATTTAAAATTATTATAATTTATTAAAAAATAAAAATAAAATTTATATCTAAAATAAGAACAGCCCCATGAATTTATATTATATATCTTTAACTCTATTAACTATCTTTTTAATGCAGTGCAATCTAATTACTAAGTTGCCGCTAAACATGGGTTAATATAAAAATAATATTTTAATCGGATACAGTACCGTGTAATTGCCGATAGCGCGTACAAACCTAAGCAGTAAAAACGTGATTCTGTTACTACTGCTGTTCAAGCACAGCGTTCACCATGGTTATCGGCGTCGGCTCCTGCAAACTTTGACTGGGGTTTTGGTCAAAGCAACTCATCATTTCAGAAGCTCCTTCTCAGTGATCTGCCTTCTCTGGTCCACGTTAATGACCAGTGTACTATTGTCCGCTTCTTTTCTTTGTTTGTGTTTATCCTTTGACCCACAGAAAGCGAATTCCCGACACGTGTTGTATAGAGACTCTACAGAGGTACCAAAGACGAGTCCCGTGCTGAAGTGGTGCCCCGTCTGATCCATTAACGAAGAGCAGAATAAAAGGGTAAATGATAAATTAATAATAAATCATGCAGAATTTAAGAGTAGTTACGAGTCCCGTTATCGAATTTTATTATTAAGGTCCTGTTTAAAATTGAATTACTATATTTTTTAAGCTAATTATTATGAAAAATATTGTAACTATAAAATAAAAATTAATAGTATATAATAAACATAATTTTTAAATAATAATTTTAATATAATTATAAAAGATGTAATAGATTTTTTATCAAGAGAAAAATTATATCAAAATAACTTTTAAGCTACAGCAGTTAGTGTTTACCAAACTGTTTCATACTCAATCCCAAATAAGACCTAAGTCATAAAAATATTGTGCATTGTATTATTTTCTTTTAGAAAGTGTGTAACCATTGTATATAATTGGTACTCATTTGTTGATTCCTATTTCAATCAAGCATGAATTCGATTGCAAGGTATGGCGCCTATAAATAAAAGAGAATGTTGGGATCTTTAAATAGGAAATTCCAAGTACTTTATTGGTTCTTGCCTTTGTTTTCATATACTATTTAAATATATCAATACCATTTGAAATGTTTCATACGCTGGTAGATAAGGATGGCGATGGGGCGGTCTACCACATTTCTCACCCCATTAAAAATTTTGTCTCCATTTACCACCTCATTTCCCAATAAGTTTAATGGGGTGGGGATGGAGAATCTCCGCGTGAGGAGCAAAGGCAGACCCATGACTTAATATTACCCCGTGCTAAATTTAAAAATTTATATTTTGAAGCAAACATAAAAATTTATAAATAGAAAGAAGTACATTAAATAAGGAGGAACACCAGGAACCTTATCCCTCTAAATATGTATTATAGACAAAAATAATTATAAAAAAAGAATGGAAAACAATAGGCAACTCAAATATGAAAACATTAATTTTCAATTATAGAATATGATATTGCAACCTATAATAACATGTAATTATATAAGGATTAAAAAATCAGTTAAGAATTTCAAATTAAAATAGATCAATACATGTAATTCTAATAAATTAAAAATTACAAGTTAAACTTTATGTTTGAAGTGAAATACTAAGTTACCAAACTTAATAAATTAAACAATTAAAATTTATTCATCATTTCAAAATTGCAAAAGTACTATTAGTCAAAAGTTTTAATAATAAATGAAACTCAATTTAGCAAAAACATATTTGGGTGTAGTTGTTTCTTTATCATGTGCTCTGGCTCTCTTTAAAGAACTGGGTGTTGATGATTCTTCTATCAAAAGCTTCGTAAAATACTCAAATCTTATTTTCTAACTTATCCTCTTATTTAATATAACTAATAAATAAAATATGAAAATTCACATAAAAATTTTATGAAAATATTGAAAATTGTTACTATATGTTGTTTATGTAAAATAAATTAAACCGGTAATAAAATTTTAGCTCCCTAATGTTTTCAATCTATTCAATAAATATATAATTTAATCATTTTATAAAATAAGTCACTAATTTCAATTGAAAATAATATAATTGAATTAGGGACATATTTGTAAATAAAATATAAAAACTCTATTATTATATAAAATTGATGAAAACATAAGGGTGATTGAGTTAGGGACATATTTGAATATAAAATAAAAACTCTATTGTTATACTAAATTGATGAAAACATACGGGCAATTGAGTTAGGGACATATATGAAAATAAAATAAACACTCTATTATTTTACTAAATTGATGACAAAGTAATGGGCATAAACAATTTTTTATGGACTAGATTTAGCCCACGTGTAGATCCGCCATTGGCGGAGAGTGATTTCCCTATCACCACCTTATTCCTCATTTATTTATTTTATAATGGATATAGATACATGATTTCAATAAATTAAAAATTAAAGATTTAAATAAAATCATTACCATATTATAAAGTATTTAAATTATTTTAAAAAATCTCCAAATGTTTGAAATAATATCTTGAAATGATATCAAAATTGAAAAATATTTGAAAAGAGTAATATTTTGAGAGAGAAAAGAAAACATAACAATGTTTTAAGGTTGAATAAAAATTATATTGTTGGGTTTTCTTTTAGTTATAACCCATTTATATCAAGTAAAAATAAAAAGAAAATTTATTAACTAATATTGTAATTGATAAAATAAAAACTAATAAATAAAAATTAAAAAAAATATTTCTATATAATTGAGATTGGAGTGGGGATGAGGTGGAGAGTACAAAACCAAATCACACTCTATTAAGAATTTAAATATTATTTTTCTCTCTTTCCCACTGTAAAAATTATTTAAAATTCATCCATTTAGAATGGAATCTCGTAAGACCCTAAACTTATGAAAAATTTTGTCATCTCTATTCGTGGGCATCAATGTTAGCTTAGAGGGCGGGCTTCATTCGAGGTACTAGTCTAATGGTGACCACTCCTCCAATAAAAACTTTTTAAAACGATATAAAATTAATGGAAATATAGGTATAATCCAATTTGCCAACGGAAGATTCGATCTGGGGGATTATTTAACATTGTTGTTTTGCTCTGGATTGATACTGTGCATGTCGCATACTACTAGTCCTATAATAATTTTTAATTAATAATTTCAAAAAATAAAACAAGATAAGGCAACTAATCAAATGAACCAAATAATGGAATTCATCACTTGGTACGCGCAAAATTGACTTCAACCTATTCCATCCATATAGACTAGTTATTTTTTAACATTTGGTGGAAGTTTCATGGCATGTTAGTCAAAAGTGCTACACTTCAGGATTTGGTTATAATATAGGTTGAGTGTTGATATAAGCATTTTTTTTTTAAAGTATGGAATTTTTATTCAAAATGGAACATCATAATTATTGAATTCTTATATCAAATTTATAATATAAAAACATTACATGTCTATGGTTAGTAATTATAAATAAATTCTACCAATTACAATATTTAGGTTTTAAAAATGTGTTGAGAGTTTTCCAAACATATTTTACAACTTCTTATGTTGCATCCATATTGGTATATTTTATTAATTGATTTATTAAAAAAAAAAACTTTCTCATCTATTGAATTTTGGTCAATCGTACATTTGCCATCACATAATTAGTTGAGAGATACATGTAACAAAGTTCGACAAATGAAAGAGTTTGCACTAGATTTAAGACTTCCTCTTGATTTTTAATATGAAAATATATGCGATAAGGTAACTGCTTAGTGTTCACATGTTTTGAAAATCATTTCTTGATAGAGCTGTTGGTATTTCCTCACTCATTATTGAGATCGAAAGTTTGAGAATACTTATGTGTGGTCTAAAGCAAACTTTTTACCCATACATTTAACATGTTTGAAAAATAAGTGAGAGAATTGACATCAACTTCCTCATTTGTAATTTCATGTTTTATACTCGTTAGAAAGAGGCCTCCTACAGCCGATTAATATTCACCCACTAGCCCACTAATCTCTCGTGCTCTATTACTTATATTTGTACTATAAAAAAAAAACCTAATTATAAGATACTATAAATATAAGTTAGGAAAATTTATTAAATAGAAGTTACAGTGGAAACAGTCAATAGTCCAATAATGAGCATTTTCTCTTCAACTTCGCATTATATAGTTATACCCATATTTTTACCAAACCGGAGCCCACAAACCCACATCTAATAACATGCCCTAATCCAAACAAGAATAAACAATTCAAGTTTTAATCATTTTCAAACTCGAATCCTATAGGATAATAGATGAATTACTTAACTCAGTTATATTTCAAATTATTTCTTTTATATAAAGAGACTATCACTCAAAAATAAGGAGTTAAAAAGTATACATGAAAAATATGCATATGCGGTGAGGAGTATAATATCCTCAAATCATTTTATCTTACTCTTTTTTTTCTTTCTTATTATTTATTTATTATCATACTACTTTGAATTTTTGAATTAAAAACTAGAGGATCTACGACGGTAATACCCCTGACAATCCCTAATGAGTTTATTATTTTACAAAATTCAAACTATCGATCTTTTTATTTGGAGGACCTAAGCTCTCGCATAACCCGTTTCCCACGTAAACAAACTCTTTTTCAACTCTTTTTGTCAATCCAAATTTTGGTGTGTATGAGAAGCAATATGAACTCAACGCAACGTCAACGTCAACGGTAACGGCATCCACTTAAGGCAGTAGCAAACTAGCAACCACGTGGATAAGCACGGGTACGGGGAACTCTGAAAACGGACCTGGGACACGGTGCAAGAACTGATTTCCTTGGATTGTGACAATTCACTTTACACGACGTCGTACCATCGGCTTGCGCTGTAATGCGCATAAGTTCTGCAGACTTTGTTCCCCTTCTGTTTAAACTTCAAACCAAAATTTCGATCCGTTCTCTCTTCCTTGTCACGTCAGCTCTTCGAGATCGCGGGACCCATCTTAATTCTCGTTTCTCACCAACTGAATTAATAAATTGGGTTGGTAGTACCACCAAGCGAATAATGGGTAAATAACTAATGGCTGCATTTAACGCATTAATTAACGGGGTAACGACTAAGGAAGCTTCCTGGTCGTTATGAAAATCTGACGTGGCATTAATCATTACCGTCCAATTAATTAATTGATGAAGATGCGTTAACATTCGTGATTCGCCAGCTTGCCAATTACGATTAAAAGCAAATTAGGAGCGCACAGCAAGTAGTGCAGTGCGGTCAAGACCTGGGGCAAATGGGGAGACAGTGAGTCGGTGCTACTTTCTCTTGGTCATTCGGTCCAGCGCCAGCCAATTCACGGACCATGATTTTCCAAATATTGGTGGCATCTTTTCGTTTTGTAATCAGCCTTTTGATTTCTTTTTTGTGGTTCTTTTCTTAGATTTGACGAAGTATTTGATTGATTAGTAGTTGGCAAGCTCAAGCCAAAAAGAAATTAAAAGAAAAGAATGGCGAGTTTGAAAGAATCAATTCTAGAACTAGAAGCCAGCAATTTTTTTAAATATTGCATGTAATAAAAAACTAATCCCCTGTTTGATCTGGTAAGCAATTTACACTCATAGTTTAGGATATTAATTTAAAGGAAAATCTTTCTCTCAAATAAATAAATAAATAAATAAAATGTTATAGAAATAATTTTAGTTTACTATTTCAGCTTTAAATTTTTGCTGAAACATCAATTTTGGATTAATTAATTACTTGTAGTTCTGTTCCTCTGAAGTTGGGACATTGCATCGCAGAGGGTGAAGAAGATTGCATACGGAAGAGGACCACACTAATTGCGTGGACCACTGTGATCAAATCCCTCTAACATCCAATCAGAGCAGTAAACTGTTAAGTCCAGACCCTTT
Organism: Citrus x clementina; assembly: GCF_000493195.1. Taxonomy (NCBI): domain Eukaryota; kingdom Viridiplantae; phylum Streptophyta; class Magnoliopsida; order Sapindales; family Rutaceae; genus Citrus; species Citrus x clementina. The sequence goes on along the minus strand of NW_006262201.1, from coordinate 37,051,000 downwards.
TCGGCGGCACAGAACCAACTAGAGTCAAACTTTGCGTCAACAATATCGACCACTAAATAATCTCCACGTATCAGCATCCCTTCTATTCTCCAGCTGTCACCCTTCCGCTCGGCCGGCGGCTCTCCCCAACTTTATCCTCTTCCGCATCCAGACAGAACCCATTTCTTAATAAATGATAACGATAATTTAAGATTTGGGAAACCATATAAAACCGCTCAACAACCGCCTTGTATTTTAAGCCGGCTCACATTAAAACCATTCCATCGTCGTTTTAATTCAAACACAAACCCGTCACCGGACAAAAACTCACGGGACATACGTATCTCTTTTGTTCACTCAATCTCTTTCTTCTTCTCCCGAACTCCTCGGAATAAAATCTCTTTGATGGTAAATAAAATCATCAGTTAAATTCGATAACCGTCTCCTAATTTATCCAAACAGATTCCGACAATTCCACGAAATCTCGCTTTTGAATAAAATATTATAGCAAGGGGAAGAAGAAGAGGAACTAGAGTTAAAAAAAAACATGAAATCTACCGTCATGTTCACAACCGTGGTCCGACGCCGTATTAACACCGTCAATTCCTGTGATCTGTCTGTTTGTAGTTAATGATTTGATTATGCATCCCTTCTGCTGCATCTCCGCAGTATCTGATCACAATCCCTCGCCTCATAATCCCTTCGCTGACAACTTATTCACTATGCCTCCTCCTCCTTCAGCGAATGTAACAGCATCGACCCGGCCTGACCCGCCGGTCCGATTCACCACCGTCCAAGCGAACCACCACCATCATAATCACAGCAACGGTAATAACGGGAATAACAACAATCATACAGAACCGAGGCTGAGTCAGCGAGCAGAGCCGGTGGATGTGAAGATAAACGACATCGTAGGGAATGGGATATCCGGAGTGCTGTACAAGTGGGTGAATTACGGGAAAGGTTGGAGGCCAAGGTGGTTCGTTTTGCAAGACGGCGTTTTGTCGTATTATAAAATCCACGGACCTGATAAGATCATTGTTAGTGAAGAGACCGAGAGAGGTTGCAAAGTTATCGGCGAAGAGTCCACAAGAATTATCTCAAAACGCAAACATAAGAAGGAAACGACGTCGCAACGCCTTCTCAACCGCAAGCCTTTCGGCGAAGTCCACCTCAAGGTACGTATTTGACTATTTATCAATAAAACTTCTCATTTTTTTTAATTTTAAGCATTTGTTGTACTGGATTTTACAGGTTTCATCAATCCGAGATAGCAAATCGGATGATAAACGATTTTCGATATTTACTGGCACGAAACGGCTGCATTTGCGGGCCGAAACGCGGGAAGATCGATTTGCATGGATGGAGGCGTTGCAGGCCGTGAAAGACATGTTTCCGCGAATGTCGAATAGCGAATTGATGGCTCCAATGGACAGCATCCAAGTGTCGACGGAGAAATTGAGGCAACTCCTATCGGAAGAGGGAGTAAGGGAGGAAGTAATACAGGAGAGCGAGCAGATTATGAGGAACGAGTTTGCGCCGCTGCAGAGCCAACTGCTGTTGCTTAAGCAGAAGCAGTGGCTGCTAATTGACACGTTAAGGCAGTTAGAGGTACATTTAGTGAAAACTAGAAATCAAATTCGGAACTCTATTTGTTCGGATTCTCCTACGGTTGCAAAATGATTTTTATTAAAAGTTAAGCTAGTGAATTAAGTTTGTTTGTTGTAGTTTTGTATGTAGGCTGTTAGTTCTTGGGGTAGGAATTCTTGTTGGGGCAGTTAATGTATTATCTCACTTTTTCCACTTTTAGGATTTCACGTTGAGTCACTAGATGAGAGAGTGACATAATAAAATCGATTTTTTTCTTGGAATACAAAAAATCTTTGGAATTATAATCTTTGCACGCCATACAAGCAGAAGGCTAATTGGTTAACTCTCGATTTTTGTTGTATTTTGTTTATTGGAAAATTTCATGTGACCTATGGTTTTGCTGCAAACCGTCAATTCTCTCTTAGAATGAGAAGAAGCATATAACTTCAAGTTAGAACTCAGTGTTTGTGTTTTATTGAAGGCTGCTGTTAGTATTTCTTTTTCCAATGTTTATAAAATGTTTGCTCTCAGTATCTAATTCTCTCATTAATGTTTTCTCTTATGTTTCTTTTATACTGTATGAATGTTGATAACATTTAACTGAGTGCGTAGGAAGTGGAGCATCTCTAACAATAGCTGACTGATAACCAAGTGCAGTATCATCTGACAGAAAGTTTATATATCCTTAAACAATTGCTAACTGTTATAAGAGGGACCGAAGGGCATAAAGTAGACAAAAGAAATAAGTTGAGTTTATAAAAGATTAATGATGTGTAAGCATCATACGAGATATGACTGGAGCGAAGGTGATCTGGTTGAGGCGCTAACTGGAATTTGTTTAAGATTAAAGTGTTGTTATGCTGAGTTGAAGAAATTTCAGTGATTGGTGTTCACTGTGTTGATGAAATATGGCTATGGTGGCAGCAAAAATAATGGCAACTGCAGTGATGATGGTGAGAGTGTAAGGGTGCAGCTCTTGGTAATAGGAGTAATGCAGCGGAAGAAGAGTGGCAGTATTACAGTTTTGTTGGTTTTCTGTGAGCGCAGGTCAATGGAGAGGGACTAACTTTGTGAGAGTTTTGTTGCAGCAGTTAATGATTTGGTAAATCATTCTCATAAAAATGGATTCTCCAAAGTCGATGATCAATTGAATTTTAGTGATATACAATATTCAGTCAGGTTATTATTCATGCATGCCTGCTTAGAGTGCAACTTTTGTGGTTCCTTTCCTCATAATTACAACCAAACATGCCTTTACCATCTGATGGGATTATCCTTGCAACATACTAGTGGGGTACCCAGCAGATGTTTTAGACTAACAATCTGGCTGACTTTCTGGAAGAAATTTAGTCTCCATTTTTATGTTTAGCACGGTACACCTCCGGATAAGTATATGGTGTTGTGTACTTGCATATATACATGGTGGTTAGTTGTGATCTTTTACCTTTGTTTAAAAAATAAAAAAAGATTTTCTGCATTTAACCTGTCAGAGTTAGCTAATTGTGCATAATCTATTTGGTTTCAGTTATATTTATCTATATCTAAAACTTTAATGTGTGTCCAAACTTTTGAAAAACTACCCTTGATGAGTGTTGAAGTGTTGCTCAAAATATTTCACTTAGCAAATGTATTTGGTCCTCAGTTTTATTTTGCCAAGTTTTATCTTACTAAACTTTTTCACTTTCTAGACCTTAGCCAACTGTGAAGAAAAACAATGCTACTTTCTTTAAGGATGAAAAGAATCAGTTGTATGAGCATCTTGGTCCATTAAGACGCTCTTTGTGTATAAAAATCCATCAAATTCGAATGATTCTCTTAGATTTTCAGGTAGGACAACTGATGTTAAAAATTGGATCAGTTTTCATGCAATCCATATGACTTGCATATGAATGAAAGGTTCAGATTCTTGTAGACCCCATCGTGGTGATTTCCTTACTGTAGAATAACGTTTCTGCAGTAGTTGTTTTGAATAATTATTCTCTCATTTTCATCAATTAATTAAGTAATTTGTGCAAATTGTAGTTTCCCTTGTCTTAAGAAACATCTCAATTTTACATAGGCACAAGACATTGCTATTAGCTTTTTCATGGTCCTCTGAAAATGCTGTTCAAATTGTATTTTGTAGACAGAAAAGGTTGATCTGGAGAATACAGTTGTTGATGAGAGCCAGAGACAGTTGATTGATCAAGATGCTTCCTCTACGTTAAGGCAAGACAAATTCAGTGGTAAGTTTATTCAGTAACCTCTATAGTTTGTTTCGGTCCATATATTCTCCTGCTAATTGCTTTTGCAATCTTAAAGTCCAATGAGGTGCCCATAAACTTTGAAAATTTCTTTATTGAATTTACTGCACTTGAGAAGGTTTTTTGTCTTATTCATTATTGTCACTAGCAAAGAATCTATGGCTAAATCTTTTGCATTTTTCATTTATTGGGAGGAGCATCAAGCCATTCTTAAGAGATTAAATATTCAGTTTTTTGTCCATATGTATTGTTGAAACTCACTGGTTTTTCTTTTTTCCTACTTTCTGCAGAGGGCAGTGCAACTGAATCTGATGATGACAATGAAAGAGTTGATGGTGTAGAGGACGAGACAGATGAAGATGAAAATACTTTCTTTGATACTCGAGACTTTCTGTCATCAAGTTCTCTTAAAAGTAATGGATCTGACTTCCGGTCATCATCTTTCTCTTCAGATGAAGAAAGCCTTCAGATAGTCGAATCTGAAAATGACATTGATGCTTCTATCAGATTTGTTGGAACTAACTATCCTTACATTAAGCGACGTAAGAAATTGCCTGACCCAGTTGAAAAAGAGAAGGGTGTCAGTCTTTGGGCAATGATCAAGGATAACATTGGCAAGGACCTCACAAAAATTTGTCTTCCTGTATATTTCAATGAGCCTCTCTCTTCTCTACAAAAATGTTTTGAAGAATTGGAGTATTCATATCTCATTGATCGGGCGTATGAGTGGGGGAAAAGGGTAGGTACCTGACTCAAAAATTTGGTCGTTTTCCTTGGTAGTGATCTCTTGCCCTCATGCACCACTATGCACACCCGCCCATGCACGTATATACAATTATACAATCATACGGGAAATACTTCTATATTATGTAATAGTAACAACAGATTGCTGCATGGCTCATATTTCTGCAAGGCCTCTGACTTCTGTTCATACTTAATATGTATTGAACTTGGATTTCATTGTGGTAGATGGGCTTGTTGCAGTGTTCTTTAGAGTGTGCCTGTCATAAGCATCTTTGACGAGTTAGATCTTTGGTGCAGTTCCATGAACTTTTGCTTTCTTGAAATTTTACAGGGTAATACTTTGATGAGGATTTTAAATGTGGCTGCCTTTGCTGTATCCGGCTATGCTTCAACTGAAGGAAGGATCTGTAAACCATTTAATCCGCTGTTGGGGGAAACTTATGAGGCCGACTATCCTGATAAAGGCCTTCAATTTTTCTCAGAGAAGGTTTGTCTTCACAAAATTAAGTTAATAATATACAATCTATACCTTCTATTCTCTTGTCATCTGCATTCATATGTGCCATTAGAAAAGATTTTTATCATTCTGAATACCTCAACATTGCTGATAGAGGCTTCCTAAATATTATTAGTTGAAAAAAATGAGCTAATTTGGTGAATAATTGAGAATCCGCTGAAAAACATAATGTTGGATTCTCAAAGGAAAAATATGATAGATGAAAACAAGAAAATAGGTGATGAGTGTTTTTAAAATTAACAAATCACTGAGATTAGAGACACTTATTCTGAATGGAGTCCCAATTGAAAAATTAAAGAAGATAACCCCGTAGATGAAAAACTGGCTTTGTTTCCAATGCATTGTGAAATAAAGACTTGGGAAGAATACAATCAACTGTGCCATTGCAGTTTCTTCTTGTGTTCCGCTTGGCTTTGCACTGAGATCACATGTGTATAACCTGTTTATCCACATATTTCTGCATTTTCTTCATGATTTTGTCTATCATCTTTTTATACTAAATATATCACGCAACTGATCTCATTTTATTTTGGTGTCAGGTCAGTCATCATCCCATGATCGTTGCCTGTCACTGTCAGGGCACAGGATGGAAATTTTGGGGAGATAGCAATCTCAAGAGCAAATTTTGGGGTCGTTCAATTCAGCTTGACCCTGTTGGTGTCTTAACTTTGGAATTTGATGATGGAGAAGTTTTCCAATGGAGTAAGGTATGTTACCATCAATCCCCAATAACATTCACTCTTGATGAAGGGTAGTTAGACATGGATGTTCTTTTTGTCAGGTTACCTCATCAATCTATAATCTCATATTGGGAAAGTTGTACTGTGATCACTATGGTACAATGCGTATAGAGGGAAATCGTGAGTACTCGTGTAAGCTGAAATTCAAAGAGCAGTCTATCATTGACAGAAATCCACATCAGGTTTTTCCTTCTTAGACTTAAGGCCATCACTGTGCGATTTTGCATTTTACAATGTTTTCATAACTGTTGTAATAATGGTTTTGGTCAACATGGATTGATACGAGTTTCATAGGTCCATTTGACTGAGCTACATTGTTCGTGCTAAATCACACATTATAGTAACAGGTAAAGAAATTTAGAGAGAAGTGTGAAGAGTCTTCATTGCTTATTTTAGATAAAATAAATAAATACTGAAAAACACAAGAATATTATTTCTGATTTGCAGTCAATTATTCTAATTGTTATTGAGCACTGTCATTTCATACCATATGAATTTAATTTTTTTTTCCCCCCAGGTACATGGCATAGTTCAAGACAGGAATGGAAAAACAGTGGCAACCCTATTTGGAAAATGGGATGAGAGCATCCATTACGTGATTGGAGAATGTTCTGGAAAGGGAAAAGAACTTGAGTCTTTATCAGAAGCTTGCCTGCTCTGGAAGCGGAGCAAGCCTCCCAAATATGCCACCAGATATAACTTCACTCGTTTTGCCATCACATTGAATGAAGTCACCCCTGGTCTGAAGGTGATTATTTTGACAGCATCATTGCATTTTTCCTACATGCACACTTTGTCTCTCACATACTTGCATGGTACGTTCATATTATTTGCATGCATGTTTTGTATGGCTCACGTTCTCGAACTTGTCTAAGTACAGCCACACTAATACTGTAATACATATGATAGAGAGATCCTTTGCATGGTTTATAAGGTTGTGTTTTGTAGCAATTCTTGAATTCCCAAAGAATTGTAAAATCATTAAACATGTACTATGTACCCAATTCTGCTTGGATTGTGCTTTCTGGATGTGTGTTAGCATTTCACAGTTCTTTGGGATATATTGGTTTATAATAAAATTTTTGTGCAGGAAAAGTTGCCTCCAACAGATTCGAGGCTCAGACCTGACCAAAGGTGTTTGGAAAATGGGGAGTATGAGATGGCAAATTCAGAAAAGTTGCGGCTAGAGCAGCGACAACGGCAGGTAAATCTTGCGCTATAGTTTCACTGCATTAATTGACGTAGTGTGCTGGCCACTTCTGTGCCCAAAATTTTGACACCTCTTGAGGCTGACCTTCATCTATTTTCCGTTAGCTCATCAGGAAAGTGAATTAACAAGAACAAGATGAATAGAACACTTTTTTGGTTTATTTAAGGGAAACAGCAAATAATACACCAAGCAGACACATAGGTGCTACAAAGGAAATGCTTATCAGTTGCCTAATGAGAAAAACTAGAATAGGGGACCACTATAAAATTTGACAATGGTCTAGTCCCTAACATACATGTAGACTCTTTAACTTACAAATTTATATGTCTACTGCCTTGGATAATTTGTATCGTTGTTTCTTGCTCATCGGTTGCTAATAAGATTCTGATGGTGTTGAATAACTGTTTTGAATTTATATCAGGCTCGGAAGATGCAAGAGAATGGCTGGAAGCCAAGATGGTTTGCAAAGGATAGGGCAACCGGTACATATCGCTACATTGGCGGGTACTGGGAAGCGAGAGAAACAGGAGATTGGAACTTATGTCCTGATATATTTGGTCATATCCCTTCTGATCAGATGTTGGACTGAGTTTACATATTTTCGTCTTGTTTTCTCCATTCTTTTTCATCTATTTTTCTTTTTACCTTGGGTGGTCCCCTGAGGACTGCTAGTGAAAGCTGTCTAGTTGTAGTTATCTCATATCATTCATGTAAGAAAATTAGAAGAGAAAAAATGATTTAAAAAAAAAAAAATACCCTCTGTCTATCCAGTTTTTATTGATTAGCCGATAGTAAAAGAAATGTTTCCATCTCTCAACTCAAAACCTGCAACTCCTGGCAATGATTTATCGCGTCATTCTTGTGATACTAACAGATATTAAGCATTACTTTCTTTCCTCTCACTCTCTACAGCCTTCATTCTCCTTCTACTACATCCCGATTTTCTCAGCAAGTTTAATCGGCCGCCGATATTTGTTCCTCTTCGGTGGAGATATTCACACTTTCCATTTCTTTTAGTTTTTAATTATGATAATGCAATTCCAAAGTTTGCATTCAAAACCTGAAGTCCCAAAGTGCTTGCGGCATGTGGAGTGACTGACGCAACTGAATTGTTTATTTTTATATTCTGACAAGCAGAGTAGAAGATGGTCTCACGAGTTACGCATTAGTTGTTTGCTAGGTACATTTCTACTTTATTTTTCTGCAATGATTTTGATAGTTGGATTGATGAGCGGTGAGCTAAACAAATCCATGAACATCCCCTCAATCCCCCCAAAAAATCTGATCTAACAGTCCAATCAATCTTGACCATTCAATTACATTGAAATGACCTCAGCTGAACCCAGCCCAACAATCGCATAAGACGACAAAATATTTGGGTAAAATATTGTGAGATTTCATTTCACCATATCTAATATCTTCCAGTATAGAGATATATTCCGTTTCATTTGTTCTTTTTGTCCGGATTTGACTGCTGTTTGCTTATTGCTGTGACCATTTCTTTTTTTATATTTATATCTTGTAATTGCAACTTCAGGCAAACGCGACACTTTTCGTCATGTCATGTCATCGAAGCGCATCATCATCTTTAAAATATTTTCTAGGGTTAATTTTGTCCTGCCCCCAACTGTTTCAACATTTTTCGCCACACACCCATATGTTTCGAAAATACTCACTCCACACCCAATTCCGTTAATTTGACCGTTATGTTTAACGGAGCTATTTGAAATTTAAATAAATGTCCAAAATACCCCTTATCTTGAATTAGAGAAAAATAAAATGAGATAAAATATTAATTTAATAATTAATGTTTACATTAAAAAAATTTATTTAAAGGTAATTAATAATAATTTCATCAATTAAATTATCAAATAAATTTAATTTATCATCATCAAATAATATTTAGGATATGAATTTCCAAATTTGCCCTTTGACCGTTAGAATAAACGGTCAAATTAACGGAATTGGGTGTGGAGTGAGTATTTTCGAAACATATGGGTGTGTGGTGAAATATGTTGAAACAGTTGGGTGCAGGACAAAATTATCCCTATTTTCTATTTTCAAAAGCTCTTGCGGGCATAGATGAGATAGGACGGCTACTTGATTTTGATACAGTTCATGGTCGGCGATTCGACTGCTCGCTGAGTCATTTCTTTTGAAGTTACCTACTAGACATTGCCCCCCCGCTGCATAATAAAATGGCCTTGCCCTTTTGCTGTTTCCAAATCCATGCTATAAAACGTTTCAAATTCACTTTTTCTTTAGCTCGATCCTCCCGTGTGAAATGAAATTATTGATAGCGTTTAATAGAAAATTCATACAATTATCGAATACATTTGTTGCATGCTGTACAAGGCCTTTTTTTTTTTTTTTAATTTTTACCTATTACAAATTTGTTTGTTCCGCTTTTGAATAAAAAAACATTACACGAACAAATTGAGAACGACGAGTGCAACAAAAAGATTTTAGAAATGATGAACCAAAAAAAAAAAAAAAAAAGTGATCATAGTAACATGCATTCCATCTAGCAAATAATAAGCTGCGAAATCAGTATTAAATATCTTGATGTCTCTCTAATCTTGTAGTAGCCACTCCCGATAATTTTAGCCAATCAAGTAGCAGCAGGTGCGTGGAGTAATAAACTCATCAAAAGAAGAAGCCCGAATACAGTATCAACTCTTCTTAATACTCTTTATTATTTTAGCTAAAAGCTATCAAGAGAAAACTGAAACAAATGAAGAATCCCCATCTTTATTAAAAAAATAAAAGAAAGAAAGAAAGCGTGAAGTAGTGGTACTGAAACTCTATCAAGTAAGAACTAATAAGACGGAAGCGTAAAGCTGGCAGGGAATATTCAGCATCGGCATTCCGCCAAAGACCGAATTTATAATTAAATGAGGGGCACAGAGTGACTTTTGTCAAATTTTCAAGTGAGCAGTGAGTTGTCATTCTGAGTACATTGTTTTGATCCTATGCTTTACTTGAATTATTTTACAAGACAAAATGTTCCTACTCACGATTCAGGGAAGTTTGTTTGAGGCCTCGTAATAAAAAGAGGTTCTGTTTTTGTTTTCTGTTCTGTTCTGCTCTGATCCGAGTTCTCTGTCAGCGGCAGTTTCAGGTGGCTTCAAATTTGGGCTTAAATGGGTTTTGGATTTTGGGCCTGAAATAGGTCCACTTGTTTGGTTAATAAATGATTGATTTAAGAGGGCCCTCAATGGTCAATCTATTATTTCCAATTGCCACAATCTAATATCCTTTTTTTGGGTGGGGGGAGAATGTGTGGATACAAATTTTACTGTACGATCGTCGCGTAATTCTCAAAATTTATTAAACCAATTTGTACTCAATAATTTACAAAAAAAAAAAAAAGAGCGTGAATCTATAAACAGCATTGTGTAAAATTCTCATCATAGTCCCTTTCAATACCTATACCCAGAAAATCAACCATATGAATGTCATCATCAACTAAAAATCAACCGTATGCTTTCATTAATGGACATGATTAAGAGATGATCCTTCCTTATTTGGGACTGAAAATATCTATATATATATGCACAACCTAAGCTTAACAAGATTCTTCATTTATTCGTTGCGTTGGAATAAATAAAGACCTGGACATTTTCTAGACTCTTCAAGTATTTCCTTCCTTGAAACCTAGAAATTAATGGCACAGCACTAAGCTGCTTACCTGTATGCTGTATCTGGTATCTACCTTGTTTGACTTTTAAAAAAAAAAGAAAAAGAAAAACAAAATTCATTTACAAGCTCTGTCTGGCTTTAATATTCTCCTTGTAAACTCAAACCCTAAAACCGGCCAAAGACTTGAAGGCCATTATCCACAATACGACATGCACCACCCCACCTGGCCTGGCCTCACAAAAAAAATTGACGTGTAATATGAAACTTATATTTGGCATTTGGGGTCTTGATATTTTTCACAATCACAAACATTTCTTGGGCCAAAACGGGAGTGAGGGACAAATTAGAGAATATTTAATGCCGTAAAAAAACATGACAAGGCAGGCATATTGTCCCGTCGCGCGTGACTCTACCGACGCGCATGTTTCTCTTGTCTTCCGTCTTCACCATTCAAATTCGAGAATCCAGAGAGAGAGAGAGAAGCTGGCTATTGTGTTTGTTGTGTAATGTAATCAAAGCCACGCCAACGCAATTTTTGCCGTGTGTCTTTCAAATTTCTCACATGCTTGCTGCTCCATTCTTAGCTGACACCGCAGCCATTTTTGGGCGTGTTCCCCAACTTAACTGCTCCTCTCTTCTTTCCTTTTTTTTTCCTCCATTTTTCTTTTTATTACAGTAAATAGCTTCTGTGTCCAACTATTATTATTACATAGTTTTTGTTGTTTATGTTACCGAATATATAATACGATTAGAATACTAATTATTATAACGTGGGGGGGAAAATACAGGTGGTTTATTTGTTGAGGTTACACGTGGAGGGCTTGGATAAGTCCTTTAGAACCGGAGAGGTGGCAGGGCGGGGTGGGACATTGTCGCACGTCTAACTGTTCCTAAGCGCACCGTATTTGTGACCCCACAGCCGTGCCATACGGACAGCTAAAACTCCTGGTTGAGTGGGTCCCACGAGCGTGCCAGCTCAGGCCGCTCGGTGCAACTGTGAAAGCGACTGTTTGTATTGCCTCTGTTCAGTATTCATTCGTGAGAACTCCTTAGAAGCATAAACAATACCCAACAAAACAAAATTGAATTTAATATATATATATATATATATATATATAATAATATGGATATATTAAAATAAATAATAAAATACAATAAGCATATCAACATTCAACGGTTCTCTGCAATAATAATTGTTGATTTTATAAATATATAACCTTCTATGATAGGAAATGATAATTGATAAACTTGATTAGTTTAAATAATTTTCTTAACCGAATAATTGGTGCATCAAATAGTTCAATGACACGATTTTTTAATATAATCATAGAACTACGTAATCAAAATTCAAAGGTCTTATGGTATCTCGTCCTAATATATATATATATATATATATATATTAATAATTGAAAAAACAATACGGAGATTATATCAATGGGTCAATCCACCAACTAAACTTGTTTTTCTAATTTTGCATTGAAAGGTAAGGTAGCATAGGTTATTGGATAACCATTGTCACACAATCGAAATGTTTTTTTAATCCGGTCGTGAGGAATAGGGGATCAATAATATCTAATTGCTATGGTTTTATTATAAGTTTGACAACAAAATTATGGAAGAAGACAATGCCGGGAAATCCATTAATTAATTGTCCTTCTCCACATGGATTTTGATCTTAGGACATCATCTTTGTCTATTGATTGATTACATTAAGTTCTTGACATTACCAAAATGGCCATTTAATAAAAAAAAAACTTTTATTACGAGAACTCACTTAAATTACAATTTACATAAGAAAACATTACTAATCTTATGCGACCTTATCAATTAACATAATAAGTTATCTATTTAGGAGCGTGGTTGTTGAAATTAAAATAAAGACCCAATTATTATAGGTCTACGATATAAAATGTTTTAACTTAAAATGAGATTTAACTATACAATCTTTCTCTTATTTGTCACACGATCATATTTATTATTATCATTTGATTGTGTTTTAAATTAGTATGACCTTGAATGATTGAGAAATGAAGTTAATTATATTTTAAGATCTTGTAAACAATCATTTAAATAATTTTTAGTTTTTTTTTTTAATCCATAACAAGTTATTAAATGAAAAAAATAAGCAGAATGATAGGGGGGATATGCGATGATTCATCTCTTGACCTGACGTGATCATTTATTTTAATTGGTGTATTTGATTAATACGTTAGTTGAAGGCAAGCATCTAAATTCCATACCTGGCCGGATGGGTCGTGAAGGAGGAGCGCACCTTACTAATAAATATAAGAGGGGTCACCAAAGGTAAGTCAATTTGATATTGAATTTATTGATTAACTTTTAAAAAGAGTCGGTGAAATGAGTAAAATCTTGGCCAAATCGTGCAACATCATTCATTGTGTATCATAATCATTCTATCACCAATGCAGTTCCTGTAGCCACAGTGGCCGTAACTCTCAACTCGTACATAGTTGAAGAATTTAATATGTGAATTAAGGATTATATGTAGAAATTAGTACGTTTTAAGTTTTAACTAGCGTACCCCGCATGAAATAACTTTCACGCTAAGCTAAAAAGCTCAAGCAAAAGTAGAATCTTTATTACAAGATAATTTCATTTATGGCATTAGAAACATCTTAATGGCGCATATTATTATTTTTATTATATAAAAATAACCACTACTATGCAGTTAAATTGACGTTAAATTATTAATGTAAATTAATTTGATGGAGTCATTGCGGTAGGTACTTGTCCTTAACAAATTGTCACGAATCATTACTTAGTAATATCAATTTCATACCCTTACTTATTCATTTAGATTTGTACTGTGTACAATCCAACGCTGTAAATTGTACAAATCTATACCATGCTTTGTAATTGCTATCCAAGATGGCCAATCATTTTTAGTTGGGTAATTTTTCAGATCTTGTCTTCTAAGAATAAATTGTCCCTCTCAAGGCTTGTTCATAACAACAACCATGAAGTGACACCAATTTCTAGTAACATGTTTAGCATGGCAGATCCGATCTCATAGTTAATATGTGGCGTGTCTCGAATACCAAATGTCAGTAGAACTCATTCTTAAAGCCCATAAATTTACACAGAGATTTAGATTTTGTATTTTAGCCTACGAGGAATCTAATAAACACAAATGTTATTGTAATTATAAATAATATCATATAATATCCTACTAATTGGCTGATGAATAAGACATTTTGATTGGTACACAAAATTTAGGGTTTGAAGTCCATTTATACGGGAAAGGGTTTGGTTTATATAATAAGTGAAAATGAATAAAAGATTCAAATGACGAAATTCTATTGATTTGAAACGCAAGTGGTAGTTAGTTATTAAATTTTATTATTTTCAATTAAAAAGATAAAATAAATTAAATATCTCAATTGAGTAAGTGGTCTTTAAAAATAATAATAATAATAAAAGGTAATTTTTATATAAGTGTGATTTTTATCTCTTAAATACGGATCTTGTCGTTTAACAAGCGAGAGGCGGTGAAAGAAATTAGAGAATTACACAATTAGCATGTGCTCGTTCCAACTTCCAAATTCTGTGGATTGTGCTCTAGCGAAAGTAGGTAATTTGATAAACCTAATAAAAAAAGAAAGAACAAAAAAAAAGAGAGAATAAACAGTTGGATAATCAAAACAAATTTGCAACGGAACTCATTGCAATCCGCGACGAGTGACGATGAAAACGATGGCTTCTTTATCTTTGAGCCTTTCATATGGACTCCCAATTTTAGCTTTAAGGTCATCCTCCTCTTCGAAAATATAAATGATAAATCTTAAAAGTGGATGGGCCACCTCAGATAACATAGGTCCATGCTATATGCCCCCATGATTCATTTCCAATGCTTGAATTGAATGATTAAAGATTGTTTTTATTTATTTACCCTTTTTTTTTTTTGTCAGCTTATCTTAGAATATAATTTGGTGGATTGAAATTTAAGACTCGAAACAAAAAAGAAAATAGTAATAACAATGATGATAATTATATAACAAACCCTACTCGACGCTGATTGAAAAGGCGTTTTACCCATTTTTGCAAGTATTTCACCATCGAGATCCGATTGGGTTTTAAATAATCATGACACCAAACCCCAATTATAGAATGTAATCTACCCACAATTCATTAAATTGGATTGTTTGAATACAAAATCAAGATCCTCTTCCGGTTGTTGTTATCAAACACAACCTCAACAAATCACATATTATTATTATTATTATTAATAACCCATTAAGCTAGGATACGAATGTTGTGTTTAATGTGCTTAGGCTTAATAATTGGTATGAAATAAAAAAAAAATTAATGGAATAATTTGAAGACTAGTTTAGTTCACCGGCGTAACCTCTCTTATTAATTTGGTCCTTCATATGATTCATATCATTAACATTATAATCTAATGATTAAGGTCGTGAGATGTGGTACAAATGCCTTAAAGAAAAAAAAATATACACTGCAGCTGATTTATTAAAAATTAGAAAAAAAGAATCGTCAAACATTGCACATTGGACTAGTCACCGCAACAAGCAGCAGTCTATAGAATAGACCCAGCGGAACACAACCGCAAGCCAACAAAAAGCACGATAAAAAAGGAGAGTGGCATTTTTGTATTTAGAATGGATGTACGGGGGTAGAAAAATATAATAGCAAAATTACGTAGCAATGCCCTCGGAGTTCTTAGTGATTCCGTCACGTCACCGATGAAACCAATAACGAGAGCAACGGAGAGAATATACTGAGCAGCACAGTTTAACGCCAACAAAAAGAATTACGATGACAACAAGAGGGCATATTAGTCATTAAAAAAATTAAAAATAAAGCTGACCTGGCATGTTGGGGGTATATTACCATGCCTTGCTTGCATCGTAGCAACGTTCCCTAGGCAAAAGCCGGCTCTTTTACTCACTCTCTCTCCCCCTTTCTTTCTTTTCTCGCTTATCTTTATTTAGTTCAATTTTATTAAAAAAAATAATTTCGGTTTTTTTATTTATTTATGTATTTTTAGCTTCGTTTCTCTCTCTTCTGTTGCTGGGCTTGTGTGTTTGTAGGATTCCCACCTATTCTCCCTAAACACAAAAGCACTAAAGAGAGAAAGAAAGAGAGAGAGAAGAAATTTTTAGAGAGAGAAAATAGGACAAGCTGAAGCTAAATCGCCGGGAAAATGCTCGCTCTCTCCGGCCGCTAAGCAAAAATGCTGTGAAAAGTTTTAAACGAAATCTAATAGAGTGAGTGTGAGTTATATGAGAACGGAGAAATGTACGAAGCCATATTGGTTGAGCAGCCGAACGACGCCGTTTGCGGTAACATTAAGAAGAAAAAGGCCGAAGAGGATAACAATACTAATAACACCAAGGGTCATACTGTCACTGACCTGAAACCTGCTGTACCGTCGCTGCCTGTAGGCGGCCGCAGCCGATCCCAATCTGCCACGCGAAGAGTGACACCGACGACTATAGCTACACCGACCTTGGAAATCAGCGGACGGGCTACGAGCTCGACGAACGGAACGGGAACAGTAGGAACAGGAACGGGAGTCGTAACAGAGAAGGCGCTACCGAACGGGGATCTGTAC
Source organism: Citrus x clementina (assembly GCF_000493195.1). Taxonomy (NCBI): domain Eukaryota; kingdom Viridiplantae; phylum Streptophyta; class Magnoliopsida; order Sapindales; family Rutaceae; genus Citrus; species Citrus x clementina. The sequence goes on along the minus strand of NW_006262201.1, from coordinate 37,034,742 downwards.
ATAGGGAGTTTCGTTGGTAACGCGCCGCACGGATCGGGCAAGTATTTGTGGACGGATGGCTGTATGTATGAAGGCGAGTGGCGGAGAGGCAAGGCGTCGGGAAAAGGAAAGTTCTCGTGGCCGTCGGGAGCGACTTACGAGGGCGAGTTTAAGTCGGGTCGGATGGAAGGATTCGGGACCTTCACCGGATCCGATGGGGATACATACCGTGGCGCGTGGAGCTCCGATAGGAAGCACGGGTACGGCGAGAAGCGTTACGCCAACGGCGACGTTTACGAAGGATGTTGGAAGAAGAATCTACAAGATGGACAAGGGCGTTACGTTTGGAAAAACGGGAATGAATATGTTGGTGAGTGGAAAAACGGCGTCATTTCCGGGAGAGGAACGTTGATCTGGGCAAACGGAAATAAATACGAGGGACAGTGGGAAAACGGGACTCCTAAGGGAAGCGGAGTGTTCACGTGGCCTGACGGGAGTTGCTACATTGGAACTTGGAACATCAGTAGCAAAGATGTCAAGTTACAGCAGCTGAATGGAACGTACTACCATGGTAGTAATGGGAAAGAGCAGAATCTAGTGGTGACGTCGAGGAAAAGGTCATCTGTGGATGGAGCTAGGGCGAGCTTGAACGAGAAGAACATTATATTTCCTAGGATTTGTATTTGGGAATCTGATGGCGAAGCTGGAGATATCACTTGTGATATTATTGATAATGTGGAGGCTTCCATGATTTATGAGGGATTTGGGTTTGATATTGATCGAGATGGGATTAGACAATTTAGAAGGAGTCCTTGTTGTTTTAATGGGGAAGTGAAGAAACCAGGCCAGACAATTTCTAAAGGCCATAAGAATTATGAATTAATGCTAAATTTACAGCTGGGTATTAGGTAATGTTCACGATTTTGTTTTGGTTATTTCTGATCGATTTGTGTTTTCTCTTAGCATTCTGGTTTCTGATGTCAAAGAGATGTCTTCTTGTGTTAGGTATTCGGTTGGCAAGCATGCTTCAATATTGAGGGACTTAAAGCCGAGTGATTTTGATCCCAAGGAGAAATACTGGACGAGGTTTGCGCCTGAGGGATCCAAGATTACGCCGCCCCATCAGTCAGTTGAGTTCCGTTGGAAGGACTATTGTCCTATGGTGTTTAGGTATTTCTTTTTTCAATGCTTGACCAAGATTTTAAGTATTCGTGTTTTACCGTTAGTTTTATTGCCTGTGTATGTGCATTCTTAAAATATTTTAGCTGAAAATAGTAGGATTAGAATGTCTTATCCGTGGCATTTTTGTTACATTTGTTATTCTATTTTTGGTGACTGGAATTTTGGGGTAACTGTTTGTAGACATTTGAGGGAGCTATTCCAAGTCGATCCTGCTAATTACATGTTAGCTATTTGTGGAGATGATGCACTTAGGGAGCTTTCTTCTCCTGGGAAGAGTGGAAGCTTCTTTTATGTTACACAGGATGACAGATTTATGATAAAGACAGTGAAGAAATCAGAAGTCAAGGTTAGCTGCTTCTGTCTTTGACTACTTCCATCTTAAATTTGGTGAAATCTTATTTCATTGGCATAATTAGGAATTGGTTGATTAGGTCTTTCTTAATAAAACATTTGCAAGGTAAGCCAATTGGATTAGGTTTAAAATGTTTTTATGATTTCAGGTGCTTCTGAGGATGCTTCCAAGTTATTACCAACATGTTTGTCGGTATGAGAATTCTCTTGTGACAAAATTCTATGGCGTGCATTGTGTTAAGCCAATTGGTGGTCAGAAGGTATAAGTTGCATAATAAAGCTGAGTTGTTTAGGTATGTTCTGATTCATTGGTCTATGCATCTGATAACATTTGTGTTTGGAAATCAGACCCGCTTCATTGTTATGGGCAATTTGTTCTGCTCGGATTATAGAATCCATCGACGTTTTGACCTTAAAGGATCCTCACATGGGCGCACAACAGATAAGCCTGTAGAGGAGATTGATGAAACCACTACCCTGAAGGACTTGGACCTCAATTTTGTGTTTCGCCTCCAACGAAATTGGTACCAAGAACTCATGAAGTAAGTTTGTGGACCCTTCATTTTCATTTTTCTGCTTGGTGGCATTTGCATGTCCATGGGTTATTCTTTTAATATTATAACATTTATTGTAATGTTATCTCAATAATTTTCAGGCAAATTGAACGAGATTGTGAGTTCTTGGAGGCTGAGAAAATCATGGATTATAGTCTTCTGGTTGGCCTTCACTTCCGTGACAACACTGCAGGTGACAAAATGGGGTTGTCGCCATTTGTTTTGCGTACAGGTAAATAAACACAGTATTTTCTCAATTGAAGGACCTTATGGCAAATTAAACTTTTGCGGCAATGTGGATGTTGAGTCTAATTTTTGTATCCCTCTCTGCAGGCAACAGGAATTCTTATCAAAATGAGAAGTATATGCGTGGCTGTCGCTTCCTTGAGGCAGAGCTACAGGACAGGGACCGTATTTTATCTGGCCAGTATGTTTTTTCTTTTTTCCATCTTTACTTCTAGCCATTAATGCTTATCTGAAAGTTTAATTATTATTTTAGGGAATCAAATAATCAAGAAAACATGCCCATGGACTTGAAATCCTTTGCTTTAAATATTAACAACTGGAAAAACATGGTTTGGTTGGACTTTTTAAATCTGCTATGATTGCATGAAAGGTGGCAATAATATATAACTTGATTTTGATAATATCCTTTGGAACAATTGAAAGTGGCTTGGGTTGTCTTGCTGATTTTGTGGGGGTGATTCAGAAGGCAATAGTTGGTCGTGGGGTGTGTACAGGATGTGGTCCCTGACTCCTTGTGATGTTATTAGATAAGAACTAATAAGGCTTGATTGTTCCAAGGAAAAAAGAGTATTACGCAGCTGCAGCTTTGTTTAAATGATGAAATATTAGGATTTTAGTTATTATTTATGCCTTTTTAACAGACGACAGTCATAATTATTTATCTGACTGAAGTAATTCAAATTGAAACAGTTTTTGTTGTTACCTTTTCCTTAATATGATTGACAACGTGGCAAGAATTAGAAAATGTTCAGATACATCTGCTACTGTTCCCTATGTTGAAAAATGATAAGTAAACAAGATGTTTAGGACGTGAGGACTGAAATAGGTTGTAAAACTGCAATCCTTGCAATATTTATATGTAATAATTTTGATATTGTGTGGATGAATTAAGTTCTGCAATAGATTGAAATTTGGGTTTTTTTTCAGGAGACCATTGATCAGATTAGGAGCAAATATGCCTGCAAGAGCAGAGCAGAAATCTAGAAGAAGTGACTTTGATCAATACACACAGGGTGGAGTTAGTCATTTGACCCCTTCCCGCAGTGGTGAGATCTATGAGGTGGTCTTATACTTCGGAATAATAGACATATTGCAAGACTATGACATCAGCAAGAAATTAGAGCATGCATATAAATCATTGCAAGCTGATCCTACTTCAATCTCAGCTGTTGATCCCAAACTCTACTCAAAGAGGTTCCGTGATTTCATAGGAAGAATCTTCATAGAAGACAGGTAGCCTTCAGTTCGGAGTCTGTGAATAAGGATTGCATCAGTTGAATCAAAAGAAGAGTTGGCCAAGGTGATCTTGACTACACCCTTGTAGAGAAAATTTCTGGGAATTTTGCAGTTTGTGGTTTCAAATATGTTGTTGGCCAGATTTAAGCAGCCACTGTGAGTGGTGTGAAAGCTCGGTGTTGGCTTTTTTTTGGGGGTGTTCATGGCTGAATTTTGAGCATCAGCCATAAGGCTGAAGGGAGGAGGCCAGGTGCGGTTGTACAGTCCAAGGAGGGAGGGAAATTTGAATTCTCGGTTTCCTTTTTTTAATTTTATTTCTTAGGTGAAATTTTGTGGGGTACCTGGGAATGTGAATTGTCAAGATTTGAATGATAAGTATAGGGAACGGAGAAAATGTAATCCCTAGGAGAGGGTAAAAAAAAAAGAGTTCAAAATGGGGGGAGACTTTGAATAAGAAAGTGTACAGCTTATAGAAAAAGGATGGGATAGGTTATGGAATTTCATAAAAAAATTTTGTGAGATATTTTGACAAAAAAGAAATGTTTGAATCTCCTTGGAAGAGAAGCCCCAATCTCAATGCGATCTCTCTGCCTCTATCTCTCGAACACACTGTCTTCTTTTTATCTCTTGTATGAAAATGGGGCCTTTGCTTTGCTTTTTGCAGAGGGCATTTGGGCAGATTAGAGCTGATACATGAAAAGTAGAGAAAGTTTCTTGTTCTTCCCAACTTTGTTTGCCCTCTTTACCCAATTTTTTTTTTTATTATTTCTCTTTGTAAAACAGAAAAGCAAAGTAAAAACATATTTATTCATCAAATTTGAGGTAATCTAATGTAACGGCCCACCGGCGAGATGGCAGTAACTGTTATTCTAGTTACAACGAGGGTAAACGTGTCATTTACTATGAGTCTTCGAAAAATGCGCCGGGATTGTACTGGAGAGGTCAAAGTCAGTAGCCCTGTCGTGGGTGAGGAGGAGTCCCACTCAGCTGGGACTGGGAGAGCGAACCCTTTTCTCAACAGTGGAATTTTGTTTCTCTTTTTGACCTTGTTCTCTTTTGGGACCTTCTATTGTCTGTTCACTCAGACCCTGGGCACGCCTCTGTCACTCTGATTGGTGGGTCCACTGCCCTTTAATCCTCCTCCTACATCTTGCATCATTTAATTATAGTTAACCGTTGATTTTGGACTAAGGTCAACTGTTCGCTCCACTTGGTTTCTACTTAGTACTAACGAGGAAAGTGTTTGCTCCTATTGTCTTGAATTAGAGCTAACCAAATTAATTACTTTTTGTTTATCAAACACAAAGACGGTATAAATAAATAAATTTGAATCATGAAAATTGATGCAATTAGTAAATGAATTTGATTTGATTCAATATAATTATTATTTTTTGTCGGATTAGAATTTAATTTCTTTATTCATTTACTTGATTAAGACACTACTATTAAACAATTAACCAAAATTAATTTATATTTACACTGAAGTATACTTATGTTTTCAATTCTAAAATAATTTGCAAAAGTCTGTCATCCAAACTCAAATGCTACCTTTTTTTAAACATTTATATGGTGTTCCTCTATAAAATTTCTAGATAGATTTAAAATTTTAATGATGTAAATGTTATATTTTAGTATACATTTATTTTGCAATATTAATACATAATATTATTTGATATAAAATAGTGCAATTTGTGTTAAATTGGTGTGTAATGTTTGATATAAATCGTGTTAAATAAGTATTAAACGGGATATTAGATTGTATTATATTAGATGACACAATTATCTTAATATTAAATGAGTGTATTGTGTCACCCTTCATTTTTTAAGTCGGGTTCAAATTTTAATATTTTGACCTAATTATTAAACAGGTCGTGTTTAGTCCACCTATATTTAATATGGCATAAAATTAACATAACCCATGTCTTGTTTTGTCAACTCTACTCCGAATCTTAATTTCAAATGGATGCATAATTTACCATTGGAATCACAATTCTTACCCTTTAACAATAAAAAAAAACACATAACTCGTCACATTTCATAAACAAGAAATCCTGCATGTTATTATAGTTTGGGATATTATCATTTTTCTATTAAATTTTTTTGACACCTTAAGTCAGTACCATAATTTGTTGACAACTGCACTTTATCACTAAATGTTTATGCTCTTAGTACTTTATCACAATTTCGTTAAAAATAAGTTAATATTTATCGAATACGACTTAAAAGTCATTTTTATCTTGGAGCACAGAAGACGATTTTGTCTTTTAAAAAGAAAGAAATTACAAAAAAAAAATGAAATTTATCATTTGTCCACTAAAAGTTTTATGACGTATTAATTTTAGTACTAAGATTTCCTAAAACTACACTTTGTCACCTAATATTTTAGTTGTTATCACTTTACCACAAAAACGTTGAAAATAATTAAATATTTAACCTAGAGTATAAAAGATAATTTTATCATTTCAAAAGAAAGAAATTACATAAGAGAAATTACTTTAGAAAAGTTACCATTATATTAAAAAAAGGCTACTTTTTTAATTTATTAGATAAACATTTTGTTGTGCATTCAAATATCAAATTCCAAGTAATACAAGTCAAACACTTTAGTTTTGATAATATCATTCAATACCAGCAAACCTAAGCTAATTCAAACACTGCAATGGCAACCAAATATTCCAAATTTAATGCTTCCTCATTCAACAATTGTGTTAACGTTTTTGCTTCACGGTGATATTCCTTGAATGCCCTTATAATATCCACAAATTTTTTATTGTGTTAATGTTTGATGGTAAAGTGATGGCAATTTAAATATTAAGTGGTAAAATGTAGTTTTGTTTAAAAAATTTTAGTGCTGAATTGATATATTAAAAAAATTTTAGTGGACAAATGATAATATCTCTTTCACAATTGAACGATGCGTTTTGGCTTTAATGTGAAATTTCTTAATTACCCTTATGACATCAGTAAATTTTTAACTACATCAATAGAATGGTGCGTAAAGCACTAATAACTTAAATGCTTGGTGGTAAAATATAATTTTTACTAAATTATGGTGTTGACTTGATGAATGTGAAAAATGATCAAATCCCTTTTAGTTTTAATTTGTTGTTAGTTGTTATAATCTATTTTGGTCAAATTTCTTCTTTTCATTTCTCCCAGACAAGCTCTATAGTATTTGACTTATGACTTATCCTATATTCCAGAGGTTAATGAAATGTCACTAATGATACACACACACACACACATAGGGTCTTCTCCATTATAGGTTAATGTTAAGGAATAAACAGTCTTCTTTAAATGGTCTGGCGGCCCTCGTAATACTGTCCACATATATTAATAACTATAATATTTCTTCTTAGGTATCCCCATCCCGTCCTCACAGGCTCAAGTAACAAAACCCTAATCACAAAAAGCTTTTGTCATACTGTATGCATTGCTTTCTCGTTAACCAAACAAGAGATTTAACAAAATTAGAAACATACGTTTCTCAAAATTAATAAGGACTTGGATAATTATGGCACTAAGTAGTACTGCAATTAATATCAGTAAAGAGGATACGTTGCTACTTTTCTAGCTAAGCCTAGGTGGGCATTGGCATACCTCAAAAGCGTAAAAAATACAAACCCTATCCTCTCATTTACCCACATCACATGAGAGATCGTACAGAGCAAACAGAGTTTCCATTTAAATCAATTTTTTTTATTCATGCACAGTAAGCTCCAGTCTGTAATTGTGGACCGTTGAAAAGTTAGAAGCTAAGATATATATTTTTACTGTAGCAAATATTTATTATATTAACAAAACGATACCCAACTGTCACATTTCTGTTTATGTTATTTCGGACAGAATCGGCCGCCTGCGACAGACAGACATGTTTGTGTTTGAATGAATGAATGATCTCTTCAATCGAGTTCTTGTTTTGTTTATTAAATGACCCGTTTACATATCCGGTTGTAATAATGATGCTTTGAGCTTTGTTCAATTTATTAAAATGAAATAGAATTAATTAATTAAAGAATATTAAATCTATGAGAATCAGATGGTGATCTCCATATGCAGAGGTCGGGGATGTGCATGCAGTCCTCTTGACTGATCGTTTCATGCACGTAGCATTACTAAATTTAATTAATATCTTTTTATTTATGGGAATTTAATTAATATCTTGATTTGCTTGTGTATTGAGAATTTAATTATATTTGAGTTGCACATGGGGTGAGATACGACAATTGTTCGGATCTGAATATTTTGAATGAGAATATAGTGTATTCCATAAAATGATCTTAATGCAAGCTTTATCAATTTTCAAATCTTGAATCGTAAATTCTAGCAAGCCTAGTATCAGGCTATCAGCAACCATTTTAATCGCGAATGTAAGATCAAGTAGATTAATTGGAATTTTGAAGATATGACATTAACTCATTTAAAAAATGCTTGAATTCTTGGATTGGCACAATGCAAAGAAACGATACGTGAACTCGAACATATTAAGCTTTTATTACAATTAATTGGTGTGTAATTAATTGAAAACAATTAATACATGTACAATAGCTATATTTGCGAGCAACCGCTAGCGATATTTGATAAGGAATGAGTTCAAGTGTCTTGTCATCCCAAATATATGAATATAATTTGTTCCATGTAAATTCAGAGACTTATGTCTTATTTGGTATTGAGTTATTATAACTTTTAAATCACAATTATTGTTAAAGAAATTAGAATTATGAAATTAACGTTGTAGTGTGTAATAAAAATAATTTTGATAATTTTAATTAAAATAATAAAGATATTATAATTTTTTTTGTTGTACATGTATGTGATCAAATTATCTTATTTTCTAAGTCACTACTGTTTGTTAGCTTTGGAGGGGTGATTAGAGACTCTAAGAGGTGGTTTTATTGCAACAAAGTGTCAGAGTTTCCCTGGTCTCTGGTTCTTTTCGCCCTCGTGAGGCTGAAGCGTTGGCTGTCCGTGAAGTGCTTAGTTGGATAAAGCATCTGCAGTTATCTAATATTATTATTGAGATAGATTGTTTAAACGTGTATTCTGCTCTAATTTCTCAATTTGCTAGTTCTAATAGATTTGATTTAATTATTGCGGATTGTAGAGTTATAACTCAATTAATTGGAGAAGTGAGATTCTCTTTTGCGTGTCGATCTGCGAACGCCGCTGTCCACAGTGTAGATAGGGTGGGGGGTTCTATGTCAGGTCCTGAAGAGTGGAGGGATGTTCCACCTCTATGGTTATGTCCTTTGTTGACTGACTCTCTTGTTTAATGAAATTTCCTTTCATCAAAAAAAAAAAAAAGAAAAGTCACTACTGTTTGTATTTATTAAAAAAAAATAGAGTGTTAAATATTAAAAGATACAACTGCCTAATCTTAATACTGAATAAACCTTAATAGATTACAAACCAAAACACATAATATCCTCTCCAACTTATACGTAATCTCGTAATTGATCAATTTGCTTAATTTAATAATTTGTACAAAAAGTTTATATTCGTGTAATACGTGGCCTTCCGATCCAATCCAATAATTAGACAGAGAAGAGAGACCCATTTCTTAATGCGACATTACCAGTACCACAAATCCCCGTTGATTCTCTGCCCTAAAAATCTCATCTAACCAACCTTTAATTCGACAACAAACATGTTCGTTTCTGCTACCATAAAAAGTGACAAATCCATTATCGTCGGCTCATTTCTGCTGTACTATCTGGAGCCATGCAGACACAATACCGTGACACACACTGTTTTAATTTACAGCAAGTGATCAATTAATCTTAACCCTACCACTGCCCTTTTTATTTTGCCAGACTCATATTTTTGCCTGGTGGCATCCTACAAATGTTGTCTCTTTGACAATTTGACACATTATTGTCGGTTAATTGAGGAGTTTGTCTCCAACGAAAACTAACGCTAACTAACTCTAAATACGTCTAGATTAATTAATTAGCAGGCTTTTTTTGTTTTTTAATTTCTAAAACTTGGATTATGGGTTTTGTAATTAACAGCTACTAGCAAATGTCACTTCTCTTAATTTCAAGAGCCAGAAGAAGGTTTGAATTTAACGTACGAAATTAGATAACTCCTAGAAGATTGCCGAAAATTGGTCAGAAATTTATGTTAATTTTTAAACTAAAATTTTACTAGCTATCGATACGCACATTTTCAACTTTCATGCCTTTGAGAGAACAGATGGTGCGAATCATCTTTAACTTTTAGGTGAGGTATTAATTGAATTTATTTAAAGTGTCACCCTTCATTGATTTTCAAAGTATCGGCTACCTAATTTCAATGCTTTTGCTATTCTCATGAAAATCACCTCTCAAAACACCCATTTTCTGTGTTCGTGTTTCTGTGTAATGCATGTTTTTCTTCTCTTTCACACCCATAAGTTCCTCCCAAAAAACAAAAGTCTTCATGCCTTGTGAAGAGTGGATATTTGTAGGTTTTAAAATACAAATTTGAGGTTAATCACAGTCATTAATTAGTTATATTTATTAATTTATTATAACTAGACGATAATAACAAGTTTCAAAATCTTATTTTAAAAATATGTGGACGTCCATGTTAGAGAATTTTTTTTTTTTTTTCAAAGTATAGTTACAGAGTACATTATGATTTGGTTTTCATTCGTGAATTGCATATGTAAAATGCATTTTATGAGATCCACACTGTGCCAGTGATGAATAAAATTGTTTTCTAACTAATTATTGCACCCATTTATTTATTTTTACGACTATATATTCTTTGTGACATTAAGGATTGACATTCTTGGTTGAATTTTTCTATGTTGGGGATCATAGAAGAGGTTGCAAAAGAGCCGAGTGTCCTTTATTTCCACCAAAAAACTCTTTTTGTATCTAAATCAATTCTATTTGCAAGTTTCCCAATCGATTGTAGATTTGCACATCATGGCCGGGACCTAAGAGTGATATTGATAATAATGAAAATGATTAAATATTGATGGGGACTATACACATGCAAGTAGTTAATTGTCTGTTTTAATAATATCATTTATGAATAAAAACAACTCATTGAAATCCACCCAAACCAGACTCTCATCAAAGAATTATCAGTGGTTTGGGCTCCATTCAATTAATATGGTGTGTTGTAATTTGGTGGGCAAATAAGCTTAGCTAGCTAGCAAAATCGAACTACTAGGCAGATATTTCATTGTTATTGCTCCTAAAATCAAAGCAATGTTTATGTGCTGTTACCATCCATACAGAGGCGGATCCACCTCCTAATCTTGGAGTGTTCAAGTTCTTATTGAAGAAAATAATTTTAAAAAAAATTAAAGAGAAAATTATTTGGATTAATAATTAGTCATCGTTAAATCTGTTAAGTAGTCCCATTAAAAATAGCTTGTAAACTCATAAAATTTAAATTCTTAACTTTGACAATTATAAAAACCCACAATTTAATTAAAAAACAAAAACCCACGTCCCTGATTTGACTATTATTTAATTTGTTTTCTGTTAAATCTATTAAAAATAACCTCTACATACTCATCAACCCATAAAATTTCAATTTTTACATTTTATTGTTATGTAATTTAGTCTCGGATAAATTATTTTTTTATCTATAAATTAATGAGGAACATTAATTTGGTCTATTTGACAGTGTCTTTCAAATATTAATTATTTTCCTTTTTTTTAAAAAAAATGGGGGAATAATGAGTTGAGTGTTCTTGCAAAACTCCGTGGGAGAAGTTACAAAATGAGTTGCTCAACATGGAACATGGAGTGTTGTTTAAAGCACGTCTTGAAACGTGTAACCAACCAACCTCTCATTTTTATTATGTCTGAAGTCCCAGGAAAAAAAAATAAAAATAAATAGTGACCAGCATAAGCAATTAAGCAGCTAACCGTCAACGGTCTCAATTTCTTAAATTGGGGTTGCGGCCATATGTCGGGAAAGGGCCTCAATCGTACCCAACATTAGGCTCCGTTTGGAGGGGGACAATCTCTTCCCTCTCAATTAATAAAATATCAAATCAATAATTATTTTACTTTATCTACCAAACTCAAATGAAGATTATGCCCTAAAAATAAATGACAAAAAAAGAAAAATAAAAAGTAGATTGAAATTGAAACCCTAATTATGCTGTCCCTATTGTTTCAAAAAGACAGGTATCAATGTATATGCTACTGGATAATTAAATCATAAACGTAAACGATTCTATAATTAGGCAGGCCGGTTTTGAATTTCGCGTTGCACCAGACTTCTACGTGTAGTCACGACTTGATCATTTAAAATTTGTAGATGGTGCAATGAATTTTAGTTGAGACATGATATTAAATTTAAAAAAAAAAAACGTGACTGGCACAAAGGAATGCAAATAAATGAATACACGTTTTCTCGAAATCAAATGAAAACATAATATAATTTTTTGAACTTTTTATAGTAATCCACATGCATTTTTTTTTTTAAAAAAAAAAAATAGTAATCAAGCATTTATATGTAGATGTTAAATTGACGACCATTAGGAATACAATATTATTTTATTATAATTCATCACATATTATTATTATTAAAAGTAAAACTCAATTTCGTATGTTGTGAAACATCTACCTAGACCGTAGGGATAAATTCCTCCGTATTAAGATTATATTATCAGTAATTTTACATATGAATTGTCTGTTTTGTCCATAATCGACCATATCGACATCACATAATAAATGAAGGGGAACGATGTGTTGACGTCCACGTGAGATGGCAACTCGCGATGGGCAAAAAAAATAACCTGAAGATCAAAAGAAGTGTGCCGTGCGTACCCATCTTGGATTACTGGCCGTACCGGCTAAGCTAAGCTGTCCCAACTTTGAAAACAAAATTGCAGCCATTGGTCCATTACTGGTCTATTTCGTTCCCAACATGAGGTTCCACTCAAAGGGAACACTCCCCCGACCATTTATTTATATTCACATTAAATTAGTTATTAAAACTGATAACTTTATATTTCCCCCAGTTATTTCACAACCACCCAAGAAAAAGGTGCTTAAACTTGGCAACTTAAGTGCATCGGAAAAGTTACAGCCTTTTAAATACACATTTCCAATACTACTTAATTTATGGCTTTTGATGATTTTTTTTCTTCCTTTTTTTTTTTTTTTTCGTTTTAATGGCTCAAAGTTTCATACATTATGAGCCATATGCTTCTCCACTATTGTGAAATGATATGAAAATGCCAAATTGTGGCAAATGGAATGGAATGGCAACAAGTGAAAGAGAGTGGAATCAACTGTGGACAAATAGTTGCAAACATTTTCTGAGTGGGGGAGTGAAAGAGATTGTGGGTTTATTTATTTATTTTATTTATTATCATCATTATTATTTGTTTATGTGGATTTGAGATGTTAGGCTTGGACAATAGGGGAGTGGACGCTGTCGTTTTACGTTGATTTTCTTTTGCGTGAATGATGGAGAATAAAGAAAGCCCATTTACATTCATTATTGCAAAGGCCTACTAAATTGAAAGTTGCAACGTGAGCCTCGGGACCAACTCAGGTACTTTTACTCCTTCAAAGAAGAACATAATTGAGAAACAACATGTCCAATAATTGATTTATCTATACATTGTTTGCACAATGATTTCTTTTTAAATTATTACAAACGAACGAGATTCATCTATTTGGATCTAGAGACCAACTCTAAGTTGTATTTGAACTCCTTCAAAGAAAAACAAAACAATAGTAATAAATATCGAGAAGCCACATGTCTAAATTGATTTATAAAACTTTTTTGCACAATGATTTTTTTTTAATATTACTAATAAACGAGGATCATCTATTTTTTTAAAAAAATCTTGGCATCTAACCAGCACAATCATTAAATATTTTTTGCTTACTACTAATAAGTATGACATATTTTGTTGTAACGTTTCAATGGGCTGTAACATTGTGCCAAGCCCATTTGGCCTTACAGTTGCCACCAACTACAATGCCCAATTTCAAAATTGCCAAGATGGATTATGGATACACAGTCCACCAATTCAACATTCGTAAATTTCAATTATCCATTAAGGGGGAAAAAAAGGGGACAAAAATAAATTGTTTTATGTGAGAAAAGACTTAGATCAGCCACCATAATGTATATAAATCGATGGGGTCTTATCAATTTTGATGAAACCAATAATTGAGAGGGGGGTTCTCATTGATTTTTATGATAGAATTTGACAACTCCTTATGCTGATAAAATGGAAATGGTGGTTGCTTTGCAATTGAAAGTATAGTGGGGACGAAGAATCAATCTGCGCAAAGTATGTGGAATCGACATTGGGTTGAAGATGTGAGAGAATAAAGTCTTGTCCAGCCAACTGCAACCAATTTCTGTAGCTCTCATGTTATCAGCTGAAATATGTTTTAAACAAACTTCCATTTGTGGCTAGGGTTCTGTTTTGTTGGTACCAAATTCTGAATTTGGTCCACTTATAATTTCAGTTTCTTGGCTGAATTTGATGTTCTTGTTCAACTACTCTTCATGCATTGTTGCTCTAATTGATTGTAACGTCGGTTTTACTAAAAGAAAAGATTATAAGATTATTGTTTGAGGGAAATACTCCGACGAGACCAGACGTGATGAGCAGATGTTTGGTGGCAGAAGTCTGCGAGCAGGTGTGTCCTGTAAGAGCCAGGTAGCAGGGGAACAGGGGCAGGAATATCCTGCTCATCCATGAGCACGTCATCCGCGAGGCCAATTTCCTGTAAGAAGCATAAAGACATTCCTGCTGTATTCTCGCTAAGGGTTTATTCGAGGAGACCCGGTCAACGACAGTTGGCAAGGCATGCTCTCCAGCCCGAGAATTTAGGCACGAAGGCCACGCAACCACCCACGACTACGGAAATGGGGAATCCACGTTCGAGAGGTGGGAGGATAACGGACGTAGACTGCGGAAAACTGGGATTCAGAGGAAGCCTATAAAAAGGTAGCCAACGAAGGTAAAATGGTTAGCAATTTTGAGATTAGAAGAGAGATAAAAGCCATTCTAAAAGAGAGAAAACAACCTAACAGCCATAAGATTTGTGGCAAGCGTTCCCCGAACCTTCATATCTGACTTGAGCGTCGGAGGGTTTGCGCCGGGAAAACAACCGGCGTACTCTGACCTGTCTGTGTGCGCAGGAACCTCTGGAGAAGAAGTTTTACGAGGAGAGATCCTGGTCGTGGTGAAGTTGATCGAGCAGAGACCTTGGTCGTAGAACGAGGACAACCAGAATCTCGCATCAACAATTATAAGATTAAAATCTGAACAAAATCGTCAAAGCAAATAAAAAAAGGGAAAAAAAAAGGAAACAAAAGAGGAAGATAAAAATGAAGGCGTTCAGAACAAAAATAAAAACACAAAGGAAAAGTAAAAAAAAATATATGTATGTATAATGTGAATGCCAACAATGAGCAAAGCAATGCTTGCTAATATAAAAATATTGCAGCCTCCAAAAATAAAAATATACACAACCATACGGCACTTGTTACCTTACATGATAATGTAAAGTATAAAACTGTCTTGTAACTGTTCGATGAAAATTAAATGACTGTAAAAATATATAGTAACCGTTAGATTTTCATTAAATAGTTGCAAAATAGCTACATACCTTATATTATTATGTGAGGTAACAAAATCCCAAACATATTACACATGTACGGCTGGGCTTCGTATGAAGAGGAGTTTTATCATTAATGGGTCAGCTATCGGACCAGAGATCATGGCCCATATTAAAGTGTCCAGACCAAGAACAAGTATTCACCCGATTGGGCTTCTTACTCTTGCTATGTAGTGCATTTCGAAATACCAAAAAATAGTAATGATGTATATATCATGTCATGTATGCGTGGCTGAAATCACTTGCACTTCTACACGTGGGCACATGAGAAAGAGGAAATGTGTAGCCACTTTCTAATCAGAAATTCAAACTTAAAAAGTTTTGCTCTCTAATTTTTTTTTTTTTTTTAAGGATTCAAAACTCAAACTTTAAAAAGTCAAAAAGAACATATTAATACCTTATCTTCTTCACTTAAAGGCTGTAAATGAGAAGATTCCAATAAACTTTTAACAAAATGTCCAATTCAAAACTTGCCATTCCAAGCACGAATTTCAGCATTCGCTTGCCCAACAAAGGTTTTTTAATTTTAAATTCCAAACTCACTGTCTCTTTCCCTTAAATTGGAAGCAAGAAGGAGAGTAGTGATCAAAGGCTATGAAGCATCAGTTATCTTGGACACTTCCCAAAAATCACTTGTGGCCTTTTCATCCAACATAAACGCGTTGCCTGCAAAACAGCAGTAGACCATTAGCATTAGCATGCCTATCCAAAGGGTCCCACTAATAAGTCTTATTGTGCTTGGGATAGTTCAAACAAAACATTGGGAAATTTACGAAAATAACCATAAAATTTTTACTATTTTTCGAATTAACCCTCTCAACTTTTTTCTATCAACATTAGCCAAACACACGCTTTTCTCCCCAAATTACCCTTCTTTACAAACGAAAAGAAACTTGGTGCGACAGGCCCAAGTCTTGGTGCGACAGGCACCTGTCGCACTAAGCTTTGGTGCGACAGGCATCTGTCGCACTAAGCTTTGGTGCGACAGGCACCTGTCGCACCATGCCTTGGTGCGACAGGCACCTGTCGCACCAAACTTTGGTGCGACAGGCAACCTGTCGCACCATGCCTTGGTGCGACAGGCACCTGTCGCACCATGCCTTGGTGCGACAGGCACCTGTCGCACCATGCCTTGGTGCGACAGGCACCTGTCGCACCAAGCTTCGTGCGACAGGTTGCCTTCTTCTACCTCAGTATTTGTTTGTTTTCGCCAGTCCTTTCGTCTTTGTTCGTCTCTTCTTATTCGTATGTAATATCTTCTTCTACCTCAGATCGAATCTCATCCGACAACCCAAACAACAAAACAAAATCAGCTTTTTAATTCTCTAAAATCCAATTTCGGAATTCAAATTCCCCGGGATTTTCCATCAAAAGCCACGTTGCGAAATGCTAGGCGGGCTGTACGGATACCTACCTCCACCCTCCGATGAGGACAAACCCACCAACACGACCACCACTGTCTGGTCAATTTTCGCGCCACCACAAACCATCCTCAAGCCCCAATCCAAACCCAAAACCACCCAAAATTCTCTCCCGACTAGACCCCATTCCTCACCTGCAATCGCACCTTCCCCCGACGACGTGGTAGCGCTGCCGCAACCGGCATTGGTCGACGTGACTTCGACCGTAATCGAGGAGCACGACCCCGCTAGACCGAACGATTACGAGGATTATAGGAGAGAGAAGAAGAAGAAAGAGGTGGATGTTGAAATTAATAGAGAACTGGAGAGAAGAAGGCAAGAGGAAGAGGAAAGGGAGATGAGAGAGAAGGGTAATTTGGTCTCAACGGTTCTTTTATGGCTAATGTTGATAGAAATTTGTTTGAGGGGTTAAGATGAAAAAAACTAAAATTTTTATGGTTATTAGTGTAAATTTCCCCAAAACATTTGGTTCAGTTACATCAAAAATAAACATCTTCATTTCACATCAAGTCACATATTTTGGATTTTTTTTTTCTTAAAAGAAAAAGTCATATTTTGGATTTGCTGTATAAAATCTCAGCATAGGGCAGGCGGACTAGGAGGCTTAGAGTGCAGAGTTAATGATATCTCCTAAGACAGACTCGGAAATGGCATTTGGGCAAGCTCCCATACATGCATGTATAAGTAATTAAAAAAAAAAAAGGTGAAGGAATGACACAACCCTAATGTTAGATAAAAAAATAAAAATTTTCTTAATATTTTAAAAAAGATATCAACACCCTTATTTACTAATAAAAATTGTTTCTTTTAACAGAATTTATAATTTTAATATGTAATTATCATTATATATTTTTAGTACATAAAAAATTAATTATTGATTGTCCAATTTATCCATATATTTTAATAAAATTATGAATATACCCTTATTATCCAATTCCTCTATTTAAATTTTTGTCAAATTTTCTCTTCAAACCAAATAAATTTAATCCATTACTTAAGAATAAAAATAAATGAATTTGGTTATTAATGCCATAAGAATAACAATTCTCCACGTGTCAATCATTTATGATTATTTAAGCATGATTATTTTTTTATTTTGTTGATTATACAAGTTTAAATGATTAACATGTGGAGAATTGTTATTCTTGCAGCATTAATAACCAAATTTATTTATTTTTATCCTTGAATAATGGATTAAATTTATTTGGTTTGAAGAGAAAATTTGACAAAAATTTGTAATGAGGGTATATTCGTAATTTTATTAACAATATATGGACAATCAACAATTACATTTTTATGTGCCAGACGAGTATAACGGTAATTACATGTTGAAATTATAAATTCTGTTAAAAGAAAACATTTTTGTTAGTAAATAAGGGTGTGGATGTCTTTTTTAAAATATTATGGGGTTTTTTGTCCATTTGTCTAAACGTTGGGGGTGTGTCAATTCTTTTACCATAAAAAGAACATAGCAATTGTTTAACTTTAAAAAAAATTAACTGGTAAATAATATAATATAATATATTAAATATAGTAATTTTTTGCAACCGATTACCCTTTAAATGAATTAAATAATAATAAATAATATAATATTTAAATATAATAAATAAAATATTAAATATTTTAATATTAAAGGCCACAAAATGATAAAAATGAGTTTTAAGTTTAATAAACTCAATTTTAAGATTAATGTTACCAGTTCCATATTTATTAGTTCAATATTTGCAAGATTTTGATGGTCGTAAGTTAATGATCCTCCATTTCATGTTCATTGCATATGCTTTCAAGTTATTTTGGTTTCAATTTTAATGGTTCTAATTTCAAGAATAATGGTAGACATTACATATTTATTGGTCCATAACTTGAATAGATCTCATGATTGCAAGTTAATGATCCTATGTTTCATATATATTGCCCTAAGTTTCAATTTAATTAGGTTCAAGTTTAATAGTCATGATTTCAAGACTAATGGTAGTTGTTTCATATTTATTGGTTTATAATTTGCACTAGTGTGAGGGTTGTAAGTTAATGATCTAATGTTTCATGTTTATTGCCATAAGTTTCACCTTACAATGGTTTCAAGTTTATTGGCCTTGATTTAAAGATAATGGTAGATGTTTCATATTTATTGATACATAATTTACATCATTGTCAGGGTGCAAGTTAATGTTTATTGTCCTGAGTTTCAAGTTACTATGGTTTCAAGTTTAATGATAATGATTTCAAGATTAATGGTAGGTGTTTCATATTTATTGGTCCATAATTTGCATCATTGTTAGGGTTGCAAGTTAATGATCCTATGTTTCATGTTTATTACCCTGAGTTTTAAGTTTCCCTGGTTTCAAGTTTAATGATCTTGATTTCAAGATTAATGGTAGGTGTTTCATATTTACTGGTCCATAATTTGCATCATTATCAGGGGTTGCAAGTTAATGATCCTATATTTCATGTTTATTGCCCTGAGTTTAAAGTTACTTTGGTTTCAATATTAATGATCCTAATTTTTAGCGACAAATCTTATTTTCATCACTATAACATGCTCTAAAACAAATTTAGTGACGAAATATATTCATCGCTAAAATTATTTTTAGCGACGAAACAAATTTAGTCTCTAAAATAAAGTTTTAGAGATGAAAAATATTATTTGCTAAAACATTTTTTTAGCAACGAAATTTAGTTTCATTGCAATATATCAAATTTTGATCGCTAAACGTTTAAGGGCCACATTTTTTTTGCCGCTTAAAGTTTTGGCGACGAATAAAATTTGTAGTCGCAATATGTCATTTTTAGCGACGAATCTTTCGTTGTTAAAAGTAATATTAAATATTATTTTTTCTACTATGAATTTAGCAACAAAAGTTTTTTCGTCACTAAAAAGTACTTATAGCGACGAACATGTTTTCATCACCAAAAGTTTCGTTGCTAAAGATCAATATTTTTGTAGTGTATTTCTAGTTTAATATTTCATTCCTATTTAAACCAGAACTTGAAATTCTTCGATGATAATGGGTTTTGCCAAAGGGGTTGTGTGTTTCTTGACTTTTTTTTGCCTTTAATAATCAATATATAATAAAAAACGAAAATAATAATAAATGTTCACTTTAAGGTAAGGTGAGCATTAACTATTATTTTCTTTTTTTTTGTTACCTATTGATTATTAAGGAAAAAAAAGGTAAGAAACACAACCCCTTGAGCAAAACTTATTTTCTCTTATTTAGCATATAAATAGGACAAACTTGGCATGTGTGCATATAACTATATATATATATATATATATATATATATACACATTCCGTTCAGGTTTCTCTCATTTGGCATATAAAGAGGACAAACTTAATAGAAATTCACAATCCTTTAACAAAGAAACCATCAAAAACAAAGAAATCTATCTTCATCTCCTTTGACCTTTGTAGACGCTTAGTTGATTGACGGCGTTGGCGTCTACAAAGGTCAAAGGAGATGGAGATAGATTTCTTTAAAACCATCAACTAAGCTTTGTAATTAATTATTATATGAAACAATCAAACCAACCAACTCCTCTTCTTCAGGTTTTGGTTTAGAAAGGAAAGAGACATAAACTAAAAATAAATGTGAAACTTACCTGGCTTGGGACACAATCGTGAAAAAAAAACTAAATTTTTTTTTTGAAAACTTTTCAAAAAAATGAGGCTATATTGTGAAAAAAAGAGAGAATGGTAGACTGAGATACTACGATGTAATGAAAATGGGTTCTAACCAAGGGGGTTGTGTGTTTCTTGCCTACTTTTTTGGCCTTTAATAATCAATAAGTAACAAAAAAGAAAATAATAATGAATGTTCACTTTAATGCTCACCTTAAGGTAAGGTGAACATTCACCATTATTTTCTTTACTGTTACCTATTGATAATTAACGGCAAAAAAAAAAAAAGGCAAGAAACACACAACCCCTTGGGCGATGTGGAACACATATTTTTGACATATTACTTTGATGTTGAAATTTTAATTTTTCAGTTACATTAGTTAAATTAAAAATTGAGTATATTATGTGGAATTTGGAGTTATTATTATAAATTTGCATATTGTATGTTTATGATTTTAAATGTAAAAACCGACAAAAAATCCATCAGATACCATTACGGGTTTGGTAATTGTCAAACCCGCTGCAGGTGAGTTTTCTTAAAAAAATTAAAATCCGCAGCGAATTGTGTGGTTTTAGATTTAAGTTTGGATTTGACAAACCCGATGCAGGCGGTGCCCATTATCATCCCTAAACTTGAGCTTCTGAACATCTCTATGCTATATGTCAAAAGATGAAAGATCTCTTCCTTTAGCTCTCTCCTTACGAAAAATGGAGCAAAATCAGGCAATGTCGTCATTCTTTGGTTTTGATTGCTTATTGCAAACTTACATGACAGATATGTCGGACCATATCCGTAAGGATTAGTTTTTTTTTGTTTTTTTTAGGGAAATTATCAGTCATATACCCTTAAATGACACCCGTATCAAACATGTGTGACACTTTTCAAGTGTATCACTCGTATACCCTAAGTTGACAAAACACTTATGCCGTCCATCAATCTGTTAACTTCTGTTTGCAATTGTTGACATCATAAGGGTAATCTAGGGTTAGTTATTGCAAAAAAAAAAGGATAAAAATCCCTTTAAATAAAATTTTCTCAAGCACCACCAATTCCAAACTACTCCTTGGTTTTATAGGGTTAGGTTTCTAGTTTTCATGAGCCAAGGTGATTTGCATAGTACAAAATTGAAATTAATCATTCTCTCTCTTTCTTTCTCCGGTCAGTGACACAAGATAGCCTGTTTTTGTCTTCTGATCAAAGCTAAGCAGTTCGAAGTTGAATTTGACTCTGCTTTTAGCTTTAACTTGAGCTCGTTGGGTCGGTCGTTTCATGCCAACTTTTTCAGCTGAAATGGAAATTCATGTCAAACTTATAATGAAAAGCTGAATAATTCTATTTGCGCTTTTGGGATATTATTGTTATAATTTATTAATATTAATGGTGTGTTTACTTGAGAGTTTAGGGAATGGAAATGAAGGAATGAGAATGAAATATATGTTTACTTGGAAAAATATAATTTCGGAATGTGAATAAAATGTGTGGGTCTTACACAATTCGGTAATAAGGAATGGGAATCCCATAGGGGAGTATGAAATGAGAATGTAGAAATGGGAATTAAACCCATGTTTATTTTATATCCCTATAATTTTTTCATATTTTCCGAATTACCCTCGTTCAAATCACAATTAATTTTATTATTTTAAATGTCATTATTATTATTATTAATAAAATTTATTAACTTTATTATTTTAGTTATTATTAATTGTTATTAGGGATGGCAATGGGCACCGCCCGCAGCGGGTTTGACATTACCAAACCCAAACCCGCACAAAATTTAAATTACCAAACTCACTCGCAACCCGCATCGGGTTTTAACAATTACCAAACCCGCAATGGTATCCGGCGGATTTTTTACGGGTTTCCGTATTTAAAATCATAAATATTTAATATATAAATTTATAATAATAACCTCAAATTCCATATAACATACTCAATTTTATATTTAAACAATGTAAATGAAAAATTAAAATTTCCACATCAATTCAATACAAATTCTCAAATTTAAGTATAAATTACACAAATTTATTTAAAAAACACAAACTAGTATCTAAAAATAATAATTACATTTCATATTATCATTTAAAACAAGCTCCAAGAGAATATATTCATTTCATTCACCACCATAAGCACCCATTCAACACAATGCCTATAATAATAATTAAGATTAATATTTTTAAATATTAATTCGAAGGGAAATGCCTTTAGTTTTTTTTAGGTTATAATTTTAAAATAGGAGATGGGCCACATACACACATACACACATACACAACTTTGAGCCTTTGACTATTTGGTAATTTGATTAATGACATTATTTTCTTTATACATTTTTAGATTAAAATTAAATTAAAAATATTCAGAAAAAATATTGCGGGTTTGGTGGATATCCATGCGGGTATCCACTGGATATAAGGTTAATATGGATGTGGGTTTTAATTTATAATACTAAACCCGCCCGCAATGGATAAAATTACCCACAACGGGCGGGTTTTGGCGGGTGGGTTTGGACGGATTTACGGGTTTGTGGGTACAATTGCCATCCCTAATTGTTATTATTATTATTATAATTATCATTATTAACATATATTATTATTATTATTATTTTAATTAATATCATTTTTATAATAATATTTATACATATATCTAGTTAATGAAAATTATATTATTTAATACTATGAGTATTTTGGTAAATTGATTCTTATTCTTCATTCCTCATTCTCATTTATTTTGCTAAGTAAACACATCAATGACATTCCAGCACATTTTCATTCTCATTTATTTTTGACAAGTAAACATTAGAATTTCATTCTCATTCCACCATATTCCTATTTCATAAAGTAAACACACCATAAATTGAGGTTTCTACTAACCTTAGATTTTTTTTCTTAAAAAAAACACCTTAGATTCATTTAGAGATGTTTCTCTTCTTTAATTTCTACAATTAATTTTTTATTTTATTTTTTAAATTTAAATTAAATATTCCAGAAGAAAGAAGCTACAATAGAATAGAAAATGAGCAAGCGCGGTGTAGGGTCCATTACAATTTTAAATTTTCATATATGAGTGGAGAAATTTTAAATACATTAAAAGCATTATATTTAATTAATATATTTATGTCATGTGTAATTTAATTAAATATAATTATCAATTACATAATAATTTATTAAAATAAATGTACAAATGACACACACACACACAGAATATATATATATATATATATATATTGTGGGTAACAACTCCAATGCACTCTTGAATGTTTGTTGACGGTCTTATCAATTATTTCCTGCTAAGTAATACAATGGTATATTTATAAGCTAATTTTCCTCAATTACTTAAGCTTTGAAAAATAAATAAATATTCAAAAAAAATAAACGGATAAGAAATAAGGACTATTTTTTCTTTGGAAAAAAAATCGTGAATTCATGGAAATGAGACAATAAGATGGAGAAAAATAGAAGTAATTTGGAGAATTTGAAAAGCTGAAATCTGCAGCGAACTCAAAAATCTTTGTGGATTTATTTCAACTTCTTGTTGGTCCTTAAAAGTTAAAAAAAGTTGAAAAGACAGTTCGTTGCACCAAGTAAGAAACCCTTGGCTTTGTAATAAGGAAAATGCTATTTACCCGGGTCAAATATCAGGTCAAACCCCGAAATTAACAAACAACGCCGTTTCATCTCTTTTTTTTTTTCCCCTAAAACGACGTCGTTTTTGGATATACTCATATATATTGTGAGGATCTTCTAACCTTGTTGTCGTAACTTCTGTTCTTGTAAATACAGGATTAACATAGTTGGTCTCTTTGAATGTTTCAAAGTCCCGGATAACAAGTGCAAGATTACATCACCTGAAGCCACTGAAGAATTTAAGATCACTGACTTTGGAGTCATGCAAGGTGACTGCTAATGACATTAAGAGACTTCAATCAAGGGACCTCCCCAATTTGGTAAGCTTCCGCCCTGGGTAGTTATGGAGGTTGAATATGATATCCTGTAAATAGTTATGTTGGCATGGAAGAGCTCCTACTTATATGCCTAAGAAGACATTTGACGAACTGTACAGCCCCAAATCGTTTTAGCTTGGTTAATGCAGCCCCAAATTGCTTTCTTTTCCTCTTCGTCTCACAGCCATTCTCCTTCTATTTCTCAACCATCGGCACCACCAACACCGACAACCATCACGCTTTTAAACCCAAGGGCGAAGGTCAGACCCCCACCAAAGCCCAGTTTTGTGCATAACTGGCAGAGGATGCGCACCCAAAATTGGAGTCCTACTTTAGAGAAAAGCCAAACGAAATACGATCTAATTTCAAGTGTTTCACAAAGCCAATAAAAAAGCAAAACCAGAGTGACAAACATTAGAGAAATTCTCAAACCCATGGAACCAAAACCGCGTAAGATAAAAAAAACTAGCAGACTACTCACTAAATAGATACAAATAGGTGCAAATTTTAACATCACCACAACCCACTTTATTCTCTTGCTCCTTGCTTGCTCACGGAGCGGCATACTGAAAAAAAAATGAAGAAGAAAAAAAAATCAATCTCATCTCATAGTGCCAGGATGAAGAAAGGAAATAAGATGTAATCTTTTTCTAACTAAGCGGTCGTTTTACATAGAATGAAAAAAAGAAAAGAAAAGAAGAAACGACGTCGCTTTAATAAGTTTCGGGATTTGACCCGGGATTTGACTCGGGATAAATAGCAGAACTCTTGTAATAATAGGCGCCATATAGGCATTAGGTCTACTAGCTTTACAGCATGAGTCGCTCCACATGAATTTCTATTTCAGCTGAAGATTTGGAACGAAGTGACCCACCCAGTGTCCCTCATGCTAAAGCTAAATACAACATTGTGAATTTCTTTGCCTTGTGCTCCTTGACTTCTTGTGCATCAGTAATTCAGTGTCAAGCATCAGACATTTCCTGTAAAAAACTTTTGCCAAAAAGAGTCTGGGGTGACACTGTCTAGAGAAAGATAAAGAGAGAAGATTCAGTAACGGGAAGTTCTGTAATTGTCTGTAAAAATGTTGCATGGCTGAAGAAAAAAACTTAAGACCCCAACTCTATACATGCAGGGTGTTTATTAATTTCACATGCAAATAACAAAAATTCAACACGTCGTGCATAGTCATCAGATGCATATGAAAGTGAAATTGCTGCATAATTAATGTAACAATTTCTAAATTTGACCAATTTTAAGTAATTGGCAAGTCCATGTGAGTTATGACTTCTAATTTCATGATTTTTTTTTGTCATTTTTAGTACACATTGTGAACTAACTTTAATTTCAATAGATTGTTTATAGATTTGGTTTAAAGTATTTATGAACCCAAAAATTGGTGGGTCTAGTTCAAATATCATTAATTTTTTGGAGTAAAGAAGAGAAGTGATAGTAGCAAGGGGCTATTTTCCAACGACCAGCAGATGAAATAAAGACAGAAAATTTGATTCTAGAATAACAAAAATTAATTAAGTTATGATCTGGGCAACTTTGAAAACATTACCCTGTACATAATTGGATTAATTTGTACATAGATTTTTGGAAACAAGCTTAATGACTTGGAAGTGTTAGAGAATCTTCAAGTTAATTTAAGTTGGATAAAATCTCTAATCGTAAGCTTAATCAAGTAAATATTCCTGTGAAGATAGCTGGTGAATTAAATTGGTTCTCCAGAAACGACAGCGTTTGAGGTTTGAGAAGCTTTATAAAATCATGTGCTGGTCACTTGCGTGTAATAGAAAACAGACTATCCAAAAACGACATCCTTATCGTGTGTTTTGGTCAGCAGTTAAAGTTTGTTAACCACTTCAATCTTGGATTTGTGCAACTTGAATTGATCTGATCAAAAAAATCTTGGGGGCAGTGATCAGCTTCGTTTAAGTTCAAGAACAAGCTGACTACTACAATTCCTGTATCTCAAAAACATGTTTTGACTGACAATAAATCCACTGCAGCGCCTCTGATTTCTCGAAATTATATTTCTTTGTGTATATATTTGTATATATAACTATATAAATAAATAAATATATATATATATATATATATATATATATATATTAATTTCAAATTGAAAAAAAAATGAGAATTTCCCAGAGAAGACAATCTGCACACCTCGAATCCCCCATCACAATTGCATCGTAGCCGTAGCTCTTATGAAATAAAACAATGAATCACATTCAAAAGTTACGACGATTGCAGGAAGGTAAAGCGGATCCTAAGAGCATCTCTAAAAGTCTCTATAAATTTTACTCTTCAAATATTTATTTGCTTACCTATGTAGCAAATAAAAAGATGAAAAATATGATATTCTCCAAAAGACTCTTTAAATAGAAATAAATTAATATTATTTTAATCAAATAATTAATTTTTTAAAGGAAAAGTCAATAGCAATTAAATTATTTCTCTCTCTTTCTCCAATAAAAAGTAATGAAATGTGAATTGAAGAGAGAGAAATCAACTCTCTAAATTTGAAGAGAGAAAATCATTTTTTAATTGAAGAATTTTAATTGCAGTGTCTTTTGAAACTTTAAATATTGATGTGCCTATTCAAATAAGTAATAAAATCTTATTTGAAGAGCCTTTTTAGAGATGCTCTAATGTCACTCTCACTCGCACTTACTATAGTATGAGTCAAAGTCATAAATAGCTAGCCATAAGGCAATAGCCACTGGTTTTTGTTTTTCGGCATGAGCAAACAAATTTGTTTTTTGGAAATTATAGATGCAAACATTAAATACAAAAGATTGTTTAAGTATAAATTCCCCCTATTAACAAAAAAAAAAAAGTAATAAATTCCCCATTCCAATTTTCATCATGATACTGATTCCATATCCACAACAGTGAACTTATTCTGAAACGTTCATTTTTTTTTTCTTGTCTTGTCCTTTTCTTTTCCAATGGGATGACCATAAAAGAGACTAGACATTAGACAGCACTTTCATATTTGATATATTGGTATCTTTTTCTGAATAAATGAAATCAGAGAGTATTTTAAATTAGAATCTCTTTCATTGATGTTTCTATTAATAAGATATTATTAGGAAGGTGTTTCTTAAAAAAAAAAGAGGTCATGCCTCTTGTAATTGTCCAAATAAAAGAAGAAAAAAGGAAAAAAAAACGCGTGGAAAAACATCTGCTCTCACGCCACAGCGGCACTGCCACCACTTATGCGGTTATGCCCAGCCCAAAACTTTTGAAGACAAAGGCGCAGCCATGTACACATGCTATACACCATTCTTGTATCTGGGTTCTTCTCTGCATTTCAGGTCTTTGCGCTCATGATTTTATATTTATTTTTGTTTTCATTTTTAATATAGAATTTTTGTTTTTTATTTTTATTTTTCTGAAATGATCCTTAAAAATAGTTTAAACAAGAACTTGTATGCACATTCATACACTATAAGTAACTAGCATATCTGTTGACTTGGGTGTGCTTTCTGTTACATTTATTCTTACATCGAGATTTTTCCTTTTGATAATGAGCAGGAGGCATGAATTGCTGCAAAATTTTGGATAATCACTGCTGGGCTGAGAACGTGAAGGCTAAGCTCCATTCTGACATATTATTAGTTTTTTGGAATTATTATGGTACTGATTTTATTTCTTCAGAACCCCCCGTCTTTCTTATCCGCAGCAGTATCAGCTCCATTCTCAACGTTGGATCTTTTTTTCTCTTTATTTTTCAAAGGATGGGGATTTTTTTTTTCGAATTACAAGAAAATGGATATGATATCATCCAACTTGGAATTTTTGTGACGACAGTCATCCCATCTTGTTCAATGTTGTAGACTTGTAGTCGTAAAGTCAAAACAACATTAGTAATTGTCGACTCAATAACAATACTTGTTGATGTCGAAATCCGGATGAGTCTGTTAGTAGCTCGATCTCAAATTCCTACATTATCATTATATTTGTTTGGTGAAAAACTGGTGGTTGATCTCTAAGAATATTCTCCAACTATGAGTAAATGATTCATGAGCAAATAACCTTCAAATTGATGATTAATAAGTACCTGAAATTATAAAGAATGGTCAGAGGCACCAGAAATTTTTCCGACGTAAATTCTCCAATACTCAAGTTAGTTATCTGGTTTACAGGAAAAATTAAATATATCATTTCTAATTTTTATAAATAAATAATCTTAAGTAAAATGTAATTAGAAGAATAAAACAAAAATTAAGAAAGAAAATTCAACCTCCCCTTGGCGCGATTTTTTTTGGGTTTTTATAAACACTCCACACCCATGACCTTAGATTGTGGCAATTAATGAATTAAAATCATGTCCTGATTTTTTGGAGGTGATCTATGGCGGTTATTTTGATGAGTCTTGCTTCTTGGTGATTTGGTCCAATGTCTCCTCAAACCCGTCTGCTTGAAGTCACCAGAATTGCCACCTGATCAAGATAGCTTGCTTAAGGTCTTGAGAATTACCACATGATCGAGGTGGTATGCTCATGATCACTAGAATTACCTCCTGATTGATGTGGTCTGCTCATGATCTCAAGATTATCACCTAGTCGAGGTGGTTTGCTCATGGTCTCAAGATTACCACCTGATTGAGGCGGTATGCTCATGCTCATTGAAGTTATTACCTGGTCGAGGTGGTTTGCTCATGGTCTTAAGATTACCACCTGATCGGAGATGGTCTACTCAAGATCACCAGAATTACTTTCTATTAGCTTGTCAACCATTTGCTCACTTTTTATTCGAGGAGATCATGGTTCAGGGGCGGATGCAACATGTGACCAGTGGAGGCCCAAAAAAAATTCTAAAATTGAAAGAGAAAAATATTTTAGTTTTCTAATTAGCCCCCATTAATTTTATTAAAATAGTCACTATAAATTATAAACCCCTATAAAATTTAAACTTTAACTTTTAAGAATTATAAAAACTTATATTTTAATTAAAAATAATGACAGCCCATCACCCAAATATTTTCTATTCTAAAAAATAGGATTAATTCTTCCAGTTTTTATAATAATAGTAGAACGAACGTTTTCAGTAATGAAACTGATGAAGAATTATCTTTGGAATCGGATGAGATAAATGATAGTTTAGTTATTTATATAGGAAACAATAAATTTAATAATATTGATAATGAGTCTATTGCATAACATTTTTAAAATATGAAAACGCGCAGAGAATAATTATAAATGTATTAGCAAATAATTTATATATTCAAAATTTTAGTTTTTCATATTCTACTATTATCTAATTTAGCCCCCGATAAATTATTTTTCTAAATCTGCTACTGTCATGGTTACCTTATTTTGTTCCCCAAACAATACTCTTTACATTAATTAAAAGAGAGGTATGATATAGATATATTCAAGTCAAAAATTGATAATATTTCAAGCTGAAAATAAAATGTTTATAATATTTCAAAGTAACAGAAAAAAAGGGAGACGAAAAAGATTACACTTCGCTTAGAATCTGAACAAAATATCTAAACAATTCATCTCATTTAATCTAACGGCTTAAATATAAAATCAAAAAGATAATAATTAATCCAATCTTTTTACGACAACAAAGACAAACAATCAACATTATTAATTGTCATTTCCTCGAATCTTCTAGTTCTGCCGCTTCCGCATGATAAGCTCTTACGTTCGCTCACATTTCATTGCATGTATATAAGATGGCATGTGCCCTAAATTTACTCTTCTTTCGAAAGGAGACTAATTAGTGAGTCACAAAGTCTTGCTCTGAAGGTAAACTCTCGCTGCAGTTGAAAACGAGCAGAGTGAAATCCCAACGATGACCTTGTTTGCATCATCAGCTTGTTCACTGAACCCAAACGCTCAGCCCTTCAAGCCACAACCAAAACGGCCTTTTTCAGGGACATTCATCATCCCTCACGCGCCGGTGATGACATGTGGCCGTCGGTTGTCTTGCAAACCCATGTGTTTTGATCAGCCAAAACCGCCGGTTTGGTGCTCGCATTCAGCCAACGTTGTGCCGCCGTACAATAACGACAATGTGAAAGCTAAGGTTGCTGTGACGAGGCCTCTGACCATGAGAGGAAAAGTTGTGGGTCATAAACGAAATTTGAAATGGGCTCCGAAGAACAGAGACGACGTCTATGGAGCGATGCTCGGTAAAAACACTACGCTGATGATAAGAAATATCCCTAACAACCTCAAGTGAGTTCTTTCTCAATCAAAAGCCTCTCCTCTTTGCTGTTCTCTCAGTACTACTCTTTCCAAATCCAAGTTCATTCATGTCGTCCCAAGCTTTTGGTATAATTTTTCTGTTTTGTTTTTTCCTCGCGTTTTTTTCCCCTGTAACGTCTGGCGCAAACGACAGTGAAATAAAACTGACATTCAAAGAGGTTGTAATGCTCATTGTTTGGCACCTGCACTCGGGGTTTGCTTTTGATTTTGTCTTCATTCACTGTTTGTCTGTAACTGTAAGGAAACATGTTTGTCGAGGAGGAGTCATCAATCATCCTTATGGCTATGGCATGTTTAATTAATCAGATGTCACATAAAAAATTGTACATTACTTGATCGTACGTGTCAAAGGCCGGTGGCCACAAAGCCAATTCAAGTTGGCTTTGACAAGCCGGCCAAAGAAAATGGTGATGCCGGCCAAAGAAAATGGTGCCATCCAAATGGAGAAAAAGAAGAAGTTGGCAACAACATTTGAAATATATACATATATATATTAATTTAATAGCCATTTTTTTGGCTATAAAAGGAAGAGCTCCCTAATTCATTTTATTCCAATCTTGAGATCCAAGTTTTGTAGAGAGAATTGAGAGTTTAAGAGCTTGCATTTATAAGCTCTAATTTTAGTGATTTGAGAATTTGGGTGTATTGAGGTTTTGGGTAGTGAGCTAAAATACTACAATACCTGTAACTTCTTTTCACTAGTAAAATATTTCCTTCTGTTTTCGCCCGTGGACGTAGGCTAAAAGCCGAACCACGTAATTTCTGGTATTCTCTTTTGTGCTTGTTCTTTATTTTCTTACAATTTTACTTTAGCTGCGTGTCTGCTTCACCCACCAATTATCTAACAGTGGTATCAGAGCTATTGGTTGTATTTTTTGGAGTCAGGTACTGTTCACGTATACGTTACTATTCACGTATACGGTACTATTCACGTGAAACGGTGGGAGCGATCCAAAAATTTTGCGGTGCAAAGCAGCGAATAGTGGTGTGAGTAAAACAACTGTGTGGTTTTGTACATGTCTAGGAAAGTTCTGTCACAAAGGCGATAAGAGCTTAAGGAGTCTGGGTTTTAAGTGGGACCATTGTGACCCCTCCAGTCTTTCCTGGGAACTTTCCTGGTGTGCATTCTCACACATACTCATAACTATTCAAGGTGGTATACCAGCTTGTGTGCAGTATTTATCAACAAAATGGCGGCAAAGTATGAAATTGAGAAATTTAACGGAAATAATTTTTCGTTGTGGAAAATGAAGATGAAAGCTGTATTGAGGAAAAATAATTGCTTGGCAGCAATTGGAGAAAGGCCCATGGAGATAACTGATGACAAGTGGAACGAGATAGATGGCAACGCCATTTCTGATCTACACTTGGCACTTGCAGACGGAGTATTATCCAGTGTGGCAGAGAAAAACACAGCGAAGGAAATATGGGATACTCTCACAAAATTGTACGAGGCCAAGTCACTACACAATAAAATCTTCTTGAAGAGGAAACTCTATACTCTTCGAATGGCGGAATCTACAATGGTGACCGACCACATCAACACATTGAAGACTCTATTTTCACAACTCACAACGTTGGGTCATAATATAGAGGAAAATGAACGTGCAGAGCTTCTACTTCAAAGTCTACCAGATTCGTATGATCAACTCATCATCAACCTGACGAACAACAATCCAGTGGAGGGTCTAGTTTTCGACGATGTTGCAGCCTCCGTATTAAATGAGGAGAGCAGGCGAAAAAACAAGGAAAACAGACAAGCAAGTTCGCAGCAAGCGGAGGCGCTATCGGTGACGAGAGGAAGATCAACAGAACGTGGCCCCAGTGGGAGTCAAAATCATGGTAGATCAAAATCCAGAAGTAAGAAGAATGTTAAATGCTACAACTGTGGCAAGAAAGGGCATGTCAAAAAGGAGTGTTGGAGTAACCAGAAGAAAAGAGAGGGCAAAGAACCTGAGTCATCAAATGCTCAGGGGTGTGTAGCAAGTACCTCAGATGATGGCGAAATTCTCTACAGTGAGGCAACAACTGTTTCAGAAGGCAGAAAACGACTTTCTGATGTCTGGCTTATAGACTCGGGAGCTACCTGGCACATGACCTCTAGGAGAGAATGGTTCCACACATATGAACCTATCTCAGGAGGATCTGTATATATGGGTAACGATCATGCCTTGGAGATCGCTGGTATTGGTACTATCAAAATAAAAATGTTTGATGGTACAATTCGCACAATTGGAGAGGTAAGACATGTCAATGGCCTGAAGAAAAATCTATTGTCTTTGGGACAAATGGATAGTCATGGGTACAAAACTCATGTGGAGAATGGAATAATGAAGATCATTAAATGCGCGCTTGTATTGATGAAGGCAGAAAAGATTGGTGCTAATTTATTCATGCTTAAAGGAGAAACACTACAGGAGGCTGATGCGTGTGTCGCGTCAAATGGAGAAGAATCAACAATGATGTGGCATCTCAAACTCGGCCACATGTCAGAACAAGGCTTGAAGATTCTCTCTGAGCGAAAATTGCTTCCGGGGCTCAAATCGGTAAGTTTACCATTTTGCGAGCATTGTGTTACAAGTAAGCAGCATAGATTAAAATTCAGTAAATCTATTGCTAGAAGTAAATGCATTATAGACTTGATTCATTCTGATGTTTGGGAATCACCGGATATATCCATGGGAGGTGCAAAGTACATGGTGACTTTCATTGATGACTATTCCAGAAGATGTTGGGTATATCCGATTAAGAAAAAGTCAGATGTATTTTCAGTATTTAAAGAATACAAAGCGCGGGTGGAACTTGAATCTGGTAAAAAGATCAAGTGCTTGAGGACAGATAATGGTGGAGAATATACAGACGGCGAGTTTCTTACTTTCTGTAAGCAAGAAGGTATTCAGAGACAGTTCACGGTGGCATACACTCCTCAACAAAATGGAGTGGCAGAACGGATGAACAGAACTCTTACAGAAAGAATAAGAGCTATGTTGAGGACTGCTGGTCTACCCAATTCATTCTGTAAGCAAGAAGGTATTCAGAGACAGTTCACGGTGGCATACACTCCTCAACAAAATGGAGTGGCAGAACGGATGAACAGAACTCTTACAGAAAGAATAAGAGCTATGTTGAGGACTGCTGGTCTACCCAATTCATTCTGGGCAGAAGCAGCCAAAACTGCCTGTTATATAGTAAATCGGTCGCCATCTACAGCTATTGGGTTGAAGACAGCGATGGAGATGTGGACTGGAAAGCCAGCTGATTATTCCTACCTACATGCATTTGGATGTCCTGTGTACGTGATGTACAATGCCCAAGAAAGAACAAAGCTGGATGCAAAATCTAGAAGATGTATCTTCTTGGGGTATGCTGATGGAGTAAAGGGGTATCGTCTGTGGGACCCCATTGCCCACAAGATCGTCATCAGCAGAGATGTTATTTTTGTAGAAGATCAACTGCAAAGGAAAGATGGGGATGATAGCACTGTAAAAGAAAAGTCAGAGATTGTACCAGTATATGTGGAAAATAATCTAGAAGATTCAGATTCTTCTGAAGCAGCACTAGAGCACGAGGAACAAGAACCAGTCGAGTCTGAGGCTCCAGAAGTTCGTCGGTCAACTCGTGAGAGACGACCGCCGACGTGGCACTCGGAGTATGTCACAGAGATCAACGTTGCATACTGTCTTCTAACAGAGGATGGAGAGCCTTCAACTTTCCATGAAGCTTTAAACAGCTCAGATGTTGCTTTGTGGATGACAGCAATGCATGAAGAAATTGAAGCTCTACACAAGAACAAGACATGGGAACTTGTACCACTACCACACGGAAGAAAAGCCATTGGAAACAAATGGGTATACAAGATCAAACGTGATGGCAATGACCAAGTGGAGCGGTATCGTGCGCGATTGGTGGTGAAAGGATATGCTCAGAAAGAAGGTATTGACTTCAACGAGATATTTTCGCCGGTGGTTCGACTCACAACAGTCAGAATAGTTTTGGCAATGTGTGCCACATTTGACCTACATCTAGAGCAGTTAGATGTGAAAACTGCATTTCTTCATGGAGAACTTGAAGAAGAAATATATATGCTCCAACCAGAAGGTTTTGCAGAAACAGGAAAGGAGAACTTGGTTTGCAGGTTGAACAAATCTCTATACGGTCTCAAACAGGCGCCGAGGTGTTGGTATAAGAGATTTGATTCCTTCATCATGAGCCTTGGATACAACAGACTCAGTTCAGATCATTGTACATATTACAAGAGGTTTGAAGATAATGATTTCATCATTTTACTGTTGTATGTGGATGACATGTTGGTAGCAGGTCCCAACAAAGATCGAATCCAAGAATTGAAGGCACAGTTGGCTAGGGAGTTTGAAATGAAGGACTTGGGACCAGCAAACAAGATTCTAGGGATGCAAATTCACCGAGACAGAAATAACAGGAAGATTTGGCTCTCACAGAAGAATTATTTGAAGAAAATCTTGCGGCGCTTCAACATGCAAGATTGTAAGTCAATTTCTACCCCACTTCCTGTTAATTTCAAATTATCCTCAAGTATGTGTCCTAGCAATGAAGCGGAGAGGAAGGAGATGTCTCGAGTACCGTATGCATCAGCAGTGGGAAGTTTGATGTTCGCTATGATATGTACTAGACCGGACATTGCACAAGCAGTGGGAGTAGTCAGTCGATACATGGCGAATCCTGGTGGAGAGCATTGGATAGCTGTGAAAAGGATTCTGAGATACATCAGAGGAACCTCAGATGTTGCATTATGTTATGGAGGATCAGAGTTTACTGTCAGGGGTTATGTGGATTCAGATTTTGCAGGAGATCTTGATAAAAGAAAATCCACTACTGGTTATGTGTTTACACTTGCGGGAGCAGCTGTAAGCTGGGTTTCGAAACTGCAGACCGTTGTGGCTTTATCTACAACAGAAGCAGAATACATGGCAGCTACACAAGCTTGCAAGGAAGCTATTTGGATACAAAGGTTATTGGAGGAGCTCGGGCATAAACAACAGAAAATTCCTGTGTTTTGTGACAGTCAGAGTGCCCTGCACATTGCAAGGAATCCAGCCTTTCATTCCAGGACAAAGCACATAGGAGTTCAGTATCACTTCGTTCGTGAAGTAGTGGAAGATGGAAGTGTGGATTTGCAGAAAATCCATACCAAAGAGAACCTAGCAGATGTTTTGACCAAGCCGATAAATACTGATAAGTTTGTCTGGAGTAGATCCTCTTGTGGCCTAGCAGAAACGTAGGCAACATGATTATGGCGAAGCAGAAAGGATGATGTGGAGATTGATTGATTTTCAATCAAATCTCCAAGTGGGAGAAATGTCAAAGGCCGGTGGCCACAAAGCCAATTCAAGTTGGCTTTGACAAGCCGGCCAAAGAAAATGGTGATGCCGGCCAAAGAAAATGGTGCCATCCAAATGGAGAAAAAGAAGAAGTTGGCAACAACATTTGAAATATATACATATATATATTAATTTAATAGCCATTTTTTGGCTATAAAAGGAAGAGCTCCCTAATTCATTTTATTCCAATCTTGAGATCCAAGTTTTGTAGAGAGAATTGAGAGTTTAAGAGCTTGCATTTATAAGCTCTAATTTTAGTGATTTGAGAATTTGGGTGTATTGAGGTTTTGGGTAGTGAGCTAAAATACTACAATACCTGTAACTTCTTTTCACTAGTAAAATATTTCCTTCTGTTTTCGCCCGTGGACGTAGGCTAAAAGCCGAACCACGTAATTTCTGGTATTCTCTTTTGTGCTTGTTCTTTATTTTCTTACAATTTTACTTTAGCTGCGTGTCTGCTTCACCCACCAATTATCTAACAGTACGGACGTACTTTAATTTGATCAAGGAACAAGGGGCTTGCATGTTGCATTTGCATCCACTAATCTACACAACCTCATTTGACTTGATACGCATTGCTTAATTAATTTCCGTCTTAATTACATCTACACTAAGGTATCATGTGAGCTTAATAATTTCATTTACATTAATGAGCAGAAGGCGCGATTTGTTGCACATTTTGGACAGCCACTGCAGGGTTGAGTACTTGAAGTCAAAGTGGCATTGTAAATCTGAGTTCGATTTTTTGTATTTGCCTATGGATTTTAGGTAAGAACCCCTTTTCTTTTTCTAATTTTCCTTTTTTTAAAAAAAATTTTTTTTCCTGATATTTTTCAACTTTCAAATCAAAGCATACATTTGTTTAATTGTTTGTGTGAATGGTTTATTTCGTAATTTCCAGACGCAGAGCTAATCTGGGGTATGCGTTTGTGAACTTCACAACTGCCGCTGGAGCATTGAGGTTCTGGAAAGCGTGCAACAAATATAAGTGGGAAGTTGAGGCGCCTGGCAACAAGAAAATGTGTGAAATAGCATGTGCCGACATCCAGGTTAATTACACTGCTCAATATGTTTTTTTTTCCCTTAATTTCCACTGCCATTAAATGATCCTTTTAGATTTGTAAAGTGAAAGTGAAGGCATTTTTAATTAATAATTATTATGAAACGCAGGGCAGGGATGCGCTTGAGAAACATTTTGAGCGCTTCAAGTTCTATTGTCACACCGATGGTTACCTGCCAGTGATACTATCTCCTCCGCGTGACGGTTGGAATTACAGCAAGCCTATTATCGTTGGGAAACGCTTTGACGTGGCAGCTGCTCCTCCTCTCTATTTTGACAGGAAATTCAGATCCAAATCCAAATCCAAACCTTGTCATAACTAAACGACGACGTCACAGCTGCTCCTCCGTCGTTTCATGCCATTTTAATTTAGTAATCTTTTATGTCTGGATTTGTAGGCAGTCAAGTTAATTAGCTTTTAGCCATACATATTTCATCTTTTGCCTTAGGACGACCATAATTAGGTTTTCTTATAAGTAAGGGCACGGACCGTGCATGTTGTTGTTTGATGTTATGGCCTTAGTTTTCATTATCTCCCTCGGGAGACGGCAAGGGTCTCGGGTGAACTGGAAACATTGGTTTCTTCTTGTATGGCATTTCGTTGAATTTTAGTCCTTTTTCATGAAGAATAGAAAAATAATAATAGAATAATAGCTTTTTTTCAGCGCCGTGTTAATTTTTAGTTTCTGTTGGCTGCTCATAACATGACAAAACGTAAAGCCAAATTAATTAAAGCCTTAATTCATTTCTGACCCCTGAAATTAAGGACCTTTCTATGTTACAGAATCTGTATCATACAACCACCCAAAAAATTAGTTTCTTTACACCTCTTAGTGTTGCTATTCAAACAATTCAGGGGTTGTGTAATTTTGGGTGAGCTGTAAGTTACATATTCTGTAACTTAGCAGCACCCCTGAAATTAACTTCTAAAGTAAAATTAAAGAACACGTAATCATACGTACGAATTGATGGGGCTTGCTTGACCTTTGTAGAGTTCAATCAACTTCTTAACTAGATTTAATATTGAAGAATATTACGATTTTAACCCGAGAAAAAAAAAATAAAGAAATTATATGCTTCGATTTTTGGCTTCACCCTGCTCTGCAGCTGCGGAGGTTAAGTTCCAATTGCAAGAAGTTCATAATTCCCTCAAAAGAGCAAGTGCAAGATAGAGTTGGAAGCAAGCCTGATCACAGTGAGTAAATATGGTGAAACATCAGAGATCATTGCCTTTCACATCAGAGAACATTGCCAGCCTTTTCTTCTGCCTGTGCTCATCGGTGGGATTTACTTCCAGTAGGGTCCCCACAATATTCAGAGTCTTGTTTTTTAACCTTAATAAATTATTTTGGAAAATGAGGCAAAATAAAGAGTTTTGTTAAAAAAAAAATTGCATAGAAATTAAAAAAAATTATCAGTCATATATTTTTAAATGATATTTATATTAAACGTGTATAAATATTTTTTAATTATATCATTCATATATTATAAGTTAACAAAACAAGTCTATCATCAATCAATCCGTTAATTTCCATTAAAAAATTAATAAAATTAGATTAATTATCATGGCGCTATATCTTTTTGCGGTGCCCAAACCATCTCAAAAGGGTCCTAAACTCTATTCGTAGTCCAATCTAATTTAATAAGCTAGCACAAGGGCATATTGTTAATTATGGGCACGAGCTTTTGGGCGTGAGAAGTGACTGTTGGAGTTCTTATTATTTACTTGTAATTTTGAAAAACAATGAAAACGACGCTTTAAGGAAGAAGGAAAAAAAAAAGAAAAAAAAAAAAACCTCCAACAATAGTAAGGATCATCAAGAAGATCTTGCTTTGATTTTTGTTTCAATTTTGGCGGTGGCCACCGAAGCAGAAAAGACAGGTAATTAAAACTAGTTAAGCAGCCCCAGCCTCTAGAGGCAAGGGCCAAGGGCTACCAGCTAGCTTTGGGTATCAGCTAGTGTGGAATTTCCATTTCAGCCGACGAATTTTGCATGACAAGACTTAATTAGCTAGCTCCCAAGACAAGCTTTTTTTTTTTTTTTTAATACTGATTAATTATTAAATTACTGTATTATATAAATATTTATAATAATTACTTATTATAATAGAGATATTACATTATTATTTACAATCAAATATATATAATTAGGACTTACATATATGTCCAGATAAATAATTTCTCACAAGAGAGGAATATCCATACTCCACTTATATTTCATAAGGGAGAAGAATTTTTAAATATAAAAAATATTTAGCCCCCCATAATATTTTTGTGAAGGTTAGAACCGCTGTTCTCATAAGCTCACATTTCGTAAGGAAGAAGAATTTTTAAATATAAAAAATATTTAACCCCCCACAATGCTTGTGAGGGCAGTAGCCCACCGCTTCGGCCTTGGCCGAAGTGGCTCCCAAGACAAGCTTAAAACTGCATAAATGTGCAATTTTAATTTGTATGTTGCATGGCTCAAGAAAAACTTCTTACCCTAATCATGTTAACGTTGTTTGGCTGTTCGCTGTGTGAGAAAACAGTAAGAATATTGAAAGAGATCTTTGACATTGTCGTCAAAATTTTATGTCACAAACTTCCTTTATTTACAAAACATCCATTCTATTCACTCTTCTCGAATTTTTCCGCTGACCAACACGGGTGAATACATGTGTTAAGAAGATGAAATAAATACTCAGCTCAATTCACTTGTTAAGTTTACAGCAAAAATATGAAATGAGTAGCTTTTAGTTTTGGTTTTACAGCATATATATAAAATGAGTTAGCGTGCTGTATTAAAAACAGTTAATGATTCGAAAAGACACACCCAAAATTAATTTCCGTGTATCTTACTATTTCGTTCGGAAATAGAGATTTAATTTCATTTCATATGAAGTTTAATGTAACAATAAATTCGGCCAATTCAGAGCAACTTCCTCGCAAGTACATGCGTAACTTTTTATTCATTCTTTTTTTTTCATTAACTTTCTTCAAATTTAGTTGTATCATGATCACCAAAATTGTTGCGCGCAGGGTCTTATTTCAAATGATTGTATTAAATTATTGGGTAAAGCGACGGTAGCAAGGACTCAGCTGAGAGGCTTTAAATCACTGGTAAATTTGGCGTTAGAGCTAAATGATTTTGTTTTTTGGGTAGATAATATACCAACAAACTTTTTGTACTTATTCACTCAATTGGATGAATGAAAGTTATACTTTCTCTCAAAAAAAAAAAAAAAATCATGGGCAATTTTCCAGCTACTGGCAGACAAAACGAAGACTAAATAGAGTAGAATGACAAATTATTGATATCATGAATGGATGATCTGGGAAACATGATAGATCACGTTGGTTTGAACCTTGGATTTATTTATTATCCAAAAGTTAAAATAAAACTCAGATTCATTTACTCTGAAACTACTTGTTTAATTTATACAATTTAAATTTGCATTTCATTTTTAAATTTAAATTAAATATTCCAGTAGAAAGAAGCTGCAACAGAATTGAAAATGAATAAGCCTTGGTGTAGGGTCCATTGCAATTTTAAATCTTCATATATGCGAGTTCAGAAATTCTACATTAAAAGTATTACACTTTATTAGTACACGTAGGTCATGTATAATATATATATATATAAGTTTAATGTACTCTTCAATTTCCTTGAGAGTCTTATACACTATCACCGACTAATTGTATAAATAATTATTTATAAAAAAATAAACGATTAAAAAAAAGGACTATTTATTATTTCTTTTTTTTTCTGGGGAACTTAAAAAAAAAGTTGAATTAATGGAAATGAGACGATACGATAGAGAAAAATAGAAGTAAATTTAGAGAATTTGAAAAGCTGTAATCTGCTGCGATCTCCAAAATCTTTGTGGACTTGTTTTAACTTGTTGATGGTCCTTAAAAGTTGAAAAGACAGTTACTTGCACCGAGTAAGAAACCCCTGGCTTCGTAATAATCGCCCTACAGGCATTAGGTCTGCTAGCTTTCAGCATCAGCAGTTTCGCAGGAATTTTCCATTTCAGCTGAAGAATTAGAACGAAGTGACCCACCGAGGCTAAGCTAAATACAGCATAGTCAGTATCTTTGCCTTGTGATTCTTGACTTCTTGTGCATCTGTAATCCCGTGTCAAGCTTCAGCCATTTCTTGTAAAACAATTTTGCCAAAAAAGCTATAGAGTTGACATTGTCAAGAGAAACATACAAAGAGAAGATTCAGTAACGGGGAGTTCTGTAATTATCTGTAAAAGTCGTTGCATGGCCCAAGAGAAAACTTAAGACCCTAACCCTATGTCCCTTTGCATGAAGGGGGCTTGCTGTGATTTAAATTAGTAAAGATATTGGTAGGAACTTTGTCTTTTCATTGCAGACACTCAGAAATTTTGGTGACCATGCATCTAATCCCTCGCACATTTTTTTTTTAATTATACATAAATTGTTATTGACATTACATCAAATATTATAATTAATATTTACAATCATATTACACAATTAGGGCCATCGCCATACGTTAACACACGAAAATACTTATTCAGATACTTTAAACTCTCTCTAATATTCGAAGGATGCCTACTTCACTCACATTTCGTAAATGAGAGACTATTTTTACTCAATTATATTGATAATTGAAGGAGTACTAAAACTAATATCTATAAAACTCGAACTCTTACACTCAATATTATAAATATAAGGTTTCTCAATTGGACCAAAAGTTCATTAGTCTCGTACATTTTATTTAATATTTCTGTTTCTTTTTTTTTTTTTTTTTTTTAGAGATAATGCTTCTATCCTTTTATCGCTCCTTTTATCTTCAAATTTGTATCTGATGACTATGCACTTATGACGTGTTGAATATGTGATATATCTATATGAAATTAATAAGATTCTCAATTCAAATGACGGGTTTGATTAACCACTGGTATAAAATGAGCTGCAGATTCTATAACAAGATGAAATGTTTGGATTATTAACAAATTTTGATACTTCGCCCGCAAGCAGAGAATGAAAGTGAAATTGCTGCGTAATTAATGTTTGATCAATTTTAAGTAATTGGCAAGTCCAAGTGAGTTGTGACTTCTAATTTATTGAATTCTTTTGCCAGATCTAGCATAGACATTGTGAACAAACTTTCATTTCAGTAGATTGTATATAGATTTGGTTAAAGTATTTATGAACCCAATTATTGGTGGGTCTAGTTCAAACAATATCATTAAATTTTGGGGACAAAGAAGAGAAGTGACAGTAGCAAGGGGCTATTTTCCAACGAACAGCTGATGAAATGAAATAACGACATAAACTTTCATTCTAGAATAACAGAAATTAATTTGAAAACGTTATTCTGAACCTAATTTGATTAATTTGTACGTTGATATTTGGAACCAAGCTTAATCATGACTTGAAGTGTTCCGGCCATCTCAATTCGTAAAGCTTAATCAAGTAAATGTTCCCGCCATCTCGAACATATGTTTTGACTGATAATAAGTCCACTGTATCGCCTCTGATTTCTCGAAATTTCATTTTAATTGCAAATTGAAAATAAAATGAAAATTTCTCAGAAAAGACAATCGGCGCACCTCGAACCCCCCAAGTCCCAACACAATTGTTGCATCTTCTAAATTCTGAGAATAAAATGAAAAGATGAATCACGTTCAAAAGTCACGACGATTACAGGAAGGCAAAGAGATCCTAAAACGTCACTCGCACTCCCCCTCACTATAATCTAAGTCAAAGTCATAATAAATAGCTTGTCGTATGGCGATAGCCATTGTTTTCGTCTTTTGGTAGAAGCAAACATATTTGTCTTCTGGAAATTATAGAAGCCAGCATTAAATGCTAAAGATTGTTTTAAGTAATAAATTCCCCATTCCAATTTTCATCATTATACTGATTCCATATCCACAACAGCGAAACTTATTGTGAAACGATGAATTTTTTTTTCTTTTCGAATGGGATGATTATGATAGAGACGACACTTTCATATTTAATATATTGGTATCTTTTTCTATTTCTGAACTAAATAAAATCAGAGAATATTTTAAATTAATATCTCTTTTCATTGATTATTCTATTAAAAAGATATTAGTAGAAAGGTGTATACACAAAAATAAAATGGCTCATGCCCCGTGTAATTGGACCAAATATTGCCTCAATTTTCCGCTGAAAGAAGAAAAAAGAAAAACGTGAGAAAAAACATCTGCTCTCACACCACCACCTCTGCCCAACACACAACTTATGAAGACAAAGGCACAGCCATGGACGCATGCTCCGCAACCTCCAAGCTCAAAGTCAGAGCTGCTAACTAACACTAGTACTACCACTGAAGCTGATCGGCAGCTGCTCATGAGGCCAGTAAACTCGCTCAATCCTCATGCCAAGCCTTTTGTGCCACAACCGACTAAAGCCCTTTTCCTCCCTCATCACGCGCCGCCGGCGTTGACACACCACTTCTCTTCTTTCCAACTCCACTACCCCATGAACATGAATATGATGTGCCTTTATCATCAGCCCACTACACCGATTAGGTCATCGTATCCATATTCATATTCATACCCAAAAGGAAACAGTAGCGGTGAGGCGTGCGATTGCCACGTACAATTACTATGGAGTTTTTCAGCACCTAAAGAAGCAGCTACTGATGACGACACTGGTAAAACGAAGAGTGTTGGTGATGGCGATGATGGCTACTACCAAGTTTTGCTTGCTGGTGGAGAGACTACTTTGATGATTAAAAATATCCCAAACCGTTTTAAGTCAGTTCTCTTTCATTGTTCTCTTCTCTTAATCTTGGCTTGATGACTACTTTCTTGT
This sequence comes from Citrus x clementina, assembly GCF_000493195.1. NCBI lineage: Eukaryota > Viridiplantae > Streptophyta > Magnoliopsida > Sapindales > Rutaceae > Citrus > Citrus x clementina. The sequence continues at coordinate 36,991,163 of NW_006262201.1, read as the reverse complement.
TTCTCTTGTTTCCGCTAGCAGTATTGTGTATGTGAACATCTGGTTTATTTTCTGGTGAAATCTCTCACCTTCTGAGTTAATTGGGTTGATATTTTTAAGTTTCTTTTTTTATTTATTTTTTATTTTTTATTTTTTTATTTTGCTTTTTGTTTGTTCTTCTGTTACACTCCTAGCATTAAACAAAACCCTGTGTATGTTGATGCTCGGTTGCAGGTGTTGCTTTTTATTGTTGTCTTTCACTCTTTCAATTAAGTTCATTCTTCTTGTATTACCCCAAACACTACACCTTTTTTTTTTTTTTTTTTAATTTGGTGTTTTACTTTTTACTTTTCCTGAGACCTTTGTTGCATCAAATAACGACTGTAAAAGCTGATCAAGAGATAGTAATGGTCATTGTTTAGGTAGCACTCTACTTCCTCTTTTGTCTTTATCTACCTTTATTTATACGGTAGATGGTAGTAATGTTTAATCAATGACCGATCACCCAGTATCCTTTGTATTGGATCACATTAATACACAATTCTCGTATCTGGGTTCTTCTCTTCAATTCAAGTCTTCATGCTCACGATTTTATATTTGTTTTGGTTTTCATTTTTAAGTCTAGATTTTTTTCTTTTTTTTCCCCACCTGAAAGGATCCTTAAAAATAGTTTAAACAAGAACTTGTATGTAAATTCATACGCTATAAGTAACAAGCCTATCTGTCGACTTGGGTTTGCTTTCTCTCACGTTTATTTTTACACCAAGATGTTTCCTTTGGATAATGAGCAGGAGGCATGATTTGCTGCAAATTTTGGATAATCACTGCTGGGCTGAGAACATGAAGGCTAAGCTGCATTCTGACCCCTGTAGGTCTGAATACGATTTTCTTTACCTGCCCATGGACTTTTGGTAAATAAGTTTAAACCTTTCCTTTCTCACAGTCTAATTTATTCCCCAATGATTTTCAATCAAGTGAAGCATTTTTTTTTTATTGAGTTAAAAAAAGCATTTAGTAATATGAGAATTTGTTTAGCCATGGAGCCAATCTCGGCTATGCATTTGTCAATTTTACGACTTCAGTAGCCGCTGTGAGATTTGCCAAAGCCTTCAACAAAAGCCGATGGGAGGCTCAAGTTCCAGGGAATAAAAAGACTTGTGAGATATCTCGGGCAGCTATTCAGGTGATTAAAATATACTATTTGTCAACGTCCATTGGCTCCTTGTCTTCATTTTTACTTATTGTTATTTAATAATTTTCAATCTTATATTCTATCAAGTGGCTGGAGTTTTTAACTAGTGCTTGTGGTGATCAGGGCATGGATGCGCTGAAAATTCATTTTCAGGAAAAGTGCTTCAATTGTCACACGGACAGTTACCTCCCTGTGATACTAGCTCCTCCCCGTGATGGTTGGATGCGCACCAGACCTACCATTGTTGGGAGATGTATTAATGTAGGTGCTGCTGCTCCTGTTTATAGGAGGAAATCCCCATTGATGATGAGAAGAAAATGTTTCAAAAAATAAACCATCACTGCTGCTCCAGTTAGAATTTTTCTGTGCTGCTTTCAAGTATAACCATTCTGTAATCTTTGGTTCAAGTCATTTGGGGCACAGGGCTTGGCGCTTGGTATTTTAAGTTGAATGGCCTTTGTTTTCATTCTCTCCCTAGGTGAGTCTTTTTATGGCTCTTGGCAATGTCTGGGGTGAAGTGGAAACATTGGTCTCTTATTATGTGTTTAGTGGCTTTCTTTGAGAAATTTGCTGGGTTTTGGAACTGGTGTGACTTACCAAAACATTTAGTAGGATTTTAACTTGCAATTCGCAAGCTTGTGATGGAATGAATCATGTTTAATAGTCATTGATACTTTTGTGCTGTATGACGTTGAAGTCTGTAATTTTATGTCTATTTTTTTCCCCTTTCCTCCCCCGCAAATGCATCCATGCTTATCTGGAGTCCTTTTAACTGCAAACTCCTGCTTGAATTTCTTTTCTGGTTACTACGTTTTTTCGTACTTCAGTTTTCCTTGCTTCGGTAGATTTTGCTGAGATTGTAACAGTTGTCTTAGTTTCTATTCATTGATTCCTGCTACAGTAAACACGAAGGGGCCTTCTAATTTGTAATAGTACAAACAAAGCGATTGGGGCTTGATGGCCAAGTCCTTTAATTTAGAAGGGCCCATCAATGAGCGTCTTAGGCTTTAGCGTTTGGAAAAAGCGTCTAGGCGGACTCTAACATCTCCATTAATGATAAAATTGACCTTAATGTAGTTTGTTGCTCATGGAGCCCCGATTTTTGAAGTTTTATTTATTCTTTGTTTATTTGTTTAAATCGCATTTCGTAATATAAGGGAAACAGATTTACTTAGTAAGAGATCACATGATAAGAGATAGTTTTTTCAAGTACATGTGACTGTAATGAAGGTTGAAGCTACATAAATTTTTTGGTGAAAGAAAATTATTTGTATTTAATGTGTGGATTAATTCGATATATTTGGTACTTTTATAGAATTTTAACTCATTTAAAAGCTGTATAGTTTTAAGAAGAATGAAGTTGTAAACTAATTAAAAATAGTTGTTGCCTTGGTGCCGGTAGTTCAACTCGAGCTTTTAATATGAAATTATGAACGGTGGTTTCTTTGGGTTCTTGCAAATTGTGAGCATAGATTCTTAGTGAATTCGACGGGTACTGAATAAAATCTTGTTTGGGATTGAGATAAATAATTTTTAAGTTACAATTGCTGTGAAAAAACTATAATTATGAAATAAAAATTAAAAATATAATAAATTTTTCATTATACAAATAAAAAATCATATCAATATAGTTTTTAAAGTACAGCAATTAGTGTTTACTAAACACTTTAGTACTATACTTTTAAGATACAATTGTTTAACTTCAATCCCAAACGCACTCTGAAACACTCACAATTACTGATTTCTTGACAATTGGTGTGCCGCCTAGCTCACACCAATTCTACGTAATGTTATCAGGAGGTTACTTGCTATGATTTATTTGTATTATTTCTATTTCCCATATTCAAGAATGCGCTGATGGTCGTTATGCTGTACTGAATGTATCATCACAGAATGGATGTAGTAAAAGAAAAGGATGAGGGACGATGATCATCACAAATACATAAAATATAGTTTCGTGATGAGATTAATTAACATCAGCATGTGTTCAATGTGCCGCGCCCGTGAATATTCATATCATATTTGCCATTTTTGGGTGAGCCAACACAGAATGAAATCAGTAGATAAGAAGATTTCTTTTCTTCTTATCTGGTACTTCAAAAGAACAACTTTGACTTCTCTGTTTTCTAAACTTGGGTCTGCAAGAAGCCAAGAATGTATGCGGAGGACACTTTGAAATATAAGGAACGGGGGAAACGTTTCTCTATTGACTGTAGAGAACATTGGACTCTTCTAATCTATAATCTCTGTGCAGAACCATGGAATGAAATATAGGAAATTGATAAGCTAAATATAATGTAGTGCTTTGGACAACAGTCTTGGATGCCATGACTGATAAATACAGTTTACACATAAAAGAAACTCTGACATTCCCAATTGCCAATCAAGAAACATCACGAGTAGTATGCATTTTAAGATAGCTAGATAATCAACATCGAGTACAGTAAGAGGGGAAGCAAAAGTCAAAGGTTACATAGAAAGAATTCTAGTATAAAGTGCAGGGAATTGGAAGACAGTAACTTGTATGCAAATTTTTATTATTGAGCAAGTAGAGTGCCAGTTGAAGTGGCAGAAAAGATCATGTACACGTTCATGAAATAGGGTTATAAACCATACAAAATCGAGACCATGTCAGTCATGATTTAGAGTTACAAAGTATCAGGTGAAAAAAAGAAGGGGGGGGGGGGGGGGGGGGGGAACAGATACAAGTAGAATAAGGAATATCAAAATGAAGATAGACAAAAGCAAGATTCCAACATTTGTAAAATATTTTACAAGTAAAACTATATGGTTGGGGGTAACACATGTTGAGATAATCTCACTTATTAGAAATGCATGAATCGAATCGTTTCATAAGCTGGGTAGAAAAGAGGGGGCTGCCAAGTGGCAATTTCAATAAAATGTTCAAATGTTTATATGAGCAACTTGCATATAACCATTTCAGAAGTAGAATAACATTGGCTTGAAGCAATCAGCATATGAAGATTAAAACACAACATCAATGCAATGCATAAAAGAAAAGTAAAACATATACATCAAAAGCTCCGGCAGAATCGAAAGCAACCAAGCTTGTAGTCAAAATGATTCACATTCAAATTCAATACAATAGAAAATCAACCCTATCCATTAAATAAACAGGAAAAAAGTCATTTAATTAACGAGGGGCTTTCTTTTTCCCAGCAATAGCAACCCTCTTACCCTTCAATGTGCGACAATTGTTCTTTGTGTGCTGCCCTCTACATGGCAAGCCCTGAATATGGCGAATTCCGCGGTAGCATTGAATCTCCTTCAATCTCCTAATAGCAAGTGCATTGAACCGCCTCTGCAAAAACCCCCAAATAAAAAAAAATTCTCAAACAGCGAAATCAAAGCTCAAAAGGTGCCTCTAACGAAGAAATAAGGAATTATTACCAAATCTCCTTCAATCATGTATTTGGAGACTTCGTCACGAATTGTAATGAGCTCTTCCTCAGACATGTCTTTGGTGATTTTGTTCTCCATTTTGAGATCAACGAGGATTTGGCGAGCTCTTGTGCGCCCAACTCCATGAATATACTGAAGCGAGTACTCAATCCGCTTGTTATTTGGAATCTCGACACCTCCAACACGAGCACATTGAATGCTCAGACCGGGATACTGCTCACAACACCATTTAATCAAAATTAACCAAGAAATAAACAAAAAGAATCAGTTTTTTTCATTTAATTATACATGAGATGGAAAGAAGCGGTTGCTTAAATATCCATATTTCATTAAATTAAATCAGAGAGAGAAAAAAAAAATCGAAACCAAAATGAAGACGAAGGGATTGTAAGTAGGAACAAATAAGTGACCCAAACAAACCGTACAATGAATGAATAAATAATTAGGAAATAAGAAAATATATATTAAAAATAGAAAGTTTAAATAATATGAACTGTAAGGAAATCACCTGAGGCTGCTTGGAAACAGGGAAAGACAGGGAAGCGTTGGTGAGAAGATTATTGTTATGTCCGTTGCAGATAACGGAGAGCGCCGGAGCGACAGGCATTGCAAGTGTTTGTACCATTTTCTCTTTTGGTTTCTTTTGTTTTCTCGGAAACCAAACGGAATGGTGACTAACGGCAAGCTCGAGTGGAGAGATGCAAATGCGAGGAACTTATCCTTTAAATGGGCAAAAGAGAAGCTATAAACTCAGTTTCATTATTGGCCACCTGTCGGTTGACGTGTAGGCTCATTCCAAATTTCAATCCACTGGAGTGGGTGTGGGCCGACTCCGGCGCGGTTTAAAGGCCCAATTTCAATTTGATTAGTGCTTAGAAACTTGAAAGTTTGTAAGGAAGAGACAGCCCTCTTTTTTTTTTTTTTTTTTTTTTTATCTCTATTACTTTTAACATTTCTTTTATGAAAAATTAAAGTCGAACCACCGTCTTTGTTGTATTTAAGAAATTCGTTTTAAAGTATGGACCCAAATTTTTTTTTTTAAAGAATTCTCAATTTTATGCTACAATTGCACAAGTATAAAAGCAGTAATGATCAACAAAAAATTGACCATCCTTAATATAACCGAAAAAAAAGAATTAAAAAAAGGGCCCAGCGGAAATCAATTCTTGTCCATATTTCATTAAATTAAATCAGAGAGAGAAAAAAAAATCCAAACCAAAATGAAGACGAAGAGTTGTTCATTTGATTCGAAGTTAGAAGAACAAATGTGTCGGAATCGTATATACAAATTACAAACTGGAAAGGAAGATACAGCTTAATCAATTAGTGATCATTAAAACATTCAATTCATCCGGGATTAAATAACCAAACAGGACAATAAAACTGCTTAAATCTTGTACAGCGCACTAGATAAAAATTCATGAAACGAAATATATTGAATTCAGAACAAAGTTCTTGAATACAGCGCAACTTGGTTCAAAATAGAAAGCAAGAACCAAAAACCAAATTATTCATAAAATAGCTACCATTTGGATAGGCTAAACTAAAGTTTTGCAATCTTCCAACAGTAAACTCTGAAGGCATAATCACTCACTTCTTGCCTTTGGGAGCACCAAAAGGCCGTCGTTTTCGTGTAATAGCAAACTCTCCAAATTTATGACCAACCTTTTCTTCAGTGACCTTACAACGAACAAAATTTCTTCCATTGTAAATTCGCACCGTGGTGTTAAGAAATTCCGGCAAAATGGAAGATCTACGTGACCAAATTTTCTTGTTTGCAAGAACATCTTTCTTATTCTTCAGTTCTGCCAAGAATGCATCAACAAAGCTGCCCTTCCATAAAGATCTTCGCGGCATGATGGTAGAATTCTTTTCACTTCAATCTGCCTCCCTTCAATGAAAGTGCTAGCTCCTACTCCAACAAAAGCAATTTTCAAGCAAGGCAATCAACACAGAAATATTTTCAATTATCCATGGTTTATTCTAGTCAAAGAGCGAGTGAAACGGAAAATAAATAGCCGATGACAAGCATAACAAGCTTAATAACACAAACATTGAACATGAATAGAATTCTCAATTCATTCAACAGAAGAAAAAATAGCACCTAATTGTCCATTCAAACCTATTCTCAAACATTAGAGGTTCAAGAAAAATTCACTCGGACCTTTTATCAAACAGTAGGGGTTCAAGGCAAGATATCATTGATCATCAATAGATCCTTCAATTCGTTCAAAGAAGAGAATATCTACTAAATATAATCACAATAAATCTACTTAAAACAAAAAAAATATATCACACGTGTCTAATTTTCAACCGAGATCATTATCGGTAAGCCCAAAGAAAAAGAGAATCCAAATGAAATTAGAAAACATTCCAGGATTCGAAGATTTCATCAAAAAAAAAAAAAAATCGAAACTTAACCACGCAATAAGATTGGTGCAAAAAAATGGAACTCCATTACACAAGCAAAAACACAGATGAATAGATGTAAGCGAATTCAGTCTATCCACTGTATACTGGGTACTAAACAAATAAAACAAGAATGGAACTAAAATGAGTAATAATAACTGTATTTGGAGGGGAATAAAAAAAAAGCCAGAACAGTTAAAGTTGAAAGAAATTACCTTTAGAAGGATTTGAAACTGCGAAAGGAATTCTGGTGAAGGGAGTTTTAGGCTTCACAGACAAACAAATATGGAAAAAAAGGAAGATGTAGACCGTGATGCTGGACTTAAAAATAAGGCCCAATGGAGAAGATGTGGTGCAGAAGTTTTCACTTGGATTATGATATAATGAAGTGGGCCGAATCCAATTTATTGATCGGAAATAATAAAGACCCAATTTTTAAAATTTTGCTTTAAAAGTTTTAAATGATTTTGTAAATAATTCTCATTTAAGACCAAAAGCACCTTTATTGTATTTATTTTCATAATATCCATAACGTTTATTTATTTATTTATTTACATCATAATCCATCGGAAATACAGGCAAGATTCTGATTGATGATTAGTCATTGCATAAGATAGAAAAATATATATATATATATTCATGTAGCATGTTATTAATAAGAAATCCTCTAAAATTCAGATAACCAAATCTGATGGACGGGAGTGTCCATATTTACATCTAGTCTTATGATTTTTTTTTTGAATTTATCAATTGATGCAAAATATACGGTGACGTTGATGCATAGAGTTGGATACAAATGTGCATGTCAAAATTCTCTCTCTTTTTTCTTGTCTCTTTAAAATGTAAATTATTCTCTGGAAAATATAAAAATGAAAAATTTTGTTATTGCTGCTGAAAAATCTATGTATCCTCTCACTCACCGGAAGTTCAAAAGACAAATACTAGTGAAAATGGACTACCTATGTCTTGAAGCTAGGTAGCATAATACCATAGTCCAGAAATAGCCAAAGAACATGATTTGGCCTTATCTAGCAGAACAATTCCGGACAGGATTAGAGCACTCGACCACCACAAAGTTTCAATGGCTGCTTCCTGTACGTCTCAGCTCCTTGGAGGAACCTTTGGAAAGTCTGTGCTACCCATATGTTTACCAAAAATCAACTAGATGCTAGCCAAGCCATACGGCACAAAAGGTGCAACAACTACTTGACTATGTGCATAGAAGTTGCACGAGGGGTACGTAGAAGTGTTGATATTGGTCAAGCTACCTTCACTACCGTAAACGGATGACTATTTATTTGGTATCAAACACTTTTGTCTCTTTGGATTTAGCTCAATATCATTCTGATTTATCTCAAAGTTTTAACAAGCTTGCATGTCGCATACGGAAGAAGCTGGGAATCATTCTTTCATTTTTTTTACCCACAGGGATCTCGTAAACGGATGACTGTTTATTTTTTGAGAATGTTCAAGATTTTTGACGGCATCATTGATGAAAGATTTCAAGTCAAGGAATCCCTGATGAATTCTGAGGGACGTGTTAGACTCACTCCTCAATCTTGCTCGGGGAAATAATTCGGAACCGAGTCTCTTTGATATTAAACACGTACTTCTTGTAAGTAGTTACATCTCAATTAATTCTCGACTAATACAATACTTCGGATTGCATGCAATTTAAGCAATATTTGTCTTTTTGTACTTTTTTTTTTTTTTGGCAGGAACTGACACAACCTCAAGAACAGTAGAATGGGCAGTGGCAGAGTTTCTTCACAATCCGAAAGTACTAACAACAGCTCAATATGAGCTTAGAGAATTACTCGGCAATCATGATGGGGAAGTTGATAGAGTTTGAAACTCTTAGTTGCCTCACCTACAGGCAATAGTGAAGGAGACTTTTGATTGCACCCACCAGGTCCATTCCTTGTGCCTCAAAAGGTTGAAACGGAAGTAAACCTATAGTAAACGTATAGGCCATGGGTCGCGATTCAAACATATGGCAAAATCCAATTTCATTCGTGCATGAAAGTTTCTTAGATAGCGAAATTGATGTGAAAGGCCGAGACTTTGAGTTCATTCCGTTTGGAGCTGGAAGGAGGATTTATCCCGGCTTGCCGTTGGCTCACAGAATGGCACATTATTTGATGTTGGCATCACTTTTGTACACCTTTGATTGGAAACTTTCTGCTGGCTTGAAACCGGAAGATTTGGATGCGAATGACGAGTTTGGCCGTGCACTGCACAAGGCTCTGCCTCTTCTGGCTATTCTATCAAAAAGCAATTCTATATCTTGAATTATTAAATATTAACATTTGCATTAAAGGGACCCAAACGTCACTCATTAGCTTACCAGAGCAGCAATTTTTTCACGTTAAGAGTCTTAGAGAAAACATTTCTATCCACGTCTCATGTAGTGGCATAAATCAAAATCAAAAGAAAGACTCAGAAGAAATAATCCCCAAGAAATATTACATGCATATCTAACGGACCAGTAATAGGCCATATATGATTTAATTACATGTTTCATTTTTCAAAGCAAAATAAAATTATTTTGAACAAATTACAAAAAATTAAAAAAAGGGCCAAATTTACCTGTTTGGAAGAAATTCCACGCACAAACATAAATTAAATAACGTCACTCCCAAAGGTGGTGTGGCGTGAGGGACAATGATCCCTAGAACTCTTGCTTCCGATGCAAGGGGCCTAATCAAAATCAACTGCGTTATCATTTAAGGATTAAAAGTCTCACAAGCTTAAACATAAACATATCGTGAAAATCTCTAGTAGAAGTAATCAGATATCTTAAAGTTATATGCATGGCTGCAACCAACAAAAGACATCAGGTAATTTATAATAACATCATTTCCAATAAAATCACTGGAAAATGAACAAAAATTCATGATATAATTCAGTTGGAACTAGTGTTAGATTTACGCATGTTGAGCGAACACGCAGATCTCAGTATATAAACATGTTCACAATAAATTGATTGAGGTTGCATAATTTGATTCCAATTTACAACACTCAAGCACAAGAACACCACCATCCGTAGGTTATTTGACGAATTTACAACTGGATACGACAAACTAAACGAATTGAGAAGAGAGCAAAGAATATTTATATTATTTATTTATATTTTTTTTATAAGCAAAGAAGAGAGATTATTTAATGGTAATTGTTGCCAAAAGAATGTAATATATTTACCGCGAACGTCAGCCCGCAACCTTTTAATGAAGCTTCACTGATGCAAAGTAATAAACTAGTTCTAATATTTATATTACCACACATCACTCTTGCATTGTAGGCAAGTTAACATAAGAATATTTGCGTAATAAATGAACATACTAACAGCTACAACAATTACATAGGTTATCAACGACCTTCACCGTATATGTCTTCGATTGCCTTATAAATATAATTCTAGCTACTACCGACAAAGTGTTGGCTCCACTGGCAATGGAGTCCCCTTTAGTGGCTTGATTGGGTTTGCTCCCCAGTTCGAGTCGCAGGAAGTCGCCTTTGTTGGGAGAACCTGTGCCTCTCGGTTCGAACGGAGACTTCTAGTCTGGGTTGTGGTACAGCTTAAAGGTGCGTCCCACAGTTGGGGCCCTCCCCAGAATACCTCGTGGTCAAAACAAAAAAAATAATAATAATTCTAGCTACTTGTTATTTTTCCAGCTTCCTTAGTTATGTTCTCGATGAGTGAGAGGAAAATTCCAACTTCGTTAATTGTTATGTGCCTTAATTTGCATACAAATAAAATGAATATCAAATTTCTATTTTTCCGGCCGAATACAAGTTACGCTGTTGGTGTGTGAGATTACTTTACTATATCATACCGAATTACAAAGAAACTCAATCATTTATTAATTGGAGTTCTTTAACTATTTCAAATTGATGAATCTTCGCGACGTCACAGACATGTGATGTGTCGTGATCAACTTGAAGAACACGCGCAACATGCAAATTGGATGTCCATGCATTAGGCAAATAGAACATCAAATCTGTGAAAATTCAACACAAAGTTACGAGAAAACCTGAAGGTGAGAGTATAATCCGACTTCAATATGGGACGATTATGAAAAAAGAATAATAGTAATAACTATCTAATCACAATTTTTAGTAGATGTCCTCATCCATCTAGGTCATATCTTTTTTTTTTCCAATGATTTTACAATGTTTAGGTTTTCAAGATCTAATAATTATGACGTGCAACCGAGTAGTTAAAAGTTTTAAGTTTTAGAGTGGTGCGAAGTTGGAAAAAAAAAAAAAGTACAAGTCAGTGCTGAATCCAAATTTTCACCATACAAGTTTTATAGATAACAATCCTCATTAGATCATTGAAAAAGCTAATGATAGGCAATGAGATAAATAACAAGAAGAGGATCTGGATCCTACCCCTCGTGCCCCAATAATCAAAATTACCATAGAATTAGGAAAGAAATTTTTTTCGATATATATGTAAAAATTCTTAGTTGGGACAAGCATAACCGCATCATCTTTACACCCATCCACTAAAGTTTTTACAGTTCTACACGCATACACATCAATTTAGAAATTAGCTAATCATAATATAAAAAAAGGAAGATACGTAACGTAATTTTATTGGAAAATTCCATTGATCCTGTAAATTTTATTGAATAGATGAGATTAAGGACTTCATGTAGCTGCAGTGGTTCCACTGCCGCGGAGGAAGAAAGAAGCCGCACTTGCATCCGCAAACCAAACGAGCTTCCCATCTTTCGGCGAAACCAATTGGGCTGGGAGGCGTCTATTGGGCTTTTGGTCCATCATGACGTGCAAAAATGGACGGGCCACGTCAATCCCCGAGGCCACAATAGCCACGTTCGCAGCAGCGTTTATAACGGGTAGAGTGAGTGTCACGCTCTCCCTGGGAGCGTTAGAGGAGACCCAGGCAACCCATTGAGAGTCCTCCTGGAGGACCGGGTTATTGGGGTAAATAGATGCCACGTCGCAGCGGGTCCCCAGAGTTAAGAGAACAAGGTCGAATTGGGGACAGTCGCTCGATGGAGAAACAGGAACCGTCCGCTTTCTAACCTGTTGCCTGATGGAGAACTCGTAGTTATTGGCAGCTGATTCTCCCGGTACGCCGTGGCTGACAGGAATAACGTGAGCCGGCAGTATGGGTACCTGCACCAAGAAAAGAAATGATGATAGATTGTCAAAGGTCGGTGGTGGGCCGTCCAAGTTTAATGGGCCCTAAGACAAATATTTACAACAGTTCAATACGTGTCAGCAAGTTTTTGATGACTCAATGACCGCTACGGAGTAAAGCAAATCTGTTGCTCTCTCTCATTATTATTAGCTTAGTTAGAGCACCGAAGACTTTTCCGGTGGGTATTGTAATACTAATATTGCTGTACGTATACTTGCACTATGCACTAGTCAATTTCCAGAACTTTTTAAGTGGTTACAGTAACAATTGAATTTGTTCAGAACAGCGGTTCTCTATGATTGGTTTAGGACACAGACACAGCATACGTAAGCTTATATCATTACCCTCCTAATTTGCATGCAATGCAAGGGGAAAACCAAAGCCATACATTCCGTTTCTATCAATCAACGACGCAAGCAACGCATGAAGAGTAAATAAGTGGATAAATAACAGTAGAACCTTTGAGATGAATGCTTCCTGGGCTTGTCTGTAGAAGCTATCGGGATGTCTCTTAGGAACCACGTTCTCTTCAGCCCAAAACACATGCCATTTTGACCAGTCCACGGTTCTCAAGAACGGTGGCCTTGTGAGCTTCCTACATAACAAATTACATCAACTGCATGCATGAGAAAATTCATTGTAACTAAGCATCAGCCAAGAAATTAAAATTAAAGTCATGACTCGTGACGAGGATCAACCCTAAGCGATTTGGCATATCTCCCCCAGAGAGAACAAGCGAAAAAGAGCCTCTCTCCCTTATAGCAGCTTCGGATATTTGATACACGTAATCAGCGAGGCATGAGTCGAGTTCTTCACAGCTATCGAACAATCTCAGTTCTGGCTCTCTCCTCTCCATTATTATCAGCCAACCCCTCTCTTTCTTTCTGATACGGTACGTGAGTCGTGAGGCTTCTCTTTTACAGCCCTATAGCTTTCTAGTTAGTTTCTAGTACATTACACATATATAAAAGACAAGAGGACCGTGAGCCGACAACATATAATATACAGTGTGCGTGAATGGACAACGAAAACGACGAAGCCTCGTTTACTTGTGGAGCTTGAAAACAATAAATTACCTGCTCAGTGGCCTCCCCCATCAAGAAAGGAGAAGCCCGAAAAGATGAAAAGCCCTGGCTGTATGGCTGGAGATATTTTGGATTTTTATCATAAAATGACTGAATTATCGCTTTGTCTTTTCTCTATGTACGGTGTTTGGGGGCAAAGCAAAATGCTAGTTCTTCTCTCCTCATTTTCGGAGCTTTGACTCGAGTGGATAAGCATCACGTTACTGGGCTGCAGTTAATGTTGGCCTGCGCGTGCGCAAACCAACCAACTTTTTGTTGCATTCAATTATTGCTCGAACAGTAAACACGAGTATTTGCATTTTACGCTTGCTTAGGGATTTGGAATAGAGGATCAAACTCCATATTGACTTATTTAATAGATTTGGATAAAAATAGCGTTTGATAAAATTTTAAATATTATTTATTTTGTAATTTTTTTATTTTAATAGTAACTTTTAAACGTGAGAGGAGAGATATTTTTTATAAACAGTAATCATATTTTGTTAAATTTTTTATTATGATCTCTTGCAAAAAAGATTATTATAATCAAACTATTTTAATAAAACTACAACCATGTGTTATAAGGTAATTGAAATTTATTTTTATTTTGATAATTAGTTAATAAAATAACACTTTCACAACAAAATTTACTAAACGTATTTATTTTATTTTCTAAACTTACAACAATCACAACAACATAATATTTCAAACACCAAACAATTTTTTTAATCAACAACTTATTTAATGCACACTGAATAAACAACCTATTTTGTGCAATTTCAATTTAATCCCTAGTACTTTAATGGGATACTTATTAAATTATCAATTACATCCAATCTATTTAAAGATTTTGATTATAACATCTAATCATATTTAAATTATGGATGGTTTCCGTAAGAAGATGAATCTTCACTAATTACTTTTATTTTCTTTTCTTTTTTTGGACAACATATATCATCTCTATTACTATTTTAGAGATATTATAAAATATAAGTTTTGAACCAAAAGGCCAAAACAACTCAATGGTTGAATGGCTGGTGTCCTTCACTGTGGTGAGGGTTCACATTTCCATAGATTCAAATTCCTCCTCCCTTATAGACATATCTTGCTTTTTCTCATTGTTTTTTCTATATATTTTTTTCAATTATTTTATTCTTATTATATTTTAAGGGGTAAAATTCAATATGTTCCCTAACCGAATGTAATAGTATCCCTTTTTTTTTTTTTTGGGCCGTTTATATCACGAATGCAAATCGTATCATATTAGTCGAATAAACTGCCTCCTCTTGGAGGTTCATAAAAGAAAATGTTGGTTATAGATTTCTAAATTAAACTTTATAAAATCCTTTCAATCGTGGAATAATTAATTCTATGGATTCGCGCCCGGCTACTTAAAGCACGCACGGAATCATTAATTCAATCAACGCAGTGCTCCGCCTAATTTGTAGAGAGTTTTGTCTTTTCTTTTCTTTAGAAAAGGACAAAGACGTGAAGTAGGATCAACGTACGTGTTCTCGCGATCGATCCAAGTAGTAATCCAACAAACCGCAGGGTGGAGACGAGCTATACTAAAGCCTAATCTGGTATGGTAGGCTAGTAGCTAGCTTACGTAGAGGCTGCAGTATCAGGTAACTTACTCACCATATATATGTGGACGATGCGTGAGAACGACCGAAGTTCATAATTCAGCATGATTGCTGGGATGAGTAGGTTCTTTTTTTTTGGGGAGGGGCCACAATTTAGTGTTAATTTTGAGCGTATAATATATTTTTAAAAAAAATTATGAAAGAATATTAAACCCAACACTATTTAGGCCGTTTTGTTTTGTTGTCGAGTCAAAAATTCTATTGTTTTTTCGATAATTTTATAATTTTAAGTATTTTTTATTTTTTTTATTTTTAAGATTTTTATTTTTTAAAAAGATATGGATTTAGGTACCATTTATTTTAATTTTTTTATTTAGATTACTAAAATTTTATTATTAAATAATATTTTAGATTTACCTATTTTTAAAAAATTACATATATATAAACGGCTGAAAGCTTAGTTTTGTTCATCCAAATTTTTTTAATAAAACTTTTATTATTTAGAAATCTAATTTTTCATACCTATCAATCTTCTACGTTTCTGCACTGTCGGTTCATGATTCAGTTGGCAATAATTTCTTCTAGGTACTTGCTTGGCCTGATATTTAGTTTTTTTTTTTTTTGATTACATGAGACTATTGCTCCGATTACAACTCATATTACATGAGAATATAACTGATATGTACAAATCAGATTATAACTGGGACCAACATACATCAAAGTTAATGGAGCGCTGCCCAAATTTTAACCCTCTCAAATATTCGAGGGATGTCTACTCCTCGCACTGGGGCAAGGTAGCAGATTGCCTTCACTCAATTTTATTTGAGGAAGGAAACACCCCCACATGCATTGTGGGGGTTCGAACTGCTGCTCTCCAAGTTGGAGAGCAGCAGCTCTCACCACTCGGCCAAAGGCCGAGTGGCTGGCCTGATATTTAGTTTGTAATGAATGAAAGGTCACTTTCAACTTCCAAGCTCTGGTCTATTACAAATTTATTTTGTCTTGGGTTTGTTACCCGCCATTATCAGGAAGTGTTGGTAATTTGTCACTACTCATGTCATGCCTCTAGTAACTCGCGTACTCCCTGTGCCGTGCATAAATTTATTTCCATCTGCTTTGGTATGAAAGTATATTTGACATTAATTCAAAGACAGAGAGCATTTAATAGAAATTTGATATTCATTTTATTTGGATGCAAAGGCACATAACAATTAATCACACATTGAGTGTACTTATGATCTTCTATATATCAAGTAGAAGAGATGGCAGAGTAATGGAGGATGCATGGTAATAGATCTACACGCTAGTGATTGTTTATTACTATATATATATATATATAGCATGTAGCATTACATACGTTGTGTTGACTGTTGAGATTCTAGAGGAGGGAATTAACTATTAATTGGAGGTCCTCAAAGCTAACAGCACCATCACCGTCTCCATCCATGGAAGCAATAATCTCCTGGCAATCAGCTAATGACAACCCAACTCCTAAATTTTCAATAACTTCATGCAGCTCTGCTCCAGTTAAGATATCATCACCATCAAGATTCAGAGATTCAAAAGCTGCCTTGAGCAAATTCCCAAGGCTTCCAAGCTCCATGTCTTTGGTGTTCATCTCCAAGAACTCCTCCAAGCTCAGCAATCCGTCGTTGTTCGCGTCACCTTGCCGCATCATTTCCCTGACATCTTCCTCGCTAGCCCTGTAACCAACTGAATTGAATATTCCAGAGAGCTCAGCACCAGTGATCGACCCATCGTTGTCCGAATCAAAGGCTCTGAAAGTCTCCACTAGACTTAAGACATGGTTCAATGTCTCGGTTTCCTCGGAGAGAGGCCTGGATTGAGCCATGGATCAACTTCTGCAATCACAACAACTAATATTAATGCACAACGTCACTTTTGTTAGGATTTGGTTCATTCTATGTATAAATAGTGGAGATGAGGGGGCGGCCATTATTCTTTTGTTGTTCCTTTGAGTCGACAAAAATTAAAGTAGAATAATTAAAGTAGACGTCGATTCTTATGCTTGCAATTATTATCCTTATCCTCAAAGTTGCACCCAAAAGATTATGCCGATCGTGACTGTATCACATTCCCGGCCATTTCCTCCAATATATATTTTATATAAGTTATGCATAAATATTTTTTTTTCCTATTTAACGTGATATTATATAAATCGGAAATGCGGATAATTTCTAACTTGCTAGCTAGCTAAGAATGCACGAATATTTTTTTGGGCTTAAAAGAGAATTGTAGTTGCATCATGGATCATGTAATTTCATATCCTTGATCATTTTTACACTACACGTCATCGTCCTCCTGGATGCTTCCAGCTACAGCATCCTAGTTAGCTTTATAGAATTCTTTGGATAGGAGATGCCCGTTCTTTAGTTAAGTGTAAAATTTTAAACCGGATTTTAACAAAGAGATAACATCCAAAAAAGACTCCTATTTACAAATTAAATAGCATTTTTTTTTAATCTTAATCAGATGTATATTGGATAAGTTTTTGCATAATTATTTACAAGTTTAGTATACTTTATTTGTAGAGTACTAAATCTTACAGGTTATTGTCCTTATCTCTTGTGCCCCCATGAAAAAACAGCTTTTGGGCCTTCAATTTTAATGCAGCAAAACTATACGCAATTGACAATAAAGATGGGACTGTATTTTCTAAGTAGCCCTTCTAATTTCGTTCCGTACTGAAAACAAATATGGATCACTGAGCCTTTTATTGAACCCCACTACTTGTAAGTCTATGAGTTTCAAATTATTTTATGGGTCATCTTGATGCCCAATTAAAGAGAGATTTTGGAGGGCCAGATTAGTCTGACCTGTATGGTTATAATTATTTATTATTACTGTTGCTGCCCCCATGCATTTGTGTAGAGTGTAGGCAATGAACAAGAATATTTGTCTGCAGCTCTTTTTCTTCATATAAATTTGTGTAGAGTGTAGACAATGAACAAGAATATATTACACAAGACTCACATGATATTTTATTAATTATTTTTACTTTTCAACATATCTTTTCATACCACATAAAATGATTACTTAGTTTTTACTTTTTACAGCTGTCCATGAGTAAATCATTATTGTAAAATTATTTTCTCTCGAGTTCGGAATCGTTGGGGTAACTTGTTAAAGATAAGTGCATTGCATATTTCATGTCATGCAAATCGGTTAAATTCTTATTTTTGAGTTTAAAAAAACCCCCCAAAAAAATTCATTTTTATTTATCGCAATTTATTTGCAATCGAATATTCTCAATTTTTTGCTTTAAAGAGTCAATAGCTATTGTTTGTCATTTTAGTTAATTATAAGAACTATTACCCGCAACAAAAATGTTTCCGGCCCGCGATTTTTCTATGAATTTTCTTTTCCTAGAAATATAATCTTGTTGAGTTGTTGAGCTCAAACAAACTTTGACATAAGAGAAAACTAACGACATTGTGGTGTAGTCAAGCGTTTCATCTTGTGGTTGTTTTATCCATTATCTTATTATAAAGGGAAAATAAAAAAATATTGCAATTTGGTATGACAACTGGTATAGAGTTTTCTTTTTGTCTTTTTTTTTTCTTTTTATGCATAATTAACTACAATTTGGCTTAAAGGCAGTATGGATGATTCATGCAAGCTATCAAAAATTCGCAGAAACTGTATATTATTACAAAATAGCATTAATTTGTGTTTTTCTTTGATAAGTAATGTAATCCTATATTTAAGTTGTTGTATTTTTCTTGATCCTTAACATGATTATTAAATGAGTGATCTGAACTCGAATTAAATTCGTGACAAATTTATTCAACTCAAATCTATTCATTTGTGTCAGATAAATAAATCACGTAAAATATTGTCACTCCTCTGCTCTATGTTTGAGAAGAAGAATATTATTAATTTCTTAAATTAAATTTCCGACTCCTTAAGTATACGATATTTTAAATATTTTATCATTTACTAGCTAATCCACAGCAATCACCTCGCCTTATACATTGCTTGCAATGCGCAATCATGATTCCGGAAAAAACCGGAACATCTACAGGAATGGTTGGCAATTAAGCATTTTCAACTGACGGATCATGATTGCAACTCAAAAATCATTACGCGGGTTCTTCGTTTGACCAACCAAAAATCTTTGTAAGGTTTCTGAATCAACGAGCATATGATTCCTAGTTCTATTGGCTTATTCATGATGATGTGAGAAACATTATTTTGCGAATATTTAAATTTGACTCAAAACAGAAGAAAATCTTTGTAGATTTGAGAACCAAAAAGGTGACGTACCTCTGCTTGTTTTGAGTCGATAGATTTACATTCGTGATAATGAATAAATAAAAGTAACTATACGATTAAAGGCAATACCAGATTCCTGTGTTCGGTGCTCGTGGAAATTATCAATACAGGTTTCTAGATCGATTTATCTGAATCCAGCCCTTTGTTTTGTTAAACCAATTGGATTTAAACAAGTATTAATCCTTGCAGCTAAAGATGTTAATTCGGGTTAGCATTAGCAACCACCGATCCCAAATTTTGCCAAAGAACTAAGAACGAAGCAGGCCCACGTGGGCAGCTTTGGTGTACATGGTGCTGCCACTGTCACCAAAAATCGTATGCCACATGAGCAAGAGGAAAACAAATCAAAAACTGCTGCAGGTCAGTGGGTATCCACATAAACCAGAAAAAAGCAAAAAAGAGATATATATATATATATAACGTTGGCTTTTGATATTTTTAATTTCCACTATTAATTTATTTACCCTTTTTAGTACAATCACATCACCACGTTGTGAGGAGCAGAGTTGTGTTCCAATTGTGCTTATTACTCTGGGAAAATCAAAAGAAAAAAAAAAATTGTATATGTGAAAGTTGGCCCTTAGTCTATGGACGATACACATGTTTGACAAAACTTTTTTGTCTGGCATTGGAACAGAGAGAAATGAGGCATCAAAAAATCAAAGAAAACAGAAGGTGGCTCAAAGCTTCATCAAAAGGCCAAGGGCATTTGGAAATGCCTGCCCCCATCGGTTCACGATCAGCCGCCCCCAGTTGTGAATTTGCGACCCTTTCTGTTTTTGTGCGTTGGCTAATTGGTTACTTGGCTCTGCTCATCTTTCTTTTTTTCTTCTGAAACTGCGCCCCATGTTTTCATTCATTATTCATTGGCCATTGGTGCTTCCCATACGCCACTTCTCATTCACTCACTTGACCCAACCCAAACAGTTCGTTGTATCCGCTTTTTAACTTTTACTCCATCTGCTTATTTAATTCATACTTATCTCGTTTTTGAGTTTACTAATCCTGATTAGAAGAATCTTTTTCTTATATTATAATTTAATGAAAGGAACAAACTTGTCTAACACTTTGTCGCCACATGCATTGCCCTATTTTTCTTGTTTTAAGCCTTTCGTGCTGCGGACCGCTAGAAAAATTTCCTTAATTAGTAGTTGTACATCTGTGACATATACCCAACTTGAATGAAAAATTGACATGGGAACTAAAGCCTGTCGAAAAATAAAATGACATTGTTTTTTAAGTGCGTTTTTTTTTTCCGTCTTTATCAGGTTTTACTTCTCGTATCAGTGCCCAACTTGAATAATTCTTTCCTCTCTTCTCTCTCTCCATTATTTATTTATTTATTATTTGCTTCGTAAACTTGCTCTTTCTTTAGTTGTGAATAAACAAATATCTAAGTTTATGTTATATGAATCGACGAAAACAATTATTTATAATGTTTGTCAAATGTAAGAAAATCCATCTGTTGCTTGTTGGGATGAAACTTGAAAGCTTTTCTGGATGTTAATGGAACGAATTTCTTATTCCATAAGTTGTCGTATTAAACTTTTTGAATATGTTAATGTCTATGGGATATGGCTCAAATTTTTAAACTTGAAGTATTTGCATGATCGTCTAGTTTATTTTAAGTAAATGAGATAAATTCAAGTGGATCGAGTTCCAATTTCCATGAACGCCCCGTGGATGAAACTACATATTAACAATAATTAGGAATATTTCTAAAATTCAATTGGACAAATTCTATTAGGTTAAATTTCCCTAATTTCATGTAATGTGTTGACATGAATCTCACATGATATTGATTGGTATTTTATTTTATTTTTTTGGTCTCTGACAAAAATTCAAACAATAAAATATGATTTTAGTTTTATTGTTCCTTCTTGATGGGAAAAGACCAAAAAAAAATTACCTTAACTTGATATTTTATGATTTTATATACAATTTATCACTACATTTAATATCAAGCAATGTGTTGCTTCTTCGGAGAAGGATCCATGACGGCTGATGCAGTACCGCTACATGTCCGTACAAATGGTATTGCATGAGTGTGTGTGTGTATCTATCAAGGCATACGTACAGAGATTTCCATTAGATTTTATTACCTTAGGAAATGTTAATATTAAAGGGGAAATATTTATCTCTATATTTATTTGTTAACATATGTAACAAGTTATGTGGTCATTTCTAATTTCTTTTATAAATAATGCTGTATAAATTGATTTGCCAACAACTAATTAATAATCAAGAAGTGTTAAATCACATCGCCCTAATATTTAGCCAGGCGGTTTAAAGTCATTTTTCTTTCAAATACAAGGGGAGATACTTTACCCATCATCTATCTTAAAAAGAAAAGAAAAGTTCTTGAATAACATCATTCTACTACTAATATATACACTGTGGTACTGACTCTAAAATCATCAGAGATGCATTGTGCATGATGATGGAAAGAAAAACTAATTTGTACTTTATCCATCATCCACCTTAAAAAAAAAATCATCTATCTTAAAAACTAAAAAAAAAGGTCTTGAGCAACATCATTACACTACTAATATATACACTTTATTAATTCATACTGGTTAAAAGCATGTCCACATGAAAAAAAAAAGAGGACACCTGTGGTAGAGAATGAATATATATATAATCCAAAATCGATGATTTACATATACCTATCTCAGAAAATTACAACTAAATAGGTACGGCTAGAAGCTTACAGAATTATTATAATTATAATTATAATTATAATAATTTTAGTTATATGAATGAGGCTCGTTCTAGAGGTATATTATTGATAATGAAAGAAAATACAAAAAACAAGGATTCCACATTCTTTGTAGAAGAATTAAGCTAGTTTACAGTAGACAACAATATTGCGCAATAAAAGCATACTCCATGATTTCAGTTACATCCAGGGGAAGTTATACTTTGCCAGGGTTTATCTAAGATTAATATAATATTACCCAGTCATGACTACTCTCATGCCCACCCGTTCGAAATATTCATGCACTAATAAAGGAGCTTTCTCTTCCTTCGGTGAATAAATTTGAGGAGTAACGAACAAGCAATTTCCTCATATATATTGACTTGCTTTCCATGTCTTTATTTGCTCATACCACTCATCAACTTTCTTTGTAAAGATAAAATTGTAAATTCTACCTGCTAAAACGTGAAAACCGAAAATATGGGAATCCGAATCCGCCGTTTCCCGAGTATTAATTATTTAGAGTAAGGTTACAGTCATCTAACCGATAATAATTTCACAAGTTATGTAATTTTTCCATCCAATTAATAGATCACTTAAATACACTTGAATTTTAATTTTTTTTCGGTGTATTAAACCATCTAGTATTCAAAAATCACATCTACTCTAAGACTACTGGAGTAGTAAAGCTCTCCCAACAAATATTAAACGCAGTTGCATTCTCAAGTCTCGAACCAAGGACCTTGGCTAATCTAAAACAATCACATGCCAACTGATTTACCCGCTTGTTGGTTAAATTTTAATCACAAATCTATATGTCACTCATTTATTGGATTATGAATTTCATTACTTAACTACTATCCAATAGATGAATGCAATATCAGTAAAGACCCAAATTGATATTTAAATAATGAGATGCCTAACCTCACTCAATCTCTTGAGATTTATATAATTATTATTCTTGATAACACAATTTTTAATATCTATCAATATACTCTACCAGAAAATTTTACAATTTAAAATAAAAATTCGGGACGAGTTGATAATGGTGTGAACGTATTTTAACAAAACGTTACAAAAATATGTTTTCGTCATTCTCACATATACACATCATTGTCAAGTCATCCCGAATTTTAATAAAATTCAGGATTCCTAAACCCAAAAACGACTCATGCCATGCGTATCTATATTAGCGTATCTATATAATTTGCTATATATCCCTATATATTCTCATTTTAATAAATTGAGGACGTTCAGATAAAAAATAAAAATTTTAATTCACGATTATATAAATACACAGACGATTCCGTGTAATATAAGTGGAAAACAATTATTTTGCTCAATGTATATATGTTACGTGGCTGTAGCTTCATCCAAAGCCCTCTTAATTCGTATCAGCCATACCATACGGCTCCACCCTAGCCGACGACAGAGCCTCTGTAGTCCATATGAATTGAAAAATAGAAAAGAAAAAATGATGTGAATTGTTTATCAGAAGTGGGTCCCACTCGTCGTTTGACACGTTTCTACCTCAACGAGCGCTATATAATGCCACCATCTCCCCGTTCATTTGCTCAGCGAAACACACAAAACTCGTAAGAGGTTCGTAACTCTAGAAAACTTTTCAAGTTACACGGGAAAAAAAAAAAAAAAAAATAGAGTGAGTCATAAAAGCCAAACCCCTTTTCTTTTGAATCTACAATGGCGGCCTCGGTTGACAATCGCCAATTCACCCACCTTGAATCCTTAAACGGCATCGTTCGTCCTTATAAACCCGGTCCAAATCACAGGTCTGACTCCCCTATTCGCTCCTCCCAAAATGGGTTCGCTCCCAAGAAGCAAGTCTTTCTCGAGGAAGACTGGTCGAGTGACGATGAAAATGAGGCTGATTATATGGAGATAATACGCAAAGGCAACAGTGAACTTGAGCCGTCGATCTTGGACCCCAGAGATGAAGGCACTGCCGATAACTGGATCGAGCGGAACCCCTCCATGGTCCGTCTCACAGGGAAGCACCCCTTCAACTGCGAGGCTCCCTTGACCCGGCTCATGCAACACGGTTTCATAACCCCGGTCCCGCTTCATTACGTGCGTAACCACGGGCCGGTCCCCAAGGCATCGTGGGTCGACTGGACCATCGAAGTAACCGGTTTGGTCAAGCGACCAGCCCGGTTCACTATGGATCAGCTAATGCACGAATTCCCGAGCCGGGAGTTTCCTGTCACGCTTGTTTGTGCAGGTAACAGACGCAAAGAACAAAACATGGTTAAACAAACAATTGGATTTAACTGGGGAGCGGCTGGGGTTTCAACTTCGGTGTGGCGCGGAGTACCATTACGTCATGTGCTCAAGCGCTGTGGGATCTTCAGCCGTAAAAGTGGGGCCCTGAACGTGTGCTTTGAAGGGGCTGAGGATTTGCCAGGTGGCGGTGGGTCCAAGTACGGGACGAGTATCCGGAAGGAAGTAGGAATGGATCCAGCAAGGGATATCATATTAGCGTACATGCAAAATGGTGAGCTTTTATCGCCTGATCACGGATTTCCTGTGCGGGTGATCATACCTGGTTGCATCGGTGGCCGCATGGTGAAGTGGCTGAAGAGGATTATCGTCACCACTCAGGAATCCGACAATTATTATCATTACAAGGACAATAGAGTACTTCCATCGCACGTTGACGCGGAGCTTGCCAATGCCGAAGGTAGTTCTTTCACTCTCTGTCACGTGATTTTGCTTATGTTTTGTGCGCCAAACTGGCTACTCACACACGATCTATCAGTTTTTATTTTTGATTATTGCGATTTGATTTTGAATAGTATAATAAAACAGAATTTGGATTTTGGACCCATCCGTTTCTTTCTTTCTTTCTTTTTCTTTTTCTTTTTTTTTTTAAAGATATTTTTTTATGTTTTGGTGTAACGAGAAAAATCCCGTTATTTTTTTTGTTCCTATGTTAAAGACTCCGGATGTACACGCCGCAAACTTTTGGTATTCTGGTTTAAACCTATAGCGTTCCAGTTAATGAGTTTGTGTTTTAATAGTGAGCCAATTATCCCTATTCTTAAAATATATTTAATGTAACTTATAACTAGTTAATTTCATATGTTGGATTGAAATCTAACGGCTGAAAAATAATTTATAAAAAACTAGTAATAAGTGGGTCACAAACTAAAATAGCTTAATTTATAAGCTGTAAATTATATAAAATATAACTTAAAAACACCCAAGCAATAATTACCGTGGGAGTTTAGTTGTTTTTGTTTCGTTTTTTTTCAAATATGTTGGCGCTGTGAATAATATCGTTTACAATTGTAAGAGAAAGAAATAAGATTATTGTTTAATGGTGCGTGCAGCATGGTGGTACAAGCCAGAGTACATAATCAATGAGCTCAACATAAACTCAGTCATAACGACACCGTGCCATGAGGAGATTTTGCCAATCAACTCGTGGACCGCTCAAAGGCCATACACTTTGAGAGGCTACGCATATTCCGGTATGTTATGCACATCTTTTTTCTTTTTCTTTCTTTTTTAACTAACAGAATCTTCTATTAGTTTAAAATTTAATTGTGTACCAGATGCATTCAACCTTATGAAAAAAAGAAAAGAAAAAGAAAAAGAACTAAACTTAGTCCCACAGAATTCATAGTTGCCTTTCTATTTTCTCTACAAGTTGCAAACAAATTCAACCAACGTTTCTTACTTGGGAAGGTGTCTTCAAGTTGCAATGAAACTAATCTTCTTGTATTACGCGCTAAACAGGAGGTGGGAAGAAAGTGACACGCGTGGAGGTGACACTGGATGGTGGTGACACATGGCACGTGTGCACGTTGGACCACCCTGAGCAGCCGAACAAATATGGCAAGTACTGGTGCTGGTGCTTCTGGTCACTTGAGCTTGAGGTTCTCGACCTGCTTGGAGCCAAGGATATTGCGGTCCGAGCCTGGGATGAGACCCTCAACACCCAACCCGAGAAGCTCATCTGGAATGTAATGGTACGTGCTTCCTCACGCATCTTGCACGTGGTGTTTCAGCGATTCTTAGTTGTTTTTATATTAAATGGTCAAAGTTAAATGATTCCCCATTTCCTAACAATTTAACCCCCTTGGATTATGCCACGTGCGATGCGTTTGTTTGTTCGGGGTGTGATAGGGGCCTAACCAAACTCTCGGCCCCACAAGTTTGGAGTGTTGGGCATCGAAATCCAGCTAATAATATTTATTCACCAAGAATCTAGACTTTACGTCTTTAATTTTGCTTCCTGGACTGCCTGCCCCTAGTTTTGGGTCAAATTGTTAAAAATAATTTTCTTTTGAAATTGATATACAGAATATTCTATTGACAGACATATATATTTTCAAACTTAATTTAATAATGAAGTCGAGTTGAATTTTGAAGCTTGTTTCACTAATGTGTGTTAAAATAATAATAATGCAGGGAATGATGAACAATTGCTGGTTCCGTGTGAAAGCAAACGTATGCAAGGCACACAAGGGAGAAATCGGAATCGTGTTTGAGCACCCAACACAACCGGGCAACCAATCGGGCGGATGGATGGCTAAGGAGAGACACCTCGGGAGATCCTCGGATGCCAATCAAACTCTAAAGAAGAGTGTTTCTTCGCCTTTTATGAACACTACCTCAAACACATACTCGTTATCCGAGGTTGCGAAGCACAACTCTGCCGATTCAGCATGGATCATCGTCCACGGTCACATCTATGATTGCACTCGATTCCTTAAAGATCACCCTGGTGGCACCGACAGTATCTTGATCAATGCCGGTACCGATTGCACCGAAGAATTTGACGCTATCCACTCAGATAAAGCCAAGAAAATGCTTGAAGATTATCGCATTGGTGAACTGATTACAACGGGGTACACTTCTGACTCCTCAGCCTCCTCGCCTAACAACTCCATGCATGGGGCATCCAATTACATTGGGACCAATTTGGCGCCTATTAAAGAAGTTGCGCCAACGAGAAGTGTAGCTCTTGTCCCACGTGAGAAAATCCCATGCAAACTCGTGGAAAAGATTTTGATATCTCACGATGTGCGTCTCTTCAGATTTGCCCTGCCCCAAGAAGATCAAGTTTTGGGGCTGCCAGTGGGCAAGCACATATTTTTGTGTGCTACCATTGATGATAAGTTGTGCATGCGAGCCTACACGCCAACGAGCTCCGTTGATGAAGTGGGCCACTTCGATCTCGTGGTCAAAATATATTTCAAAGGAGTTCACCCGAAATTCCCCAACGGAGGACTGATGTCGCAGTACTTGGACTCTCTGTCAGTGGGATCCATACTGGACGTGAAGGGTCCGTTGGGTCACATTCAATACACTGGCCGTGGCAACTTTTTGGTTCACGGAAAGCCAAAGTTTGCTAAGAAGCTGGCTATGTTAGCTGGCGGCACAGGAATCACCCCTATTTATCAAATCATGCAAGCCATTTTGAAGGATCCTGAAGATGAAACAGAGATGTACGTGGTGTATGCGAACAGAACCGAAGATGATATTTTGCTGAGAGAAGAGCTTGATGATTGGGCCAAGAAGCACGATAGAGTTAAGGTTTGGTACGTGGTAGAGAAATCAATTAAAGAAGGGTGGCAATACAGTACGGGATTCATTACAGAAGCAATCCTCAGGGAGCACGTCCCAGAAGGATCAGGCGATACTCTTGCATTGGCGTGTGGGCCTCCTCCGATGATTCAATTTGCCGTGCAGCCGAATTTGGAGAAAATGAACTACGATACCAAGGATTCGTTGCTGGTGTTTTAAATTAAACGCTGGGGTCAAGCACAGACGACGATACCAGCCGAGGTTGTACATATTTAAACGTCGAAGTTTTCAGCAGCAGTTAAGTACTGCGTCACTCTATAGAGTCTATAAATAAATTCTCCCCGATCAATAACAATTGAATGCCCTGTAATTTCCCTTTTGGTACAAATTTTTCTTCTTCATTATCTGGACAAATTAGTCGTAAAACTTCTCATATCTTTAGCAGATTGCAAGGCTACATTGATGTTACAAGCATTTTCAATATCTTACATTTTTAAAATAACAAAGAATCGAGATCCTACTCAATACATAAAAGACCATTACGACATACAGACCTAACAGCAATAATTTTTTTTATTTTTTTGACTTATAAAATGATAAAAGTCCAGATCATTACAGCAGACAAGTATGACAAAAATATCATGACTATTATCCCATACAAATAAGAAAAATAAATTCCGCAATTATGAAATTTTTCTTTTTGCTATTTGTTCTCTTATATAAATTACGGTTTCTGGTACGAGGAGTAATACGAGTGAAAATACTATTTTTCTACCATTTTTGCTTTTCATTGCCGAAGAAGGTTAATAAGAAGAAAAGATAAAATTAAGGTTGATTAATTAAGAAATAAAAGAAGGAAAGATCTTGGTGTTGAGTTGTAATTATGAGGCTCCCCCACATGTTAGATTTTGTTGGTGAATTTTTATGTGTCTTTTCCTTTCTTCAAAGATTACATTTCCATGCGGAATTCGGGATTCAGGACCAGTCCTATATAAGATTATTTTGGCTGCAGCATCCTGAGTAACTTTCTTTACAGCAGGCTAAGATAGGCACCACGGGACGGGACAGCTAGCCATCGAATTCCCTATCTATCTCGTATCTCATTTGGCGCAGTTAAGATAAGGTGCCCCATGCATTTGATTCGGATATTCCACAAGATTACGCGAGTTCGAAAAATCAACAAAAAAACAGTGAATAAGAAAACGATAATAATTATTTGCCATAAAGCTCACATCTTTATTGACCCATTAAAAAAAAGTTATCATATCTGTTAACACATTATCAACTCTTGGTTTGAAAACATTATTTTCTTCATTAAACCATAATCAATGCACATAAATGGTCTCATAATTAATTGACCTCGCTCATCACCATGTATATGATCACAAACAACTAGACATATTGCACGATTATGTAACTGTTTACAAATAGTATTTAAGACGTGGATGGAACTTGACGAGTCTAGCTAGCCATATGGTGGTGTCACGCACTCAAAATGTATGGCATAAGCAACGCGGGAAATATTTACCGAGCCAGAACACGTGCTTGATATTTGAGTAAAACATGCATGCATCAAGCTGTTAGGTGATAGCAGCGGCTCAAGGGATGCGAAACATCTAAGTGGGACCGGACCGGTTAAAGATAGATAGAAATAGTTGGCCACCGCTGCTCCCGAGAGCCGCACTCAGACGGCTGCTGGCTGTTGCGGGTGAGACCGAGTCGACTGAGAGCCAAAGCCACCATTTTGCCGTTTGATGCTCGAAAAGGTCGCCTTTATTATTTTTCTTGTTGCCTCGCACCGCATGACCCCCCAACCTCTCCAACATTGTCGTCATTCAATTGATTGTTGATTCTTCTCCCTTCTCAGCACTTACGTCTTTAATTGTAATAATAAACTAAATATGAAGAAACTTCTCAATTTTTTTCCTAAATGGAATCTAACAAACGAATCATCTCGCTTTGTTTTGCTCCCTGGGGTTGGCCTTTGATGTTGAATTGAATGATCAACTGTAGTCATTCAATTTGATTAAGCAATTTATATATAAAATATACCAACAAAATGACAGAATATTGTTGCGACTCAAGGCAACAACATAATATTAAAATAAAATATCGATAAATAAATATAATTTTGGGATCATGAAAATCTATTAATTTAACAGATATTTAATTATTTGATAAAATTATAAATCATCAGTTTATGAAGTTATTTTTTTATTTAAAAAATATGATTATATTTTCGTTAACATTTTTATGGTTTATTTGGTAAATTAATATTTCTCAAGAGCATCTTTGAAATATTTTTTAAAATATAATAACTAACTCCACACTTAACCTAGATTATATGAACTACTAACTCGACACTTAACCGAAATTATATGAACTAAACGTGTTGTTTACCCGTTTCCAAAAATAATTAAATTTCATATTCGCATAAAGTACTGCATATGGAATTCAAATTCACTATCACTGGACCCAAGAAATAGTCGGATTTATTTTTGCTTGTGGTGCCTTTATTGGTAAATTACAACTAATCAAGTAATATTTTTTTTCTTTTTGGCTAATAAACTGCATGTGAAAACCTTACTCATTCATGTTCTTCCCTTCATGCCAATGCCTGGAAAAATTTTAGCTTAAGCCGAGATAAAGAAATCATTAAAAAAAAAAAACAAGTTGCATAAGAGAAAGAAAGGTAAAATAAAAAAATAATAAAAAAAGAGTATTCTAATATTACTCATTCATTGTTAATAATGAATGATTAAGAAAACAAATACTATTTTATGGGCAAATGTTAGTTGTTAGGATTCTTAATTGTTTAATTAATATAATACCAAGTCCATAGAACTTGGAAATTGGCTCCAAAGACATCGGGTGGAAACACGCTATTATTTTAGTATGCATGCTCTGCTGTCTCGCAGCAACCACAAAAGCATTTTGGTGTCGCTCTCACTACAGCCGTGGGGAATTTAATAACATTTAAAATAATTGTTAGCGATGGCAAATTGGAGGGTTAATTGTAAACGAAAGCAACACGACAAATAAAAGTGCAAGCTAGCCAGCTTGCTAGTGATAGTTTAAAGTTTATTTTTTTAAGTCACTGGATCATGTCATCACAAATCTCAGAATAATTTTAATTTGCTTTTGGTTTAATTTACAGTAAATTTGGCTAAAGGGCGGCCGATATATTTTTTTGCCCTTTTCTTTTCTGAAAGAACATCTATCAGTTTGGTAGCCAGCTACAAGGCTTTTTTTTTTTATTGTTATCACTCGTGATAATGAATGAATTAAACAAAAAAAATTAAGATATATAGATTAAATATTGAATTAAATTAACAGGAAGTTGTGTTTAAAAGATAGCAAGTTAGATTAATTTAACCGTTAAATTTCCTTAATTATGAGGGGGAAAAAAACTCAACGATATTAATAATCGTTTTTTTAACAATTATTTTTCAATTGTTCTCGTCGTTGTACTCTTTTTGTTATTATTTTTATTATTATAATCATAAGGTCTTAGGTCTACATTAAGTATACGTACAAAGTACAGTCATTCAATGGAATCATCGTATATCAATCCAATGATGATAGCTTTGGTTTGACCTTTATGGAAGTAAGAGGGGATAAATATTTGATTTGTATTGTGCATTGTTTTCAATGATATTAAGACGAGTGAAATTGAGAAAAAAAATTAAAATAATAATTTTTTTTCTTTTGTAATCAATGCTTTAATTTGGTTTAAATTTAAATTAAAAAAAAATAACTTTTGGGTGATGCGCTGTGTTTTTCTTCTAAAGAGAATAATAAGCATTAAGCAGCTTATGAAATACATGAGCAGCTAGCTTTTTAGCAAAGAAAATGAGGGTGATTTGAAAATTAATGTACTGCTTTTGTTTTTCTTTTGCAACTGATGAATGTATCCATTTGATGACTAGTAGAAAATTCAATGTGCAGTATTGCATTGATAGATAATAATTTCTTCTTCAAGCAACACTCATGAGTCATGTCTCTTCTCTCTAGATCAATCTGTGTCTCTATAATTAAAAAAACCCTAAGTCATGCAAAGTCTTCGATCTGGAACCTCACAAACCGGTGACCAAATTTATAATGACAAAAATGCAACGAGCTTCCATGGACACAAGTGATCGATGATGATGTACGTAACAAGTTGTGCCAAACTGATCAAAACTTCTTGTCAGAAAATTTGTGGCACACGTTACTGGATGTTCTTTGATATTTTGAAGAATTGAGAGCGACTTCTCGACACAGTATGTCCAGTTAATTAAGCATATCATGAGTGAAAAACCAATCAAATTTGGAGAGACTGGCCGTGGCTGGACCAGCTGCCACAAATTACTATTTGCCCTTATTGCCCGTGATTTAGAGTCACGTCATTTCCTTTATGTGCTTTATTGATGATAATGTTTGGATTTAAAGATTAGGGTTTGTTTTGATTCATTTCAATCCCACCATTGACCTTTTATGTTGATGATGTCGTCCGTTATCGAAACTTTCACAAGGTCTCTCTCTTTCTGCATATATGTGCTTGTGTGTGCGTGTTTGAGCTCTTTCAGTCAGTCTCAGTCATCTCCAGTACAAAGGACCCAGCAGAAATTTATAAGCCAGTGGATTGAACTATAATATCCACTCTGGACTGATGGACTGGTTGCCATATTTCAATTGCTTTCTTTGAAATTTTGAAACCCTCTTTTGTGAAAACCACAAGTTTCAAATTGGCAGTAGCGACTAACGAATGACAGTTCTTTGGGGCCGGGCCAACTTGCCTTGATGCGAGCTTAAAGCCTTTGTCGTGTCTATTATTTGATTTAATGTCGCTTGAATCTCATTGTCCGTCCTTTTGCATTGCACATCAAGAGGATTTGCCATTTCGTTACCAGCAACCTGATATCACAATTATATCCAAATTAAGATAATATTTTGGCAATTTCTGTGCTTACATATAATGGTGTCCAAATATATTTGGGTTCTTAATTAAGAAAGAAGATTTGCCGTTTCAAATGTCCATCCTTTCGCCTTTCACATCAAGAGGAATTACCAGTTCAGCACCGCGATTATGAGAGCAACTTGAAAGATCAGTTTGTTATTCTTCCCAAATTTCAGAAATTATATGCATAGGTGAACTTATAATTATCCAAATTAAGATGGCGCGTTGATCATTTTCTGTGTTTATTGCAGTGCATTACTTCATTCTGGCGTGCATTTTCAAATAATTAAAAACATTAGATTGTTACTTTTATTCCACGAGTACTCCTGGGTTCATTTCAGATAACTTCCACTTCTAATGCTAGCTCTACCAAATGATATATAGCAACTTGTATGTAATTTTTCAGTTCTGGAACTTAAAAGCTTCAGATTTAGAAGAAAAAAATTTGTTCTTTTCCTTTTTTAAAAGAAGGGGCCACAACGTCCGCATTTCTAAATCTATAGAGATATTTTCCTTTTAATTGAAAAAAAAAAAAGATATCGAAGAGTGAATTTGATTTCTAATTGTTTTTTTGTTGCTTATAAGAGTTATTATAAATATAAGAGTAATCAATAATATTAGGCACAGGCATAATTATTTATACAAACTTGATCCTACTGAGTGATATGATTGTATGAATTTATTTAGATAATTTAGCACCAACTTGGTAATATAGTAACTTTAAAATAATTGTTGCCATCTGTATTGTAAAGAAAATCACTTAAATATTTACTAAAATTTGTTTTAAGAAGAGTTAAGAGTTTTAGAATTAAGCAATTGTACGTAAATAACTTGTGTATTATTAATAGAGTAATATCCCAAAAAGTTATCCCAAATAATATGTCATTAATTGAGTAGTTGGTGAGATAATACAACTAATTCACTTGGATCTTTTAAAGAATTATCAATAACTAAAATAGACATAATATTAAATAAAATTTATTTACACAATTATATACATAGGTATAAAATATTTTTTTATTATGTATATATAATAATTGATAACTATAATAAATACTTTTATTTGATTAATTTTATTCTTTTTAATTCATTATCTCACTACTATTGGTAATACTATTAATTTGAATCTATAAATACCTATTACAACCTATTACTCGCAATGTGAGCATATGATGAATAACGATCATTCAGAGAGGGTCTTGTGAATTAACTGAAGAAGCAACATAAAATCTTAATAGTGATTTGATATTTCCCTTTCTTGTCCGAATATAGGAGGAAACAAGATTAAGGAGGCAAAACAGGAAAGCTAAAAGCCAAGCCCTCTGTTTCACACTAGTTAACAAAGTCGATCTTGATTGAGTGCATCCTTAATCCATGAGTAAGCATCAAGATCAGAAGATAAAAATGGCAAGAAGGAGGCACAGCCATAATGCAGTGAGAATCACATACTATGTCGAATCGCCTGACGTCCGATCACATCACAAAATCAAGCCTCATCCATTTTCCAGAAAACCTCAAACAACGAGGACATGTGGTTATGATCGCAGGGCAGAGCTCTTAGCCTATGCAAATCATCTCAGAGAAGCAGATCCTGAAACGGTTCATTGGTCGAGAAAGTTTCAAAGCTCCAAGCCAAAGGTAAGTTTCTACCCTTTTTGCAAGTACATGAGAAATGCACATAAATGCATGCATGCGTACGTTATGAAACTGAAAAAAGAAAATGCCATGAACAGAAATGGAAATGGTCTGCTACGCCAGCTAGAGTCCGCGCTATATTTCATCAGATTTTCCAGGGAACGAGAGGACGGTGGAAGTATCAGCGGATGGTACCGGAAGAGAAAATCAGTAGCAGGAAGAAGAATTCTTCAAGGAGAAGCATTTCTCTATTTTGCGTAGATTGCATTAGCTCTTGACCTTCGTTTTGCAGTTTTTCGAATCTTGAATTCTTGATCATTGTTTCTGTATTACTCAAGTTGCATAATAGTGTTCTTTTGCATTGTATGTTTGCAGAAGAAATTGAAGTGCGCGCTGAAAGAATTGCCGTTTGGTGGAAATTGCAGCAAGATGTAACAGAGATAATGATCGAGTTGATTCATAGGAGATGTGAATTGTGGCAGACAAAGTCCCGCCATTTGAATTTGCTCTCTCTCTCTCCCCGGCTCTGTGTTCAGATGGCAATGCAGATTTTCATGGATACTGTCTCAATTCTTCTCTTGATCCACCTATTGTGGTCTGTTATAACAGTAAAATATCCGTTTCTCACTCCCATGTTTAACTTTCCAAGGGTAGAGATCCTCTATTGTTTTAACAAATTACAAACAAATCAACAAGATCAGTGAAAGCATAGTTTGCCTCTAGAGAACGAAACTGACTATTTATGGACAAACGATTTGATTATTTTGAATCTTTCTTTATCGAGTCTCACACAATTTTTCATAAAGCTGTACACACAATATAAGGATATGAGATTATCATATCGTATAAAGCGAAAAAGGAAATTCATCATATTTTTCAAACTGAATAACAAAAGAATGTTATATATCATTTTACCCTTCCATTCCTTCCATTCAAATTGACTATTATGCATGAACAAATGATAGTCAATGACTCAATCCATACATCAATGACTATGAGGAAACTGACTACTGCAATGCCTTAGTTTCTAAAAACTAAATGCCTAATATATCTAAGGACGAGGTGCCCATTACCTTGCTATTCTACAATCAGTTGAGATCACACAGCCATGGACATTCTGATTATATACCAGATTGTGTTATGGCAGTCAGAAAGAAATTTAATGTATGCAACAGTGAAAGAGCTTTGGCCGGGCCTATCCTCACCCTTCTACAATTTGACAAGCAAATTATCGATTTCTATTACCTCCTCTATGCCTCCACCGCCTCCTCGATGCACCAACCAGTATCCTGGGAAGAACACGTCCTGATGCAGCAGCAGCTGAACCAGCAAGAATAGCTCGGCGCATCCCAAAATCTTCCTCATCCAATGAGTCATAATCCATGTGATATCTACCTCGCCAATGAAACCCTCTGCTCTGTCCCTGGTCTAACGACTCACCAGGAAAGTAACCATCATCCAAAGAGTCATCCGAATCATAATCACTATAAATGTCATGAAACCCTGGCTCAATCACATAATCTCCCAAAAGCATAGCCCCTGGTGTAGAGGACATTATTGTGCTGATAACATCATTTCTCTCCCTCTCCCGTTCAAGCTTCTTCCATTTTTCTTCAAGTACAGGGTCTACTGCTCGAGGCCTTGCCAATGGATGCTTTGCCTTAACATGCTTCCTCAGCTCTTTATAAGTTCCCACAAATGAGCACTTATCTTGCATGCATGATCTTTTCTTGGAGTTGAGATATTTACGGGCTGGTTCCACTACAGTCCAACCCTTCACTTGTCCGCGACAAAGAGGACATAGAAGCTCTGGAACTTCAGACTTTTCACGAGCATGCATGGGATCTAAAGTGACACTGGAGTTATCCAACGACTCATTTGATTGTTGGCCACTCTCAATAGAAGAAACTTTTGTGTAGGCTTTCTTGTATTGCTCAAGACAATTCGAAAAACGACGGCTCGTAGCACACATGTAAGGTCTGCATCCTTTGTGATAAGAGGAACAAAGAAGAAGCACAGCATTGTGAGGAAACTCCAGGCATACTGGGCAGGTCACGCCTTCCCAATCTTTCTTCTCCAAACCTCTAGGATGTTTTTTCTTTGACAGGCCTTCTTTACCAGCCTTTTTAGGCCCAGACGGCAATGGGTATGGTGCCACTCTGTGACGTCGTGAATCAGACTTGCATCGCACTTTGTTAACTTTCGCCATTGACAATAGTTAACCTTGAAACAAGCAGAGTGAGAAGGAACGAATCATTCTCCTGGAAAAGGTTTAAATAATATAACCTGCTAAATCATAAATATGACTCTGCAAGACACAGGCAAGTCCAATTTCATATCCACCAAGTACAATGCATTTTAACCAGCATTCTGATTAAGTTGATTGTATTTTAATACCATCCAAGCAATTCATATTATTGTTCTTAACTACTATTCTTATATGAGGCCATTTCAGAACTGCTGAAATTATTAAAAAAAAAAAGAAAAAAGAAAAAGCAAAGCTTAATTTATAAAACAAATTTGTCATCTATCCATGTATGACATATACAGAAAAATATAACACCAAGGCAAAAAGAATCAATTGCATGCCAGTATCAGTCGAGTACCAGAACCCACCAGGTTTCTCAATATACCAATCATATCAAACACATCACAAACTTCTTAATATGCACTGGTCAAATATCATATTGTTGTTTGCCAAACCTGAATGCAACATACCCACATCATATGCAGACTTCAAAAAGTGTACTGACCATTTACCACCATTGAAAAGGCTCAACTGAGTACATCTATGGCATAAACTAACTTTAAAGTCCAAAACATACACAAAATCATGGGGACAATCATAGAAAAGGGTCATAAATTAATTATTCACTAGATATCACATCAATATCTGTACATTGATGTCAAATAAGTTTCAAACTACCCTTGCTTTGCTAGAATTTGCAAACAGAACTAAAAACCGTGCACAATGGCAGTAAAATGTCCATCCAACTCATTTACTATAGCCAATAGAACCTTTCCCAAAGGATAAGAACTCAGACGAAAGAATCTTCATCAAAAAGGGAAGTCTTATTACTGCTGGTACTGCCAACCCTTCCAATCATAAGAGACAGACGCATTCAATCAGTCTCAGTCACAGACTATGCATGGTAAAGAATCCACACTAGGTCATTACACAAAATACCACCAATTGAAACAAGCAGTGTATACTTCATCCACCAAGTGTCTAAAAGCAATGACATATTTTTCCCAGAGAAATTTGGAGCTTATCAATAACGAGGTTTTAGAATTCAATGATAAAGATGTTACTAAGTGCATTTTCTTCTTCTCTTTTTTCTGTGTTCACCAATCATATAGTTAGTATCCTTACCTTACCCTCTACCCAATCTACCCTAAACCTCCCCATTGAGTGTGTTGGCTGGCATCCAGCTGTCCATGCCATCGCCCACACCTTTTGAGGCCCTGACCAACGAAAAAGGGGATGTTGGTTTCAAATGCACAATTGACCTGCATAGCAACTTATTCGAAATACACTGGGAAAACAAAATGAAGATACAATGTAAAATTCATCAAAAACTACAAACAACAGATCTGCTGCAAAATTATTATTTGGAGTGTCCATTTAAACCCCAAAAAATAGAGATTGAGAAGCAGCAAAGTTTTTTCATAAAACAAGCATCCTTTCAAATGTCGAAGCTTTTTAAAAACAAAAAAAAATCCAAATGAATGAATTGGAGATGAGCATCGATTTGGGCTTAGTTAAAAGTAACTTATCGCTATCAGCAATATAACTGAACTCCTAATCACCTCACTCGGCCGAAATATCCTTTCCACCAATCAGTCATCTGTTGCTACAAAGAACCTCTCATTTCTTCTTCTAACTCTGCAATTTTTTCAACAAGTTTGATACTCGAAATGAAAATGGTTAAAATTATAAATACCCATTAGTGACACTCCAACCTTCACCAATCATTCTATCTAACAATTCAAGAACACAATCCTCATTACTCTAAACAACTGTGGCTAATTTTTACACATCTCTGAGCAATTATAATGATTTGATGGAACTTAGAACCAAGCTGAAAATGATGGGCATTGGTCAAACAGTGTGTGATTTTTAACCAAAAAATAATAAGAAGAAGAAAAGGAAACAAATTAAAATGCCTTCAGCTACACACTGCATAGTACAATTGTCTAAAATTCTGTTGCAAGCCAAATTATGCAACTAAGGCCGAAATGCTAAAATATAGTCCAGTGCAGTGCAATGTACGCACGAACGTTTCAATTTTCAAAACACAGATAATCCAAAAATGCCAAAATCGTAAATAAGTACAGTCACAAGCACAATTCTGATATACGAACATAACATATTACAAAAAAACATGAAAGTAAAAACAATTCAGCCATAAAAGAGAAAACCCTAGAACTAAAAACTGGCAAACACACGCACTATCCAAAATGTCAAACTCCAGTTAAATAAAGATACGTTTGCCGCCGAAGAGCTCGCAATGAGAGGGGAAAATGAAATCCAAAACCAGAAAATGGAATCGAGGGCTGAGATCAGAGCCTCGATAAAGAGCGCAGCGTACCTGGAAAACAAAAAAGATACAAGGGGAATACGACACGTCGTTTGGGAGGGGGCCAAGAGAGAGGGATTTTGAAAGTGGTGTGTTTAGATGATTTATGGAGGGAAAGGCGGAGAGGATCGGGCGGTGAGTGAACCCGATCTTCACGGCCACGTTGGGCGATGGTTGCGTCTTGCGTGTGCTGCTGCAAGCTAACGGAGAGAACCAGGCTCTTGCTTCTCTCTCTGTTTATTTGTACTTTTATTTTAATTCCTTATTTATTCAATTTATATCATAGGGTTGAAAACTTTTGAATATGCTTCAGCTGTCCGCTGATGCCTGTCATTTTTACGCCACCATCTTGGGTTTTTTTGTTTTTTTATTCTATTAGTCCGCCCACCATGCAACAGTTGCACGGTTCCCCAAACTTTTTTCTTTTCTGTTTCATCCAATAGATCTAATGGTTAAAATATTCAACGGCTGAGATGTGTTCAATTGGTTATTAACACTTAACCCCCTATTGTTTATTATAAAATTATAAAAGCTAAATGTTTTTAAATATTTACTTAAGGCAAAATAATAATAATTACAACAGTATTACTAAAAAAAAATCTATAAAATTTAATAATGATGATGTTGATGACATTAATAATAATATAATAATTAAATAATAAAATTAATTAATAATATTAATAAAATAATAATAACAATAAATAATAAAAATTAAATTAATATATTAATAATAGTAATAAAAATAATGACATTAATGACAGTAATAAAAATAATAAATAATAATAACGACTTAATTAAAGTAATCACAAGAATTAAAATAGCAAAATTAATAAATTTTCATAATAATAATAATTAATGACAGCAATAATAATCAATAATACTTCAAATAATAAATTAACAAATTTTAATGATAATAATAATATAATAATCATGACATTTATGGTAGTAATAATAACACATAAAAATAATGAAAATAATAAATTTTAATAATAATAACAATAATATTGATATAATAATAATAACATTAATAAATAATAATAACAGTTATATTTTTTTTTCAAAAGTCATTTTATCTTAAAAAATACTTATATATAAAAATTTATAACTTCTAAGATATATTTAATTTTTCATAAAATATAAGGTAGTACAGTGTAATTAACTAAAAATGACAAAACTCATGTTGCAACCGTTGCAACATTGTTTCATCATTATGGTCATTTGTACACTTTCTACTATATTAGAGTCGGCTAGAAACGTGTTGGGCAGGCTAAGCTTCTGGACCTTAACAATCCCCGGCCCATTTATGCGCGATGGCATTTGAAATTTCCTTTTTAACCTTGTATCGTTCACTGTCCATTAATTAAATATATAGAAAAATCAAACACTACTCGTGATGAAACAGAAAAAAACTTTTCCAAATCCGTTCTATTTGTGTACTGATGAACTAAAATTACAAACTCTCAAATAATAATAATGGTCTAATTATATTAGAATCGCTCTAAAATAAAATACACTTTTATAATTACATGATTAAAATTATAACATATTTATTATTATTTATTACTTTATGGGTGTGCTTATGATTTATGTTTTACTTTAAAGTAGCTCCAAATTTAAAATTACTTAATAATAATTTCTTTGTTTTCTTGTATTTTCTCGACCAACAAATTCAAGGTCGATGTAAATCCTCTTACCAAAAATTGAAAATAGAGCAACTTTTTGGTGGGCTCCCGCTATGGTATCCCTCTGACACTACACCCTTGGCTTTTCCTAGCTTTTGTCTTTTTTTTGGCAAATTACAGTTAGCTCCTTATTCTTTCTTTCATTTACATTTTCACTCCAATGTAATGAAAAATTACAGTTATCTTATTTCTCTAACCCCTAAAATTACTTTTCAAAGATCAAATATATTTTCATCCAATTTTTTTTTTATTTCTAAACTATCCTCATATAATGAATACATTTATGGGTTCAAATAGTCTTATCCTTTAATTTTTAGTTTTCACTAATTAAGTTATTTCATCATGTACAAAATATAATTCTCTAAGATAATAAAATTTTAAAAAAATCTATTTTGTAATGGGTGTTCGGGAAGTGAGAAAATGAAGGAAGTGGGCGGAAATGAGAGAGAGAGAGGAGGAGAGAGAAAAGAAAAGAGCAACGGTAAAAAATTAAAATAATGTATGTGACTATTGTCTCTGACATATGCAAATGCAATTGCACCCATAAATTATAACTTTAAATAGAAAATTTGAGCAATTTATTTGCAATCATAACAATAAAATTAGCGGTGATTTTTTTAAAAACTTATAATGATTAGAACTAAATTTAGAAATATATTTTTAGAACCAACCATGATGGTAATTAATCTCTTTCTACCTTAATTTTAACAAGGGTATAATTAAATTATATATGATCAAAGTGGTTAATGGTTAAA
Organism: Citrus x clementina; assembly: GCF_000493195.1. Classification (NCBI taxonomy): domain Eukaryota; kingdom Viridiplantae; phylum Streptophyta; class Magnoliopsida; order Sapindales; family Rutaceae; genus Citrus; species Citrus x clementina. The sequence goes on along the minus strand of NW_006262201.1, from coordinate 36,950,199 downwards.
TAAATAAAAAATCTAATGAATGAGAATAGACTAATCACATTTTAAAAAATTGAGAGCAGAGTAACACATTAATTTATTAAATGTACAGTTAAATTTATCTTATGTTAATAGTGATTATTAAATAATACATAGATCTATTATATATTAAATAATTAATATATATTAATGCAAACTTTAAAATATATTATTAAAAAGTCAAACTAGATATTGAATTTAAGTGTAAAAATTTTAAATGATTTGAGATTATGTGTTAAAATATTGAAACTTCATCATTTTTTAACGCCCATGCAAACAATAGAGATTGTGAAGTTAATAACCTATTAAATCCACCTAAACCACTAAACTACTTAATCTGATGGTTCATAATAACTGATAAGGTCATAGGCGCACCATAGACAGCCCCCTTTTGGTTTCCTTGATCACCCACTACTACTCGTCTTGCATAATTTAGAAACGTTTTGGCCCGTCCACGAGATTTACTGCGCTAAAATGTCTTGTATTAAGAAGATTTTCCTTGGACCCATAGCACAAAGTAATCAATCAAATATTATATGCAGCAGAAAATCACAAGGCAAAATTACCAAGTAATAGGAGCTTTACTTTATCTGCATCCTGCATATACACTTGCTTCTGTAGCATTGTTTCAAATGCTAGATATATACAAAATAGTGACCGTCCCTGTCTCTAACACCGTATCACACCTCCCCCCAACAATCGTTCTCCCATTAGAAGAAATAATAATAATAATAATGAGGAAACCATACCAAACTACTGTCCTACAATTGCATATCAAGTACAACATAACAAACAGAGTGGATACTCTTGATTGAGTTAATAAAAAGCATGCAGCTTTTGCATCTGGACAAGCAAAATTACTCTAGGATGCAAGGCTGTGCTTGCTTCATAATGGAAGAAGCTGTGTCTTCAAGAGTGATGCTATCATCCTTTCCGAGAGTGAATATATGAACAATCTGAGAAGCTGGTAAAAGCTACAACCCAATGAAAAATTGTGAATGTTACTTTTGGGACTCCTGCCTCACAGATGGCATAACCAATTGCCAAATGCCTCTTAGACTCTCAGGTGTTAGACATGTTTCAGTATGGCCACAGGTGCATTGAACATAAAATTAAAGCATGGTAGAAGAATTCGTGTGACTCACTGTGGAGACTGATGGAGCACAGAGAGGCTAATTGTATTAAATAGAAGCATTCACGCCCACAGTTTTAGCTCTTCTTTCCAGTGTTAAGGAGAGCACAGCAACAGGAAAAGTACTGAAATGTAATTTAACAATTGATATGTACCTCACCGTCTACCTAGATAAGGAGATGCTGAGCCTGAGTTTGTGGCAAGTAGTCTCTTAACAAATGGGTGGTCTAAGAGCTGAGCTGCAGTGGGACGATCATTTGGATTAACTTGTACACATTGCTTGATAAAATCCTGAGCATCTTTTGAGAGACTATCAGGAATAGGTGGTGGCGAACCCCTTCCAATCTTGAACAATGCCGCCATCTGTTGAGTTACAATAAAGAAGATGCAGTTAAAGTCCCAAAAACAAATTTTACACTCGAGCATATTTTAGAAGTAAAGTCCTTACTCTACAATTGTACCGATCAAATGGATTTTGTTCAAACTGATATAATAGAAAATAGATATAAAAGACCAACCAACAGAAACCAACAAGGAAAATAGGTTTTGCAAATCTGTAATATCACTTCTTAATCAAAATGATGATGACTGTGACAGCAACAGTTTTAATAAAAATTGCACTTACACATTCCATAGGAGCATACGGAATTTGACTGGTTAACATCTCCAACACAGTGCAGCCAAGGCTCCATATATCAGCTGGAAGCCCATAACCTTTGTTCTTATTATTAATAACCTGCAATCGTAAGGCTTGGTAATCAGAAACACCTGAAGGAAATTATTAAACACACTCTTTATTATATAGGCATTGTGTTTAATAGAAAAAAAAAAATCTTGCAAAGTCTAACATGTTTAAGGTTGAGCAATACCCGCCAAATTATCAGGTACAAAACAATATCACACATTGTTGTCCAGAATGCAGATGAACATCAACATAGTGTTTCATAACTGAATTGGTTTTACTAATAACAAATGCATAAAATAAAACACCATTTGACATATTATAACTTTGAGCCATAAGTTCTTCAATGCTTCATAATGTCATTAACTTATTCAACCTACAAATTCATGTAAAGTTATTCAACTCTCAAACAAAAGGATTACTGCAAACCTCTGGGGCCATCCAGAATGCAGTCCCTCTGCAAGATTTTACATCATTCAATTTGGTGGCCTGAAAATCAACACATGAAGAAATATTAAGAAGAATTTACAACCATTTAAGAAGATACTGAAAATGAGAAGAAGATCAAAGTCCAGGGATGACAAAAAAACCTTTGCCAATCCGAAATCAGCAAGTTTCACTGATCCATTCGCATCCACCAATATATTTGCACATTTAATATCCCTTTAACACAAAAAAGAAGGAGATGAGCCAAAATGAAATAATCATACACAAAACATATGTTTCTGTATCCATCCATTCTGTGATTGCACTACAAACACTCACTGCCAACCACTTTGACACTCACTAAGAATTAGTTAAGAAAAAATTCCTTCCGGATCATGGACCAAATCTAACAGAAGCCCTGATTAAAAAATCTATTAAAGCAGAACTGAAAATAAAAGGAGATAGAAAATAACTCCAGGAAGACTAGAGTGGATATGAACCTGATGTATGTGGCTCCCAATTTGCTAGCTTAATATTTACAATCAGCTAGCAATTTGAATCCAAATATCGAGGAAGTATAACTTTTGTTGAATAAATTCAATTTTTATCTTCCTTCAAATGGAAAAATATTTTGCTCCATTTTGTTGTTAGGTAAAAGAAAAGCAGGGAAAACGACAATTTAGAGTTATCACCACTAGGAAAAAGGCATGAATGCATGTGAGCCCACCCACCCACCGTCATAGCAAAGACATAAAGTCCTAGGAAGCAGTGAATTCATCTTAAATAAAATACAGTTGGATGATGACACTGTTAATAAGTAACAAAATTACACTAGAGCTTACAAGCAGTGTTCACTTAAAAAATCAACCAGTAAACACTTTAATAAGTCATCATAAAAAACAACACCAAAGTAGAAAGAACTAAAATTCCAATGAAACAGGGAAAGCATATGATTGCTAAACTTGCACAATAACATAACTTGCTGCATATGCTTTAAAAAAATAAACTTGCTGCATTGATGGCAATGATAAAACACATTGAATTAAAAAAATCATAATCAAAGAAGAAAATTTTGGAATCAGATGAGATGGCTCGTCAATGCATGATTAATGGCATAATGGATCCACATTTATCACCTGTGAACAACATCTTGGTCGTGAAGATACTTCAAACCAAGCAGAATCTGTCTTGTGTAGGCAGAGACCTGGGAATCTCGTAGATGATACCGCTGATAGAGATTTAAAAGGGAGCCTTTAGTTACAAGCTCAAGAAAGATATATAGCTTTGATTCATCCTGCAAAACCATTAAATACAGAAAAGAAATTAATCGAGAAAATTATGCAACATGAACACCTAAACAACACATGTTTATCCTACAAAATCCAAATACTTCTAAAGATGGAAATAAATGTCAATATGTGAAAGAAGCACACAGTAGAGACTGGCACTAGATGATGCAGGCATGAGATTAAAGTTCCGCATGCATGTGAATTCAACTTTCTTTCTTTAAGCCTTTTTTCAAAAATTCAATGTTCCAGACAAATCATTAGGATGCAAGCTTGAGTAAATTTTCTGAAGTCACAGTGCCTATAATTCTGATAAGCATTTAGATTTTCACAGATTTGGTAATGGAAAAGCATAATTTGCACAAATTGCTTACGCTATTTTTGGGTTCAATAAAAGCAATAGGAAAAACATAAATAGAAGAACTTTCATTAAAACACATTTTACTGCTTAGAAGAATTTGTAAAGGACAACTATGCAATATTCTTTTTGATATTAATTAAGCAACCTCAACCTTCCTCTATGGGATCACCTTAATTATTATTTCCCTCTCAAATCATACATATAAATGTTCCACCAAGATGAAGCAAAGAATGGAAGAGGTTAAGGAAAAGAACTTCAGAAATGTATATGTATCTTAAATGTAAGAAAAGAACAGGCTACTTATTCACTTTTGAAGGATTTTCAGTCATGTCGAAAGTCGAAGAAAATGAAAAGCAATAATACCTTATCCGTGCCATAATACTGAACTATGTTTTCGTGTTCGAACCGACTTAAAAGAGCTATCTCCTGCAAACAATGGCAGCACATGATAATTAAAATTAAATTATATCCAACCCCAGACAGTTAACTAAAGTACTTGTAAGATAGAAAAATAGTATATATGTGGAGAATCAAACTTATACCATGACAAAAGAATATCCTGTCTCACCTGCTCAAGTTGGGAAATACTCTGCTTTGCCTGGCTCCCCTGATCAAGCAACGAAACTTCCTTAACAGCAAAAAAGAATCCATCGCTGCACAAGAAACACATACATATTCATTAATCAAAAAGCATATTCTACACACAGGCCTCTGTTCCATTTCAAATCAACAAATAATAATCCAACTGGGCAACATCTCGAATCTAGATTTATTATATTTCATGAATTCCCCAATAGCATCCCATTCATTTTGAAACATGGTAGTTGTTTATAGAAATTTGAGCAACATCACAAACAACATTTAAGCACTTACTCAGAAATCCCTTCATATACTGATCCAAACGATCCGCGTCCCAGAAGGTCACCCTTCTGCCAATATGTGATAATCCTCTTAAACCTCCCATTGGGCGAAATATTCGACATAGGTTCAGTTGTGGTACTTGAAGAGTCATCTTCGTGTTCTGTCGTAAATGAACATGACTCTGATAACACCATATCATCTTCTTCTTCCTTAACAATCGCCCTGTCAGCTTCTTCTCCTTCTTTTTCATTATCTTCGTCATCAGATGAACTACTTAGAGCTCTATCATTCATTACTGAAGACGGCGTTATACCATCTTTAGGTGCAAAATCTCTCAAGATATCCCACGTAGAACACGCGTTATCAATAACCGGTTGCCTCATACCTGGCGGCGGTTTTAACAGAGGTGGCCGAACTCCTTTAATTCCTTTCACATAATTACTACTAACACAGCACGCACTTGACTCGGCCAACCCGCTCGGTGGCAACTCAGTAGTCTCCATAACTGCAAGAGCATCATTGTTACCGGCACCAGAAGCCCTACAAGACAATTCCGCTACCTGAGTCAACTTGGTCCGAGTCAGCTCAGTTTCGTTCCTAATTCTGACAATATCCGAAACCCTATCGCACAACTCACCGACCACCGCACCCGCTGCGTCACTCTGTCTCTCCACCGTTTCTTTCAGAGTATCCAGCTGTTTCAACCTCGACCTCGGTAGGAGATCAGAAGCCGAACGATTTTTTCGAGCCTCCCACGCCGCCGCCGGGATCGCGAAATCCTCGGGACCAGACAAGCCTAAGCTCCGACAAATCCGCTCGAACTCTCCCTCCACGCCTTCGATGCGGAAGCTCGTTCTGTCGGACAAGTCAAGCGATCGAGTAATTAGCGAAGATGAAGACGATGAATCATCAAGTGACGATGATGTTGAGGCCACATCATACTCAATGTGCTTCGCCGCATTCCGCCGCTCGAGCCGAGGTTTTTGCCTCATTTTCCTCGGGTCCATGGCCGCTTTGCCGGCGGATTTCTCCCTAGGACTTAAAAATCGAGGTAAGTGATGCATTTGAGAGCTGAATCCATCCAAATTTTACAACATACTGTGGTGAAACTTAAAAACCTTCCTTCACAGGTGTCCAAAACGACTCGTATAATCTTTCTTGATAACTTTCTCGAGAAAACTGAATGAGAAGAAGAAATACGACAGCGGCTGCGAAAACGTAAACATATAGTCCCAAACTCGTGATGGTTGAAATGATGAGGATGAGTAGACTGGAGAGACTGGTAAACGCCGACGAGCGTAAGAAAGTAAAGAAAGACAAATGGAAACGCGGTGCCACGTGGAGCGTAAAAATTGGGTGAATGAATTGCTGAGTTGGATCGTATGAGGTTTTTGTTTGCGTGCAGGTGAGAACATGTCCTCTTAGTGTATACCCCCATGTTAACGCTGCACCTGAATTCTGACTTATGTCAATCTATTGTCACGGCTTTCACCACATTGCGTTGGACGATGGATCTCACTCAGTTCCTGTCGTACGACGGACGCCTTATCCCGATTCCGTAAGTAGACTTTTTTAAATGTCATGTATGATTATGAAAGCGGATATTAATTGATGAGTGGCCCAAATCTCCGTTCGATGAATTGCTCAAATCGCTTGAGGCGTGACATCAGTGTTAAAAGCAATTTGTAGAGAAGATTTTGAAGAAACTTGACTCTATTACCTCCCCGTAACAGAGGAAGAGCTTTTAGTTTTTACCACTTGTCAGCTTAAATTACAGGCCTAATTTTCTTATAAACAGATAATTATAAAATATGGGTTGTGGAATTAAATACTTACAAAT